>NC_089016.1:14758880-15072079 GCF_963932015.1 Anas acuta
GGGCGCCCCACAAGCAGGAGAGCGCGCCGACTGGTTCCAAAACAGTTTATATACTTTTTGATGACAGAATCCTCCCCTGTTTCCCCACTGAGTGGGTAATCCAGGTTCACAATCTATCTGATGCTTCACAGACAATGCACGGCCTTCAGTTGCTGGCCTGTTAAATTTCAAATTTCTTTTGACACTTTTAATGTTTAAAGTGGTAATGTTTCTTCACTTATCTGACTTGACTTAACATCATGATTTTCTCTTAATTGCTCTAAGGAGTCAGGTTGTCTGCATTTTACAAGGTTGTTTGTTGAGCTTTCTTATCACTGCAAGCATATCTCAATACCACATTCCTTCCTTCTAAATAATGTAACTCTGCAAAAACAACATTTATATTCCCACAGTTCCCCCCTTTTCCTTTTTTATAAACTGTTTATTTTTGCAAAAACTCTTTTTAAACTATTTTTTTAAGTGTAATTTGGTAAATATCTGCCTCTTCTTCACTTTCTTTGCTCTCCATTTCCTCTAATATCATCATTTTATCTGAGTAGGGTGGCGGATCCATGGTCATTTGTTTCAATAATGCGGTTTGAATTAACCGCTGGACAAGTCCCCTTACACAGGGGATAATGCAACAGCCAATGGCTGTCAAAACTCCTGCTACTATGATCAAGGATGAAAATATGGACATTACCATCCCTTTCCATTTACCAAACCAAGATTCCAACCATCCTGTGATGGAAGTGTCTGCTCCCAAATTTTCTGCCAATTCATTGGCGAGGGTGGTAAGCCCTTGCAATGCTCTAGTTACTGTGCCATTTGGGGCAGTATTGTTAGGGATGAAAGTAAAACAACGGTTTCCCAGCATCACGCATACACCACCCTTCTCCGTGAGCATCATATCTAATGCTATCCTGTTTTCCCAAGCCATTTTGCTGGTGGAATCTAGTTATTCAGAGATTCCTGTTATCGCATCTCTGGTATAATTAATGAATCTCTGCTGATTATAATAGAAATAATTAATCCAATCCACATTTTTATTGATTGTTACCCACCAGAACAGTGACTCAAACCCTGCAGCAATTTGATTCCTGGCTTTCTGTTCATCCGGAACTCCTCTAGGCACCCCAATAGAATCTATGTATACTCTATCATCAAATGATATTCCTAAGCCTCTTTTACTTCTTCTGGGTATTTGTGATGTTTCTTTTTAAATTTCCAGGGTGAAGGGTATAGCTATTTGAACAAGTGCACAAGTGCCTCCCCAATTAGATGGTAGGGTGGACCGTAAGGTCTTCCCTCCACAGTACCACCAGAGATCTGCCCTGGGGATCTCAAGTCTTGAGCTGTTTCCCGCGAAGTCCTTGGTAGCACAAGGGAAATTCTCCCAGATGCTGGGTAGCACTCACAGCCTGCCATGAGAGGCAAGCTGTATGGTTACCTATAGCTGTAGAGAATGCAGGGGGAACCCTGATATTGCTATCATGCAAGGAACAGCAAAGAGAGACTTACAGGCCTCATTTTCCCAGGCACTCTTCTTTTTTGGTACAATGTAATCATACATTGCATCCCCTGGGAATCCTTGGTCCACCCCCATGGGAAGGGCACTATCTGGGCAATTGGTCATCCCGAGGCACAAGCATAGCAGTAGCTATGGTTGAGACTCTGGACGGTATATTTGACCCATTCTATCCAGATATTCACATCCTCATAGCCTGTTTCAGTCTCTAATGTTTGAACGGCCACATTTCAGAGGGCCTCCTGTTTTCTCTCCTGTTTTCTCCTTGAGTTTCTCCCTTTCTTTGATGGCAATAGAGGATTGTTTCCATACAGCTATTCTCAATCTGGCTGTTGGGTCTCTCCCAGTTATTTGTTCTCTCTGGTCAATTGTTGTTGGGCATTTAAATCTCTACAAGCTAACACCTCACAAGCATCAAACGTGACGGCTTGTGGTACATAACCCTCTGTCACAGTCACCCATATTTTGATGGGGTATCCCATTTTTGCTATTATCTGGTCATGCCTTTTCCAAGTTGCCAATTGACCGAGGCCTTCTCTGAGGCCTAGAATCACTAAAAACAAAATTAGCAATCGATTTTTCCCTGTCATTATTTTTAAACCTTAGGTTTCCAAATAATTATCAATACAAAGAATAAGATGTACACTACTACTATAATACCCCCCCCCCCTTTGGGAGCACTGCAATTCGCTATAAATCTGTCCTTTCTCTCAATCACAAGTCACACTTGTTAGTTACCTGTGAAAATAAAAGGTTAGTTTACAATTGTAACCTTTTATCCTGCTCAGAGTCCACTATGAGATTTTTCTCTTCAATTTTAACTTCCAACAAGTCTTCTGTAGGAACAGCTTCCCAGGTACTAGCGTCGACGGATGCCTTCACTCTAGTATAGCGAATCCAACTTTTTACCGCAGTTCTTATGGCTGTTTCAGTGGTTAGCATTTGTCCTTCCCATTCAGGCCAGAGTTGACTCTTTACAGGTCCTAATCAGGACCCAGTTTCCTGGGTGCTGGTGGTGAATGGGGAATTCCAAAGGTGGGGTTTGAGCCAACAACCCACAGGTCCTGAGAGATGACAAAGAAGAGGACAACCCCAGAATACAGTTCTTAAGAAAACTCTCTTGTTTTGAATTGTGGTATCTCATCCCTTCTGCCCAGATAGGGCAATCATCTCATATGCAGCATCTCATATGGTGAAATTCCTATATCCTTTCTTGGTGCTGTTTGAACCTGTAGGAGTAAGCATTTTACCCAAGGAAGTTGGGTTTCTAACACTAATTTAGTTAATTGCTTCTTTAATGTCTGGTTCATTCGCTCCACCTTCCCAGAAGAGGAGGGGTGCCAGGGGGTGTGAAAATCCCAATCAGTCTATCTCTAAGGCCTGCTTTAACCCTTGCAGTAAAGCTTTACACCCATCCAGTCACGTGGTCAATTAGGACAAACAAGTAACTCAGTAACGTCTACCTGTATACTTTGGAAAGGCCAAACCCCTGGCTCCTGTCCCACTCTAGGTGGTTTACAGAAGACCTTTTTATTTACCTTTTGACATATGGTACATCCTCTGCATATGTGCTTCGCTGAAGTGTATATTCCTACACAGACATACTTTCTTAGCACAACATCACACATTGCTTGCACCTCCCAATGACTCTCTTGATGTAAAACAGTTAATATTTGCCTCATTGGTGCTTTATTCAGCATTTCTCTCCCATCAGGGAGTATCCATTTTCCTTCAGACTTCATGGCTCCCGATTCCTTAAAAAATCTTTCTTTTAAAACTTTTTAGTTCTTTCTTAGTTTTCAACAATTCCCTGAATCCTCTCTGCATTTATTCTTTGTTTTCCTTCAGACATTAGATGCCTTAAGTACTTGACTTCTCTTTCTACATATTGTAATTTATTTTTCAATACTCCCAAGCCCTGCTTTCCCAGAAAGTTGGACAGCTTGTTAGTAGCTTCCTTCACAACTGTTTTCTCCTGTCCTGACAATAAAAGATTATCCACATATTTGTAACAGTAACACCTCCTCAGGAGGTTGGAACTGCTCCAAAATCTGTTCTAGAGCTTGCCCAAATAAATAGGTGGCCCTGTAAACCCCCGAGGTAAAACCGTCCACCTATATTGTTGCTTCCACCCCCATTTCAGGGTCTTTCCAGTCAGAGGTGAGTATATCTTTGCTCTCAGGGCCTGAGAGCACTCTATTAATAATTACTCCATTAACTGTTATTCCACCGTAACAATTTACTAGTTGAATACCCAATTTCATAATCAAATCCCTTCCCAACAAGTTAGTCCCTGCCTTGGGTACATGCAATAATTACCCAGTGATCATTTTATCCCCTAGTCTCAGCTTGGTATCCCCCAAAACTGGCACTTCTAGCCCCTTCTACCCCCATCACTTTTTAGGGTTTCATTAGTTAATTTAATCCCTGATACTTTACAAGCCAGTAATGACCTAGATGCCCCAGTGTATTGGGTTCAATGGCAAGGTTCGCGGGGGGGGGTGGGGGTGGGGAAGAGAAGATTCTTCTTCATGAGAAGAATCCAGAAGCCTCCCCATGGCAGATATGGGACAATTTAATCTGGCCCCAAAGGGGCCCACTGCTGCCCAGAGCCAAGCCATGAGCAACACAGTCAGTGCTTCTGTGAGAGCACATCCACGAAAACAAACAAACAAACAAACAAAAACCTGCTGCTCAATAGCAGCTGGGGGAGCAAGGAGCGAGAGACCTCCCCGCAGACATCAAAGTCAGCCCAGAAGGAGAGGGAGGAGACGCTCCAGGCGCTGGAGCCGAAGCCCCCCTGCGGCCTGTGGCTCCTGGTGGAGCAGGCTGTCCCCCCCCCATCCCCCTCTCCGATACTTGGGAAACTGACCAAACACCACAGCAAATATACCAAAAATTCTAGACTGTTACTTAGATAATGCCTACATCCCCTTTCCCTGCTCATTCAACTTCAAACAGCTCTGTCAAACGCTACATACCACACCTTTAACACCTTCAGTAACTTTTTTTTTTTTAATCGCTTATTTCTATTTTTCTTTCTACAGCCTTTACTTTCACCAAAGTCTCAGTCAAGGGCCAACTTAATTCCATACCTTTCTCCCTCCAGGATGCTGAAACAACATATCAGTATACCATATTTCATCCTATTTTCCTTCTTTCCTCCTTCTTCCACTCCGGATATTCCTATTCGAAGTGGCCAGCCTGGCCACACTTAAAACATCTTATCAAAGCCTGTCCCTGCTAGGACTCAGGCCACAACACAGGCAGCCTTCTTTGCCTGCCATTCCTTCATCTCTCTTCCTCTCCTTTCCATCCTGACCCTGACTCCCCCTGAAGATTTTCTTCCTCTTTCTCCAACCCTCTGCCTCACTACCTGCTACACTGTCAATACCATTAGTTTTGCTCTCTGCTTTTCCTTCTCATCTCCCCTCCGGACACACACCTCCAGGGCCTCCTGCAGGAGGGTCCCCCAGTGACTGTTCACTACATCCCCTCAACTTCTGGAGCATTTTCTGTGTATCTTGCCAGGCCTTAATCACACAATGAACTTTCAAGAGCCCTTGGGATACCGGATCCTCGGGACTCATCCCCGAGTACTTTCTCATTACGACCCCAAGTCTCTCATATGATTTCTGTGTTGCACACTATTATTATTCCAGCCAGGATTGGCAAGTGGGTATTTCTGCTCTGTGGGTATTACCCCGGTCCTGGAGGATGAGCTCTTTCCCATTCTTGTATAGCAGCTCTCCTCCTGATCATTCCCATTTCTTTCCCTGTAAACAACATACTTATAGACATAATTCCCTTCCCCAAGAGTATAAGTCAGTGTTATAAATGAGGTCTCAACTCAATCTGAATTTTGTAATATTTATAAAACAAATATTTATAAAAGGTATAAAAGGCAAGTAAACAGTGCTGGGTGTGCGGGGAGTCTTCGCTCCACCAACATGCACACACAAACATCGAACATTCTAAATATACAGAACATTGCTTTACATACTAAACCCGAGTATGCCTATACATACATACAATCAGGAAAGGTAACAAACAATCCTTTAAGTTCCATGACTTAACAGTCTCCATTTTCCATTCCTTTTGAACAATATGTCTCGCTTTAAGTTGTCAAGCAACTCGGTCTTCAGGCCTTTTGTATCCTGTTCTTCCCGGATCGAAGAAAAGCATATCCATCTCCTTTTCAAGGCCAATAGGGCCTGGGTCAAAAGGCACGTTCAGGTCAACAGGGGGCGTAACAGCAAAACCCTTCGATGGCTGTAGCAGCAAAGGGGCCATGGCGTAGCAGTCGGATCAGTAAAGGAGCCCGCAGCTCCCTCAATGTCTGGCAAACCACATGCTTCTGACTGTGGCTCCACATGGCTCTTTAGGGCCTCAGAGACTGCTCGCCAGGTGCCGAGCAATCCCACTGCAACCTTGTCGTTTTTAGTTGCAGAGTCCCACACCTTGACCTCAGTTTGGTCCCATATTTCAGGATCATAAACTGTCCGATTGTTAATAAGGAGAATAAGCTATAAGGTTACCAGGACAGTCTTTGTTTCTAAGGATGTATGATTCCCCATAATGCGCAACTGCTTACCAACGAGAGGCAGTTGTGTGCACAGGTCCGCTTCTCTCAGCTTGAGCTTCTTCCCATCTCCGGTGCGCCCATTTCCAGTGACTTTCAGTATGAGCTTCTCTGAGCAGTTTGCTGAGTTTGGCCGAACCTATCTTCATGAGGCAATCAAAGTGCCTGTTCCCGTCCTGGTCTCCATTCTGCCAGCCTGTTCCTCTTCACCTCTTTTTCCTGCTTCTTTATTGATGACATAACTTCATGATATCGTATTGCTTTTTTTTTTTTTTTTTTTTTAATCTTGAGGGCAGGCTCCCCTCTTATACCCTTCTCTCCACAGCAGTTCTTTTCAAAACAACTTTTCATTGGTCAGACAACTTTGAATGTAACAACAACAGAAAACACACAGAAACATCCATGCCTTAACGGCTGGAAAACAAGAAACCCGGCTGGAGACTGCATGGAGTCTTCTGAATCACCCTTCTTTGTTCCCTCTAAACTCTTTTATATTCCTGATGGCCTCTTCCTTAAGAGTCTAATGTTATCTCAACCATGGGGCTTTCCAACCCCCATGGCCACATTCCCAAATCTCCCCCTTCTTTATTAATATCAACTATTTTCTCGACATGAATTACCACTCCATATATAACGTCAGATAAGTGAAGAAACATTACAACTTCAAAGAGTAAAAAAGTCAAAAGAAATTTGGAATTTAACAGGCCAGAACTGAAGGCCATGCATTGTTTGTGAAACATCTGATTGTGAACCTGGATTACCCACTCAGTGGGGAAACAGGGGAGGGTCCTGCCAAGAAAAAGTATATAAACTGTTTTGGAACTAGTAGGTGCCCTGTTCTGCTTGTGGGGCACCTGCCATTGCAATCGCGAACAAATTACTACTTTACTGAGATCCTCGCCTGAGCCAAGTTATTGGCCACGGAGTGTTTCTCACACTGTTGACCCAGAACCAGGGAAAGAGAAAACCCATTCCCTGATGATAATAAAAACAAATGAAGATCCAAAATTGATACCAGTTTGGCAAGTATTGACTTGATTGGAAAGGAAAACATGAATCAATAGCATGAAAAAAGAGATGGGGGACTGTGAAATATGTTCATTGATTCATGTTGTGGGAATATAAATGTTGTTTTTGCAGAGTTACATTATTTAGAAGGAAGGAATGTGGTATTGAGATATGCTTGCAGTGATAAGAAAGCTCAACAAACAACCTTGTAAAATGCAGACAACCTGACTCCTTAGAGCAATTAAGAGAAAATCATGATGTTAAGTCAAGTCAGATAAGTGAAGAAACATTACCACTTTAAACATTAAAAGTGTCAAAAGAAATTTGAAATTTAACAGGCCAACAACTGAAGGCCGTGCATTGTCTGTGAAGCATCAGATTGTTATAAATGAAGTCTCAACTCACTCTGAATTTAGTAACATAAAAGAATATTTATAAAAGGCAAGTAAACAGCGCTGGGTGCACGGGGAGTCTATGCTCTACCAACACGCACACCCACCCGTCGAACTTTCCAAATATACATAGGACATTGCTGTTACATATTTACAAGAAACCCGAGTACGCCTATACATATGGATATCCTGTCCCCGCTTCATATTATAATTCTCTTTGTAGTGGTCATCACCATTAGCAACCTTTTGTTCCAGACTGCAGGAGCAGCTTCCACTGTCTCCCTCTTCTTCTGCACATGCTCTGCCCACCACAAGGTTCCCGAAAGCAACAAAACGTGATTGCTTTTCCCGCATTTCGTTAACCCTTGAAATCTCACTAATAATATTATTATCATATAACATTAAACAATAAATGTTAACAGTTCTAACCAGCAACCCCCCCAGCAACTTCCGTGCCTTAACAGAGGGGAAAACAAGCAACCCCAGACGGCATCAAAAATCCCATGGCTTGCTGTAGCTGAGCAAACCAAGCTACCAGGGCAACTATGAGAAGTTCCCATGACAGTGTTCCCACATCGCCCAATTGAGGAATTCAGAAAAATATTACCAGTAGCTGGCTTCAAGGACAAGGTCTATGTGACTGCTAATCACAAGGGGGTTGTTTTCTTGCAGGTGGGGTTGTTTTCTTGTAGTTGTTTGTCTGAGTGCTTTTGACCAATAATCTTGTGTGAGACACTATCCACCCCTGTTAAGTTCACTATAAAAGTTAGGCTATTCGGGCAATAAAATGGAGCATGATCTGACTCTACTGTTGTCTGTCGTGCTTTCGGCCGTTCTTCCTGTAACAGATTTGGTTCCTAAATTCTGATTTGATCTAGGAGAGGCGCCCCACCATTTGGTGGCTCCTGTTCGAGTCAGGTCAGGACTAATGCCATCTTGAACCTGAATAAAGGTAAGCAAAGTTTTTGTTTTTTTGTATGAGCTCCCTTGCCGGCTGCAGCACTATATTTTGCCCGTAATTCTGCACGCGAAGATCCGAACGAAGACGACGGAGTCGTAAGTATTTAAGGTGTATACCGTTTGGTTGGGTGGGATTTGGTTGCCTATGTGTGTAAGAGTGTGACTGAGACAGAACTCAGTTCCGAAGCGAGTGTGGAGGTCTTCTAACCGCGGTTCCAATCTCCCGCGAGGGACTTGGCCAGTGAAGGACCGAAGCAATTCCTATAGGATTTGTGGGTGAGTGATAGGTCCTAAACCCCCTGCAAGACACTCTTACTAAGGTAACCAAGGGCTGTGGGAATTGCCATAGTAAAATTCCTAGATGGGTCAGACGAAATCGAAGACCAATGACCAGAAGAAAGGGAGCAAATTACCAGACATACCACCAGAAATTCCATTAGGAATAACGATTAGAAATTGGAATGATAAGGGCCCCAGAAAAGGAAAAAGTAAATTAAAAATGGTTTAGTATTCTATGATAGAATGGCCAAAGGAGCTTTTAAAACCACACGTCCTTTGGCCTGTTTTTGGATCCTTTGAAGACTGGATTTGCCAAGCCTTAAATATACATGTTAATTCCAAGGACCCTTTTAGCCAGGAGGAAAGTGATTATGCAGGATTATGGATCAGGACTTCACGTCCTTTTCCAGCCTCAATATTTACACTAAAAGCAGATGAGAAATTTGAAGAAGAAGAAGAAAAACAGGAAAAATAAAAAGATGATAAATGGGAGCCATTGGATAACCTGCCACCTCCATATCCTAACAATCCACCCCCGGCGGCGGCGCCCCCTTCAGTGGCCGTGGTATCTCCAGCAGTACCACCATTGCCCCTGCCTCCACCACTAACAGCAACGGAATTAGACCAACCTCCGGCTGCATGTACGAGAAGTAGGACTGCTGTATCTGAGAAAGCTTCTCTATATCCCCTAAGAGAGGTACCCCTAGGAGGCAATCTGGGATGCATCGGGTTTGTGGCAGTCCCATTAAATACCACAGATGTAAGGAATTTCAAGAAAGAAATAGGGACCCTATTAAATGACCGCCTTGGAGTAGCTGAAAAACTGGACCAATTCCTAGGCCCCAATACTTATACCTGGGAAGAAATACAGTCCATTTTAGGGATCTTATTTACTGCTGAGGATTAGAAGAATTACTTAGGTAGGCACAGAAAGTATATGTTAGGAGAGATGAGGAAAAACAAAAAGCAAAAGACAAGATCTTTGTAGCAGCAGTAAGAGAAAGTCAGAAAAAGACCTTGTCCGGAGAGAGGGAGGAATCTTATATCAAGAATTAATAATAAAAAATTTAAGGGCATTAAGAGAACCAAAGGAAATAGCAGTGGTACTTGTGAAAGGACACCAAAAGGGATTAGATTACCGAAACAGAGGAAATAATCTAGCAGATAAAGAAGCCCAGGAAGCAGCCTTGAGGACTCAGGTTGCTAAAATTAATATAGTACGGGAGGAAGAAAGGCAAGAGGGAGGAGAAAAGAAGTTTACCCCTGAAGAACAAACAAAACTGGAGAAAATAGGGACTAAGTTAGAACAAGGAAAATGGACACTGCCAGACGGGCAAGAGATATTGCCAAAGGCTTATGCAAGGCAAATATTGGGACGTTTGCATTCACAAACACATTGGGGTACAAAGGAGTTAAGTGATCATTTACTTAAACAATTTGGTTGCATTGCTTTTTTTTGAAATAGCAAAGCAAATTACACAAGGTTGCTTAATTATCAGAAGATAAATAAGAAAGCATTTCGACAAGCAGCCACGGGAGGGAGAAAAACAGCTTATAGGCCTTTTGAGAAAGTACAAGTTGATTTCACTGAATTGCCCAAAGTAGAGAGGATAAAATATCTATTGGTAATAGTAGATCATTTAACACAATGGGTAGAAGCTTATCCCGTAGCACAAGCTACAGCACAAATGGTGGTAAAAATTCTATTAGAACACCTGATACCTAGATATGGGATAATCCAGTACATTGATTCTGATCAGGGCACACACCTTACTTCTAAAATAATAAAATTATTATGTCAATCATTAGGTATTCAGTGGGAATACCATACTCCGTGGCACCCACAAAGCTCAGGGAAAGTCGAAAGACTGAATCAAACAATAAAACAACAATTGGCTAAATTAATGATCTGATTTGATTAAATGATTTGATTAAAATCAAATGCCCTGAACGAAATGCTTACCATTGGCACTTTTAAACATAAGAACTAAAGCACACAGTGAGACTGGATTATCGCCATATGAAATGTTATATGGTATGCCTTATTCTCAAGGGATGCCTACAAGGAACAATGTAGTTGAGGATCGTAGCATCCAGAAATATATAATCACTATTGGAAGGAGATTACAAGAGCTAAGAGAAATTGGAATGATGGCTCAAACACCACCTTTAGGATTTGCTAAATCATAAGATAAAACCAGGAGACAAGGTCTTAATAAAAACCTGGAGGGAAGAATCATTGAACCCCCAATGGGAGAGAATGTACCCTGTTTTACTTACTACTGAAACAGCTGTGAGAACCGCAGAAAGGGGTTGGACCCACGCATCCAGAATAAAAGGACCAGTAACTACTGAAACTTGGAGGGTTGAGTCCGCTCCTGGGAAACTGAAACTCAAGCTAAGGAAGAACTAATATTCTGGCAATGAGGCTCTGCATGAATTAAGGATGCCAAATAAAGGGGACAAGCCTGAAGGGAGGAAAGGGAGAAGGCAAGACCGGGGCAGGACCCTCCACTGCAGTGTGTATGGTCTACCGAGGGAGGCAACCCCTATGGGTATTGACTGCCGAGTGAGAGAGCCTCGACCAGACTTCTCCCACACTAAGGCCAGGTTGTCCCGAGGAAATAACATAAGAACCTCTTTTTATTAAACCCATATAAAATCGTGATTCATTTTCCAGGACCTGGATCACCCTGACAGGCTGAACAGTAACACAAGCCTGAATCGACCCTGAAAGCGGGCCCAACCCCTTGATTGAAGGCGTTTGCCTATTATGATCCAGCTACGTGGGCAGAAGACGGATCCTGGGGCTATAGGACCACAATATATATACTTAATAGAATAATTAGGCTACAAGCTGTAATAGAAATAGTTATAAATAAAACCGGAGATGCACTAGGATTAATTGCAAAGCAAAATACCAAGATGAGAACTGCTTTGTATCAAAATCACTTAGCTTTGGATTATTTACTAGCACAAGAAGGAGGAGTCTGTGGAAAATTTAACTTTAGTAATTGCTTTTTAAAGATTGATTATGAGGCTGTTTCTTCGTATAGCTAGTAGAATGTTATGTTCTGGTTTAGGATGAGAAGAGTGCTGATAACATGCTGATGTTTTAATTGTTGTAGAGCAGTGCTTACACCAAGCCAAGGACGTTTCAGCTTCTCACTCTGTCCTGCCAGCGGCCAGGCTGGGGGTGCAACAAGAGCTGGGAGGAGGGCCGGACTGTTCGGGATTAGGCTGGGCATCTGACAGCAGGTGGTGAGCAATTGCATTGTACATCACTTGTTTTGTACACATTATTACTAGTAGTACTATTATCATCATTATTGTCATTATTATTGTTATTATTTTTGTCTTTATCTCAACTCACAGGCTTCACTTTCCCATTTCTCTCTCCCATCCCAGAGAAGGAGGGGGGGAGGTGAGCAAGCGGCCGTGTGTTGTTTAGCTGCCCGCTGGGTTAAAGCACAACAGAATGAAAAGCTGTAAATGAACTTGTAAAGGAAATGAAGAAAATTGCACATGTCCCAGTTCAAATTTGGAATGGAATCTGTTATAAGTTAGACCACACAATTTTCTGGTCTATTGAAATTATTTTATTAATCAAGTAAGCAGACACAAGCAAAACAGCGCTGGGCGGCTGGGGAGTCTCCACTCCACCACAGCACGCAACTTCCCCTTTCCAGTGTCGCTGTTTTATAGCAGTCGAGTTCTGGCTTGTCGAGACTTGACCTGTCGACTTGTCGACTTGTCAAGACTTGTTCTGAGGCTGCGCAGTCTGTTGTTGGGGGTCGTTATTCTTCCTCCGGAGATCATGCGTTGTGCTTGTGTTCAGGTGGGGGCAAAATAGGATGTCTTGTGGTGGGTGGGTGGTATCTTACAAAATCCTTGTTTTAACAAGGATGTTTACCCAACCCCCCTTCCCCATTTGTCCCCATGTTACAATGCCGTGAGTTGTGAAACCTTATCTCCTCAGTAGATTCTTTAAATTCTCAAGGACAATGAACAAACCCCTACTAATTTATCACAGAATCAATCTAAGATGATTATGGAAGGAGGCTTTATGGGTGGTGATTGGTTTGCTAAAATAAGGATGGTTGTATTGGGGATACGTGGAGGATTGTTAATAATTCCATGTTTAATATTACCAGACTAATTGCCTCGTTATACAAGGAATGCAAATATCTGCGGTACCTGTTGACCCAGAACCAAGGAAAGAGAAAACCCATTCTCTGATGATAATAAAAACAAATAAAGATCCAGAATTGGTATCAATTGGCATCAATTCAGCAAGTATTAACTTGATTAGAAAGGAAAACACAAATCAATGCCATGAAAAAGGAGATGGGGGATTGTGATATATGTTCATCTGATTCGTGTCAGTATGGAACAGTTCTAGGGCCGCATGGTATGATGAAAGTGACCTTCTGTCTTATATACCCTTGTATAACCACAAGTCTAAGAAAAAAAGAATGGTTAATGTATATAGTTCTTGTACCTTGCAAAGGAATTCGTGTAAACACCACAACAGAAGGGTCCTCTGAGAGACCAGGCAAGGTAGATAATTGTTTAATGCCCTCTGTCTCTAAGGCTGCTATACCAAAAGCCCACCGGAACCCTTTTGGGTCCTTGAAATATCCTCTTCTAAGATAGTCTATGCCAAGGATACATGGAGCATCTGGGCCAGTCACAATACGGTGCTTTTCCCACTCATTCCCAGTCAGACTCACTTCAGCCTCCAATACAGTCAACTGCTGAGATCCCCCTGTCACTCCACAAATACAGATGGGCTCCACAAATACAGATGGGCTCTGGTCCTTTATAGCTCGATGGCATTACAGTACATTGTGCACCGGTGTCTACTAAAGCCTTATACTTCTGTGCGTCTGACGTGCCAGGCCATCGAATCCACACAGTCCAATAAACTCGATTGTCCCTTTCCTCCCCCTGGCTGGAGGCAGGGCCCCCCTAATCCTGGTCAGAATCTTCTTCGCTTCTGTGTTTGAAGGACTGTCTGCTGGAAGTTGGAGCAGCAAACTTTTCAGAGAATCCCTTTTTCCCGATTGTTTTCTTTTGCAACTCACGTACACGTGCCTCTAGGGTCGCGGTAGATTTTCCATCCCATTTTCTCATGTCCTTTCCATGGTCTCATAAGTAAAACCACAGGGTGGCACGGGGTGAGTACCCACCATATCGTCTTCCTTGTGCGGATGAAGGCCTACCCCTGATAGCTGAGACACTGCTTTGCACAGGTACGGAGGAGAATAATCTCTCTTCAAGTTGGTGAACCTTTTCAGAAAGTTTCTCCCAAGTATTCTCTTTTGGTTGGTGGACACTGGTTTGTTCAGGTGGAGAGGAAGATAGATTCTCTTTAAGTTGGTGGAACTCTTCAGAAATTTTCTCCACAGCTGAGACGCAGGCCTGTAAGGAAGAGGAGAGACTTTCTTTGTACTGCCGGAGTTGTTTAGCCACTTCATCCACTGTGGGTTCCTCATCCTCTTTCCAGGCCATTATTGCCAATGAGCTGGCATATGATGATGGTGCACTCCATACAAACTTCTGCCACATGGGTCGTGTACACCTGACTTCATCTGGATCTTTGGATGTTTGTCTGAGGTCTGGGTCCTCATAAATCACCTCCGTACAGCTAATTCCCTCAGGTACTGGATTCCCTTCTCCATAGTGGTCCACTTGCCTGGTAGACTTAAAAGTTCTTCCTTGAAGGGATACCTTTCCCTCACAGCTGAGAGGAGATGCCTCCAGAGGCTGTAAGATCATGCTCCATCTGCAATTGCTTTGTCAGTGCCCGCGTCTCTAGCAAGGGATCCCAGCCGTCTGGCTTCCCTGCCGTCTAATTCCACACAATTGGCTCCGGTGTCCCAGCACCGGAGCAGCCAGGTGACAAGCTGCTCACCTATACAGCGACCAAAATCTTTTCGCACATCTCGTAGCTCACGCTCGTATAGGTTTCAGGTAGTTACTGTTGATTTTTTGGCATCCTCATCTTCCTCCTCCTGAATCCCTGATGGCCCAGCATCGTCGTCTCTATACCTAGATTTGGCAGAAGACTCTCTTCGTTCTAAACGACCTGAATCCCTATAGCATCTTTTCACCTTCTCTACAGGGGGAACTTGCACTGCTACAGCTCGTTTCTCTGACCCAGTTACAGGGTCTACCACAGGGGTTGGAATACCCTCTGCAGGGTCAACTTGCACTGCTACAGCTCGTTTCTCTGACCCGGCCACAGGAGCTGGACTGGCTGCAGGAGCTGGAACTGGAGCGGCTGCAGGAAGCGGAACTGGAGTGGCTGCAGAGTCCACCGTAGGGGTTGGAGTTGGATCTGTCACAGGACTTGGAGTGGCCACAGGGTCTGTCACTAAGTTGATAGCAGTACCAATGGCAGCTCGATAGGCATGAGCCAGGCCCCAGCACGTTACAATGATTTGTGTTACTTTGGAACTCCCAGAGTCATGACACCTTTTTTTCAAACATTCTGCCAGTTTTTTAGGATTGTGCAGTTGTTCAGGGGTGAATTTCCAACACACTGGGGGTGCCAACTGCTCTAGATGCCTGCCCATATCCTCCCATACTCCCTGCCACCCACAACTATACTGCCTCCAGGCAGATCTCCGGATGAGCTTCCTAAGTAGTTGTTTAACTTTAAGCAAAACCTGAAGCACATTCAGGAGGCATAACAACAAGAACGTGCTGGTCTGAGTATCCCAAGGATATTCAATATCTTGGAGAGCTATTGTAACAAGCTCGGAGGATGAGGGTGGTGAAGGAGAAAGTGAGGGTGATCAAGGAGAATAAGGGGGTGGTGAAGGAGAAAGGGAGAGTGATCGAGTAAGAAAAAATATCTTCCCCTTTCCCCTCCACAGATTGACTCCCTGATGAAAAAAGGCAACAGGCATAATTGCTAATAGTTTACAAGGTACAGTTTCCTAAGTATAGAGTCGACGATGTTACTGAGTACAAATACCAAGTTAGAGTCATGACCAGATATCTCACCGTCTCATAAGCCACTGTTACAACACACAGTACCATAATGATCTGAAACCAGGGCCCGGAGAGGATAAACAACATGACAGAGAGCACATACGGAA
This sequence comes from Anas acuta, assembly GCF_963932015.1. Classification (NCBI taxonomy): domain Eukaryota; kingdom Metazoa; phylum Chordata; class Aves; order Anseriformes; family Anatidae; genus Anas; species Anas acuta. The sequence continues at coordinate 14,774,718 of NC_089016.1, forward strand.
AATAATGTACTATAATACTCAATTTGGAAAACAGACTTGAGATTAAAGCAATCAGCATTATGACAAGTGACTATTAAGCAGGTCTAATACTTATAGAATTTTAGTTTAATAAACTCTGGTTAGATCTGCCATTATCTCAACCTTTCGTGCCCCACGTTGGGCGACAAAAAGGGTGTCGTGGTTTAACCCGGCCAGCAGCTAAACACCACACAGCCATTCGCTCACCCTCCCCCCTCCCTCTCTGGGACGGGGGAGAGAAATGGAAAGTGAAGCCCGTGAGTTGAGATAAAGACAGCAGCAGAGGGGCCCATGGCGTAGCAGTCGGATCAGTAAAGGAGCCCGCAGCTCCCTCACTGTCTGGCAAGCCACACATTTCTGACTGTGGTCCCACATGGCTCTTTAAGGCCTCAGAGATTGCTCGCCAGGTGCCGAGCAATCCCACTGCAACCTTGTCATTTTTAGTTGCAGAGTTCCACACCTTGACCTCAGTTTGGTCCCATATTTCAGGCTCATAAACTGTCCAATTATTAATAAGGAGAATAAGCTGTAAGGTTACCAGGACAGTCTTTGTTCCTAAGGACGTATGAATCCCCATAACGCACAACTGCTTACCAGTGAGAGGCAGTTGTGTGCACAGGTCTGCTTCTCTCAGCTTGAGCTTCTCTCCAGCTCCAGTGCGCCTATTTCCAGCGACTTTCTGTACAAGCTTTTCTGACCAGTTTGCTGTTACCATCCCTGGAGGTCTTTAATAGACATTTAGATGTAGAGCTTAGTGATATGGCTTAGTGGAGGACTGGTTAGTGTTAGGTCAGAGCTTGGGTTAGGTGATCTTGGAGGTCTCTTCCAACCTAGATGATTCTGTGATTCTGTGAAGACGATGAAATTTACAGAGCAGATGATACAACTCAGAGAGGAGTGAAAAATCTACCAGATGGCCATAAAAAGAACACACATATTTCTGATCCCATTATCCAATGCTGGAGAATTCTTGGTCAACCTTTCTGAAAGAGTGAGATGAGAGTCTCAGAACTTACTTCAGATATGCTTTTGTGTTCTGTACAGTTTTCCTGACAGTCCTCGAATAATATACCACTGAGAATTCTACAACTGTGAAATTGCATTAATGCATATATATGTAATTGCACATGTACACAGATATTTGAATATTTATTTATATATACATATGTATGTAATTGCATGTGTATAAATATATACTTATAGATATGTAGTTATGTGATCTACTGTGAGAAACTAGAGAAACTAGAGGCTAGAGGTGCCACAGAGGTCAGATATTATCATTTTTTTTCGGTGGAGAATGCATAAAATCTTTTTTGCTATATGGGTGATAATTTTAATCCTTGTCTTCCGCATTACTCTTATTCACCCTATTTCCCGAGACACATTTTGTAAAATGACTATCAACAGCAGACGATTAACGTAAGGGGACAAGAGGATGAGTCAAAACGTAAATCAGACTATAATGCTGTCTTCAACAGAGAAGAGAATATCGACCGGCATCACAGCTTCTAAAAACTAATTAGCAAAGCAACATTCCAATGTAATTGTGAAACAAGCAATATCTCTTTCCCCCTTTTCTACTTCAGTTAATGATCATATATTAAAAGAACATGGAAAGGACAAAAATAATAATAGTAATAAAGTAATAATCTCAAGCTTGAAAGCAACCCAAATAATAATTGTATCGTATACTGAGCAAGCAGTGCAATAACCTGGAATTGCTTCTGTGGCCTTTTACTCCCCTTACCTCTTACTTCTGTCCACATTTACCACCTTTTATATATATAAGAGAGAGAATGGTTTGGGTTGGAAGGGACCTTAAAGATCATCTAATTTCAATCCCCCTGCCATCTGCAGGGGCACCTTCCATATATATAAATTATATCTACATTTTTGGCTAACTTCTAAGGAACTGTGGTTTGGGTAATCACAAGACATTTCTGATTGTCTATTATTCCTTCAGGTACAAAATTGTTAACATGCTCACTAATTACAACAACATATCCCAAGGTAGTAAAAGGGGCACAGAAGAGAATCAGGTACGATTTGTGTGTGTTTCCAGAGGAAATGGCCAGACAGAAGATAGATCATGCTAGTACTCTCCAAGTTAGGAAAACTAGCAATTTCTAATTCTGATAGATGACCAAAAAGTAAAGAAAACACACAAATAAATAAATAAATAAATAAATAAGAATTGAAACAGAGTAATATGGTACAAGTTCATTAGTGCTATCTTACTAGTTTTTCCCAACAGTAATAGTACTCTAGTTCAGAGATAGTGGATCAATGCTTGCCTCTCCTTGTTAGAATGCTCTGTAGATCAGGACTGAACGCCATGTAATTCATGAATGTAGATGTAGATATCCAGCACCAACACAGGGGGTCCATTCAGTAGTAGAACCTAAGGATCCTGAGTTACAGTCCCCAAGTATGAGACCTTGCCAAATCTGAAACACGGTTTTAAGGCTGTGAGGAGAGCAGTTAATGTGGTGTATGACAGAACACTCGTTCTTGACAATAATGTTGCACATTAGACTTTGTAGAAGGCCTGAATATTTACTTCTTGCTTCGATAAGTAAGTAAAGCAATTATTTCTTGTGAACTTTAAACTTGGATTAATGTAGGAACTTGAAATGTTTAAACTTAAAACTAGGATCAACAGGATTGACATTTACTTACTTCTAGTTACCTGATCAGCATGACCTTTTGAAGATAATTCAGAGTGGCTTCATAAGGAATTCCAATCAGTCAGCCTGTGGCAGACAACCATAAAGCTACCCATGTTGAACTGCTCTCTAATCCTGACACATAAACTCGCAATTGGCTCATCATCTGCTCTTAGGCAGCACTCCATATGTTTCCACTGCTCTCTCCCATTACAGGTAGCTCCCCCTCCTCTTAGTCATTGCCCGTCCTTCTTAGACAGCCTGTACCCATTCATGGCAGAACTCAAGGCATGTGAACTATCTGATCATAACTCTTGTGACCCCAATGAGATAGTAGTCCTGCATCTGCATGCAAGCCTCTTACTTCCTCCTGCTTGTTCCCTGTGCAACATGCAGCAGTGTACAGGCATTTCAGAGATGCACCCTGTCATGCTGATCTCCCAGAGAAAGTATGCAATGTTTGAGGATCTTCTGCCATACTGCTGTCCTGCAGACACTGCCTTACTGGCATATGCTTGAGGTGCATCCTCTTAAGCTCTGTTTTGTTCATTAGGCGGTCTCGTCTATACCATCCTGCAACCTTTGCTTGCCAGGCTGGTCTGCCGCTTCCTCACTTGAACCCCTAGGGTCATCGTCTCCCTTCCCTGTTGTTTCTAACTGAAAGTTCTCCTTACCAGCTTAATCAGCCTGTTGGCAAAGATGTCTTCAGTTCACTTATTTATCTCTTTATAAAAGTCCTCAGTCCTCACAGAAGGTCCCATGGTCATGAAAACCACAGCCCAGTTGCCAACATCAGCTGCACAGCCTGGATGTGAAGTTCAGAATGCCTCTGCTCCTCCTCATGCACTTCCCCCTCAGAATCAAGGAGAAAGCACATCCCACCAACAGAGTCAAGGAGAAAAATACCTGGGCCCCCAAGACCTTGATCCCAGAGCCCTGTGCCAGCTCAGATGCCTCACATTGCAGAAATGTGATCTACTGTGGTGGTTTTACTCGGGTGGGCAGCCGAGCTCCACCTCAGCCGCTCTCTCACTCCCCCTCCTCAAAGGGAAAGGGGGGAAAAAATACGATGCAAAGGGCTCAGGGGTTGAGATAAGGATGGGGAGATTGCTCAACAATTATCGTGACGGGCAAAACAGACTCAGAGTAAGGAGATAGTAAGATTAATTTCTTATTACTAACAAGCTAGAGAAGTGAGATACAAAGGAAAGAAACCAAAAATGCGTTCCCCCCATCCACCCTCTTCCACCTCCTCCCCCTGAGCGGCGCAGGGGATCAGGGGACTGGGGGTTGCGATCAGTCTATAGCACTTCTTCTCTACCACTCCTTCTTGGTCACTCTCTGCCCCTGCTCCAACGTGGGGTCCCTCCCATGGGATGCAGTCCTTCCTGAACTGCTCCTGCATGGGCTTCCCACAGGCAGCAGCTCTTCCAGAACTGCTCCAGATATGGGTCCATACCACGGCGTCCATCCCTCAGGAGAAAACTGCTCCAAAATGGGTCCCCCACTGGCAGCAGCTCCTGCCAGGTCACCTGCTCCTGCGTGGTCTCCTCTCCATGGGCTACAGGTCCAGCCCAGAATCTGCTCCTGCGGGGGTCCTCCACAGGCCATGGCCTCTGTCAGTGCAGGTCCACCTGCTCCACCGTGGTCTCCTCCATGGGCTGCAGCGTGAAACCCTGCTCCACCGTGATACTCCATGGGCTGCAGGGGGACAGCCTGCTTCACCATGGTCCTCACCACAGGCCGCAGGGGACTTCTGCTCCAGCGCTTGGAGCACCTCTCCCCCTCCTTCTTCACTGACCTTGGTGCCTGCAAGGCTGTTTCTCACTCCTCTCTCTTTTCCAGCTGCTGTTCCCCACAGAACATGTTGTGGTTAAACCACAACATTTTGCAGGTCTTTTGCCTTGTAAATATGCACTAATGGGATAATTCCAAGTGAGTGAGATCCTTTGACTAAAAAATCATGAGGTTATTTTGCAGACATTTTATTTTAGGTTTTCTATGTATTACAGAGACTCCTTATTAGCCTGGTGTGTTTTTCATTTCTTGTGTTTTGAGGATAATCCTACTGATGTCTGTAATTTAAAGATCGTGGCTTTTCTCTAAAGCAAAAAGGTTGCTTCAACACTTCACACATCCAAAAAGAAAGAATAGGCACACGAGGAACATAATCTCTCCTTGGAGGTTGAATCTTGTTAGCTATTAGTAAAAAGGTGCCAGTTCACAGGTAGAACTACAGAGTGGAGTCATTTCCTTTCATCAAATTGCTACAATACAAATGATGTGTCAGAAAATAGGAGGACTTGTTCCAGATTTGTCTTATTTATAAGAACAATTATTGCTCATGTGTTGAAATATCACCATATTCTTAGTGCATGTTTACTCCTGGGTTTTGCTAGATATAAGCAGAAGAATTAAGCAGGGGACCTGGGATGTTGCAGATAACAGAAGCTGACAAGGACCAAAAGCAGACTGGACCATCCACCCTTGTCTACCTCCTCCCCCCAAGCAGTGCAGGAGAATGGGGGATGGGAGTTGTGTTCCCCCACTAACTAACACTTCATCATCTGCTGCTCCTTCATCTTTGCTCTCTTCCCCTGCTTCAGCACAAGTGCCACATGAAGAAATAGAATTTTTGCAAGAAGAATTGAATTCCACACAGTAAATAAATAGAAAACACTTCTGGCTCAAAAAGGCTTTTATCCTCAGTTTATTAAGAGAGTGGGAGAGAGGTTAGAGGTGGAGATATAAATGCTTGCTCCAACATTGTACTTTTTCATTGGCATCCACTTCTGACTTCTGTTGGAGAAAATACAAGGATCTTTTTGACACATTATAGCTGATCTTATGTTTTTATGTTCTTGGAGACCCTTAAATATCCTCCTTCAAAATGTCTCTTTCCTTCCCCTAAATATGAACTGGGGATGCTGGAATTGCCAGAGATTGCTCTAGGTGTTATAACGGGGAAGAAGTGCATAGGGCTGTTGAGGGATTTTTGAAACACCAAAGATCCCATGGCTTGCTGCAGCTGAGCAAACCAAGCTACCAGGACAACTATGAGAAGTTCCCATGACAGTGTTCCCACATCGCCCAATTGAGGAATTTAGAAAAATATTGTTGCCAGCAGCTGGCTTCAAGGACAAGGTCTATGTGACTGCTAATCACAAGGGGGTTGTTTTCTTGCATGTGGGGTTGTTTTCTTGCAGCTGTTTGTCTGAGTGCTTTTGACCAATAATCTTGTGTGAGACACTATCCGCCCCTGTTAAATTTTCTATAAAAGTCAGGCTATTTGGGTAATAAAGGGAGAGCATGATCTGACCATACTAGTGTCTGTCGTGTTTTCGGCTGTTTTTCCTGCAACATATGGCGCCCGAACAGGCTGAGACCCGCAGCCTGTTCGAGACACGGAGAGACTTCAGAGACACGGAGAGCCCTGAGAGATGCTGAGAGACACAGAGAGACTTCAGAGACATGGAGAGGTCGTCTGCCGTTGTCCACTGACGCCTCCGATCTCCCGTAGCAATTCGATCCCGGATGTCCTGCGTCTCACCACGATTATCTGTGTCCGGGTCAGTGCTTGGAGTTTCTCAGCATCTCTCAGATCTTTCGGCTTCTGTCAGGTCTCTCCGTGTCTCTCAGGGCTGTCTGTGTCTCTGAAGCGTCTCTCAGGGCTCTCCGTGTCTCTGAAGTCTCTCCATTGAGCAGTGCTTATACCAAGGCAAGGACTTTTCAGCTTCTTCCTCTGTCCTGCTAGCAGGCAGGCTGGGGGTGCAGCAGGAGCTGGGAGGGGACAGACCCAGGACAAACTAGCCAAACGGGTATTCCATACCATCTGACATCATGCTAAACACTACATAGGGGTGGCTAGCCGAGGTGGGGGGGGCCAGGATGCTCAGGGATAGGCTGGGCATCGGTCATCGGGTGGTGAGCAATTGTTTTATGCATCACTTGTTTTGTACATATTATTAATATTATTATTATTATATTTTCTGTCCTAATAAACTGTCTCTATCTAAACCCACAGGCTTCAGTTTTCTCGTTTCTCTCCCCCATCCCAGAGCGAACGGCTGTGTGGTGTTTAGCTGCCGGCTGAGTTAAACTACAACAGTCCTTTTGGTGCCCAACGTGGGGCCAGGAAGGGTTGAGATAACAACAGATCTGACAAGAGTGTGTTAAAACAAGATTCTGATAAGCATTACTTCAGTTTAATAGTTGCTAATCACAGTGCAGATTTTTGTGATCTCAAGTCTGCTGTGCCTGCTTTCCAAACTGAGTTATATAGCACATTACTTAGTGTATGTGTTCACTGTCGTGTTGCTTATCACTTCTGGTCGTTGGTACAGGGTTATTATTTTGCTGTACTGTGCAACACTGGCTTACGATATGATAAAATTACCGTCCATGAGACTTATCTGGTATTTGTACTCAGCATTGTCATCAACTCCATACTTTGGGAACCCTACCTCAGAAACTATTAATAATTACACCTTTCATGCTTTTTCTTCAGGGAAAGGGGTCAGGGGAAGATGTTTTTTCCCAGATGTTTTGTTCATTCTCCCTTTCTTCTCCTCCAGGTGAGTTATGGTAACTTTCCAAAACTTCGAATATCCTTGGGATGTTCAGACCAGCATGTTCTCATTGTTATGTCTCCTGAATGCACTACAGGTTTTATTTAAGATTAAACAACTACTTAGGAATCTCATCCAGAGATCTGTCATGAGGCAGGATAGTTATGAGTGGCAGGGAGAGTGGGAGGATATGGGCAGGCATCTAGAGCAATGGGCATCTCCAGTGCTTTGGAAATTTACCTCCAAACAACTGAAAAATCCTAAAAAACCTGGCAGAGTGTTTGAGAAAGGTCTGTCATCACTCTGGCATTACCAGACATACAGAAATCACTGCAACGTTCTGGGCCTATGCTTACCAAGCTGCATTCGATGCCAATATAACCCCAGTGACAGACCCTGCGGCCACTTCAACCCCTGACACAGGCCCAGCGGCCACTCCAAGCCCTAAAACGAGCCCCAAGGCTGAGCCAGGGAAACAAACTGTACCAGTGTCAGTTGCACCCGTAACCAAGATGAAAAAATGGTTTAGAGAGTCAGATCGTTCAGAACGCAGAGAAACTCCTACTAAGACTAGGTATGGAGAAGACGAGGCCAGGCCATCACATGAACGGGAAGATGAAGATGTCGCAAAAACAGCATTATCTAGCCAAAACCTATAAGAGCGTGAGCTATGAGATGTGCGAAACGATTTCAGTCGATGTATAGGTGAGCAGCTTGTCACCTATATGCTCTGGTGATGGGACACCAGAGCCAATGGTGTGGAATTCGAGGGTAGGGAAGCCAGGCAGTTGGGATCCCTTGCTAGAAACGCAGGCATTGACAAAGCAATTGGAGATGGAGCACGATCTCACAACCTCTGGAGGAGTCTCCTGTCAGCTGTGACGGAAAGGTATCCCTTGTGCTGGATGTGGACTATCGGGGCCTGAATGAAGTCACGCCACCACTAAGTGCTGCAGTGCCAGACATGCTAGAACTTCAGTACGAACTAGTGTCAAAGGCAGCCAAGTGGTATGCTACAATCGATATTGCTAATGCATTTTTCTCCATCCCTCTGGCAGCAGCATGCAGGCCACAGCTTGCTTTCACTTGGAGGGGTATTCAGTATACTTGGAATCAACTGCCCCAGGGGTGGAAACACAGCCCTACCAACTGCCATGGGATGATCCAGTCTGCACTGGAGCAAGGGGGAACTCCTGAGCACCTACAGTACATTGATGACATCCTCGTGTGGGGCAACACAGCAGAAGTTTTTAAGAAAGGGAAGAAAGTTATCCAAATTCTCCTGAAAGCCAGTTTTGCTATTAAACTGAATAAGATCAAGGGACCTGCACAGGAAATCCAGTTCTTGGGGGTAAAATGGCAAGATGGACGTCGCCATATTCCGATGGATGTGATCAACAAAATAACTGCAATGTCTCTGCCAACTAGCAAAAAAGAAACACAAGCTTTCCTAGGCCTTGTGAGATTCTGGAGAATGCATGTGCCAGGCTATAGTCAGCTTGTGAGTCCTCTGTATTGAGTGACTCGAAAGAGGAAGTGTTTCGAGTGGGGCCCCGAGGAACAACAGGCCTTTGAACAAATCAAACAAGAAATAGCTTGTGAAGTAGCCCTTGGGCCTGTCCGTTCCCGACCAGCTGTGCAAAACATACTTTATACTGCAGCTGGGGAGCATGACCTCACCTGGAGCCTCTGGCAGAAGACCCCAGAAGAAACTCGAGGCCGACCTCTGGGCTTCTGGAGTCGGGGCTATCGAGGATCAGAAGTCAATTACACCTCAATTGGAAAGGAAATATTAACAGCATATGAAGGGATTCGAGCCGCTTCAGAAGTTGTTGGTATAGAAGCACAACTTCTCTTGGCCCCACAGCTACCTGTGTTACATTGGATGTTCAAAGGAAAAATTCCCACTACACATCATGCAACCGATGCTACATGGAATAAATGGGTAGCGTTAATTACACAGCGGGCTCAAATGGGGAAACACAACAGCCCGGGAATCCTGGAAGAGATTATGGACTGGCTGGAGGGCAGAGATTTCGGAGTGCCAACAGAAGACGTAACTTGTGGTGAAGAAGCACCACCATAAAATGAGTTGCCAGAAGACAGAAAGCAGTATGTGTTTTTTACTAACAGATCCTGCCGTGTGGTAGGGGGCCATCAGAAGTGGAAAGCTGCTGTGTAGAGTCCCACACGACAAGTTGTGGAGGCCATGGAAGGGGAAGGCAAGTTGAGTCAGTATGCAGAAGTGAAAGCTGTTTGTAACTCTATGGGCCCATGAAACATCAGGACATCTGGGGAGGAATGCCACATACAGATGGGCTCGTGATCGAGGGGTGGACCTGACCATTGAGGCCATTACACAGGTTACCCATGAGTGTGAGCCCTGTGCTGCAATCAAACGAGCCATGAGGGTAAAATCTCCCTGGAAGAGGGGGAAGTGGCTTGGATTTCGATATGGTGAGGCCTGGCAGATTGACTACATCGGACCACTCCCACAAACCCGCCAAGGTAAATGTTACATGCTCACCATGGTAGAAGCAACTACTGGGTGGCTGGAAACATATCCAGTAAACCATGCCACGGCCCGAAACACTATCTTGGGCCTGGAAAGACAAGTGCTGTGGCGACATGGTACACCAGAGAGAATTGAGTCCAACAATGGGAGTCACTTCTGAAACAATCTTTTTACCTCCTGGGCCAAGAGGCATGGTATTGAGTGGGTGTATCACATCCCTTATCACCCACAATCCTCTGGGAACGCTGAGAGGTACAATGGACTGTTACGAACTATGCTACGAGCATTGGGTGCTGGGATGTGGAAACATTGGGACATAAATCTACCAGAGGCCACTTGGCTAGTTAACAATAGGGGGTCTGACAGCCATCCTGGTCCTGCTGAAACAAACCCCCTACACACTGTGGGAGAAGCTAAAGTCCCTGTAGTGCATGTGGGAAAGAAAATGGGGAAGGCGGTGTGGGTTGCCCCTATCATTGGAAAAGGCAAACCCACTCGTGGTATTGTCTTCGCCCAAGGACCAGGGTATACCGGTTGGGTAATGCAGAAAGATGGGGATATCAAGTGTGTACCTCAGGGAGATTTCACACTGGGAGAAAATTAATCTGTCATCCAAGTTATGTGTTGTAGGAGGATACTGCAGAACCAACAACAGGTCAACTTCGCAAGGAACCTGGAAAGTGCAACAGTGGTGTGAGCTAAGCTGGTGCTGTTATCAAGAAAACCAACTTTGCCTGCCCTGAGTGACCACTTTGATAGATGAAGCTGAAACCATCAACAGTTTTTATGACCATTTTGGGAAAAGACCTATGGAATGAAAGGAACTACAGACATATAAATACTTCAATGTACAGAGAACAATGGTGATGAGAGTATCTGTATACTAAACTGTGTGGTACCTGATTGTGACACAAATGTTATGGAATAAGGGGTGGAAGTTGTGGTGGGTCTGTCTGAGCTGGAGTCACCTTTTCCCTGCAGCAGCCCACACAGTGCTGTGCTCTGCACTTGTAGCTGGAACAGCATTGATATCACTCCAGTGTTCTGTCTATTGCTGCATACTGCAGGCACAGCATCAGGACTCCATCCAAGCCCCCAGGAGACAGCAGGCTGGGGGTGGGCAAGTGATGGGGAGGGGACATTGCCGGGGCAGCTGACCTAAACCAACCAAAGGGATATTCCATAACACCTGATGACACACTCAGCAATAAAAGGGGGGCTCTCGTGGGGGAGGGGGCTGTTCCTCCTGAACAACCACTACGCGTTTTGAGGCCCTGCTTCCCAGGACGTGGCCGAACACCGCTCGTTGATGGGAAGTAGAGAAATTATCTTCCTACCCACCTGTACAAATCATTGTCTCAGCTATCAGGGATAAGCATCCTTCTCTGCAAGTGAGACGATATAATGGGTACAGACCCTGTGCCACCCTGTGGTTTTACCTGCATAACCACGGAGAGGACATGAGAAACAGGGATGGAAAATCTACTTCAACCCTAGTGGCACTGGCACGTGAGTTACAAGGAAAAACAACTGGAAAACAGGGGTTCTATAACAAAGGTTTGCAGTTCCAACTTCCAGCGGGCAGTCCTTCAGACACAGAAATGAAGATTCTGACCAGGATTAGAGGGGCCCTGCCGCCAGCCAGGAGGAAAGGGGCAATCGAGTTTATTGGACTGTGTGGATTCAATAGCCTGGCACGTCAGATGCACAGAAGTATAAGGCTTTAGTAGAAACAGGTGCACAGTGTGCTGTAATGCCATCAAGCTATAAAGGGCCAGATCCAATCTGCATTTATGGGGTGGCGGGGGGATCCCAGCAGTTAACTGCATTGGAGGCTAAAGTGAGTCTGACTGGGAATGAGTGGCAAAAGAACCATATTGTGAATGGCCCGGATGTTCCATGTATCCTTGGCATAGACTATCTTAGAAGAGGATATTTCAAGGACCCAAACAGGTTCCAGTGGGCTTTTGGCATAGCTGCCTTAGAGACAGAGGGCATTAAACAATTATCTACCTTGCCCGGTCTCTCAGAGGACCCTTCTGCTGTGGGGTTGCTGAGGGTCAAAGAACAGCAGGTGCCAATTGCTACCACAACTGTGCACCGGCGGCAATATCGCACCAACCGAGACTCCCTGATTCCCATCCATAAACTAATTCATTAATTGGAGAGCCAAGGAGTGATCAGCAAGACTCATTCACCTCTTAATAGTCCCATATGGCTAGTGCAAAAGTCTAATGGTGAGTGGAGACTAACAGTGGACTATCGTGGCCTGAACGAAGTCACGCCACCACTGAGTGCTGCAGTGCCAGATATGCTAGAATTCCAATACGAACTTGAATCAAAGACAGCCAAGTGGTACACCACAATTGATATCGCTAATGCATTTTTCTCCATCCCTCTAGCAGCAGAGTGCAGGCCACAATTTGCTTTCATTTGGAGGGGAGTCCAATATACTTGGAATCGGCTGCCCCAGGGGTGGAAACACAGCCCTACCATTTGCCATGGGATGATCCAGTCTGCGCTGGAGCAGGGGGAAGCTCCTGAACACCTGCAGTACATCGATGACATCATTGTGTGGGGTGACACAGCAGAGGAAGTTTTCGAGAAAGGGAAGAAAATAGTCCAAATCCTTCTGAAAGCCGGTTTTGCCATAAAACAGAATAAAGTCAAAGGACCTGCACGAGAGATCCAGTTTTTAGGAATAAAATGGCAAGATGGACGTCACCAAATCCCAATGGATGTGATCAACAAAATAACAGCTATGTCTCCACCAACTAGCAAAAAAGTAACACAAACTTTCCTAGGTGTTGTGGGGTTTTGGAGAATGCACATTCCAAATTACAGTCTGATTGTAAATCTGCTCTACCAAGTAATCCATAAGAAGAATGATTTCGAATAGGGCCCTGAGTAACGACATGCCTTTGAACAAATTAAGCAGGAAATAGTTCATGCAGTAGCCTTTGGGCCAGTTCGAACGGGACCAGATGTAAAGAATGTGCTCTATACCACAGCTGGGGAGAATGGCCCCACCTGGAGCCTCTGGCAGAAAGAACCTAGGGAAACTTGAGTTATGGTAACACAGGATATACTGTTGCTGAAGTTCCAGCTTCTATGTAAAGCACATTTAGGGCAAAAAAGTCTTATTAAAGAGAATAGTAAAATATATAGTAAGCCTGGAGTTTTCAGTTTACAGGGGAAATTATTGTCCCTGTATGTGGAAAAAGTAACCTCCAGTGGGCAATAATGCCTGACGCTGAATTATATCCAATTTTTCATCTTATAAGTCAATAGCTTTCCACTATAAACATCAACTCTAGTCAGTATGATATGCTGCATATCGATATATTGACTAATGGTACTATTAAAAGCTCACAAAATGTCAGAAACTGGGAATTTCTCATGTATATCTGTCTGCATTTCAGTAAGTAGGGGTGCTCTGTGTAACTTAGAAAGCCATGCCCAGTTGGAAACAGTCTATGTAATGCTCCCTATTTTGTTTTCCTAAGGGATTCAAAAGTTCCCCAATGCCTCCACTCCCCTAGTTTTATTTTGTTTTGTTTTATTTTTTACTACTATTTTAATAGACTGCTTCAGACTGTAAAAGAAGTCATCCAGAAAATTCCCTCTCACAAAGTAGCTATAAGAGGTATCATATAATTACCTTTTTTCTTCTTCATATAAAACGTACTATACAGTGAGATTTTTCTTTTTTCTTTTACAATGAAGACACTGGCTGATATTTCCTTTGCTGACAAAATGTCTCTGAAGAATGAATTTAGATGGCAGGTAAATGAGAAGTAACCTCCTAAGTTTTCAAGATGTGTTTGTTTAAACAGTAATGATCAAGGCTAAAGGTAACTCCTGGGGAAGAGCTAGGAAAAGCTGCTGGCCTGGTGAACACCTAGAGAACATCATCACCACCTAGTCATTAAGTCCAAATAGATGCCTTATATCAAGGTCATCTCTTCTGTTTAAAGCACAACAGAAGCAAAACAGCTATTCTGTATGGGCAAATCATTTACATTTAGTATGAGATGAACATTTCTAGAAATATAAAATGTGGTTTTGTTTGTTTGATTTTTAAAGGTTTCCCAGCCTAAGAAAAGGTATGGGTTCATAAAAAGCAGTTGAATTGGCAAGACAAAAATAAGTACGTAAATTGGGTATTTTCAGGTCTTAGTACACTTTCAGCTTGCAAATGTCATGTTTACACCTACAGTTGTATTAACAGCCTGCATAAATTAGAAATGAAAATGTACATTTATTTGTGAAGCTGGTCTGAAGTGCCTGACAGTTTGTCAATCACCACTTCAAGATCTTGTAGTCTTGTTAGTCAGACAGATCATCTGAATTTTCTTCAGCTATACATATGTCACCCTACTAGTGGCTGTTCGCCATGCATGTCATATGACATCATTTGTTGACAATCTAAAAAGCCCTTCAGGATTAAAAACAGCAACCACAGGAATAGTGGTGTTGGTTTTGTTATTAATCAGATGTGCTTTTCAGGAGAATAATTAAAGGGTGTAAAACAGTAATAGCATTCTCACGAAAGATAAGTTAATTTTTTTTTTTTTTTTTTTTTTTCTAATTTATTTCTATTCTCCAATTATTTCCACTACAGTGGTTAGAAAACATTTTTGTGTATGTTTTTAGCTCTGTCATTTCTCCTGCAAGCAGGTCATGTTTACCTTTCATGGAAAACATCTTTTTTTAATAGCATTTATTTATTAGAGTACAATATTTTTCACACAAGCCTAGGACCTAAGAGCATGTACCATTTCAGAAACCTACATACCATGTCTATTCTGACAAACCTGTGTTAGATCTTTATCCTGTGCTTGTTGTGCATTGACAAATTAACTTTAATAGACACCCAAGAGGGAATAGCAGCTCACCACAGAAGTTTTATTTAAGATGATCAGTGTCTTGGAATGTTTAACAGAAACAGTAGCAAATAGGAAAAAAAAAAAAAAAAAAAAAGGTTTTATCCATGTGACATATTCAGCATTTTTGACACCCCACTTGCTGAGTGAGGTTCAACATGGGAATGCATAGCCATGGAGGAATTGGGGAAATATCATCGATTTTCAGAACTCAGATGGCAGAGAAAAATGAAAAGATGAAGACCACGAGCTATAAATCCTACTAGGTAATTTGCTGACTTTTTCTAAATCCAAATTCTTTTGGTTTTAGCTGAATATTTTAGAACCACTACTTTTTTGATTTTTTTGGTTTGATTTGAGATGTACCTTTTTCCTTTCCAGAAAAGTTAAAATTTTTGTGAAAAGAAAATAATCTCAATTTATTTTAAAAGCAGCTTAATTATAGATCCAGGTTTCTATCAAAAGGAGATTAGATAGATTGTTTTCAGTCTAACCTATAAATAGCCATGATTTATCCTGATTCATTTGACCACACTTTATCAGTTGAGAAAATAGAAATAATGATAACTGCTGCTATTCTTGTAGGAGCTGTGAGCATGAATGGACATTCTTTAAGCACACTAAGATAGAAAATGACAGACAATGGGAATGTCCAAAGTACCCTTATTTTGGGTTATACCTGATAAAGGCAAACACAGCTATGGGAATTATTATCCACAATATCTCATTTTGGTATCAAACTTTTCTTATTAGCATGGTTTAAAAACTAAATATCATAGTCTTTTTTTTAACCTAAGAAATATATTAAAAATGTAGATCTTTTATAATTATTTCAATTAACAGTAGACACTTCTTGATTACTTCAAGAAGTTAATTAATTAAATCATTTCACTCCAAGACTTGGTAATTACAACAAAAAGTTATTAAAATTAGAAAACATTTACTAACTCTGTACTTTTGATTATTAAGCCTTTATTGCTTAATATTGCCAGTCTCTGAAGATATATGAGGTTGGAAACTGATTTTAATGTATGCAGCTATGATAATTAACCACAGGTGTTCGAAACAATGCACTGCCACTTTCCTGTCACATACTTTCCTATGAAATTTATTGTTAGTGTTACTGAATGTATTTTTTGTCTTATTAAGGTATCTTTCTATTGTCAATATTCATGTATTATTGTTCCTACTACAGGAAAGAATGTGCTTGATACTACTCTATTTGTATGGAAGAGATAGCAATGAATAAAATAATCTCTATTAATGTTATTAATGTGTCTCTATAAAGGAGAAGACAATTTATGTGCATTTACATATGGTATCTAAGTACATGTATGATATGTCCCTGCTGTCCCTGCATATACATGAAGAGAGGAGTCAAGTGCAGAGTCAACAAACAACATTCTTAATAAGAATTTTGGTCAAGGGCAGTATCAAGGAAAATACTGCACTTAAGTAGAAATGCTATCTTGTATTCAGCATACTCAGAGAACAGAAGGGTCAGCAATTTTCCAAAACATCACAGTAGAAAGAAGGAGAAAGAAAGAAAGAAAGAAAGAAAGAAAGAAAGAAAGAAAGAAAGAAAGAAAGAAAGAAAAGAAAGAAAGACAGACCTATAAAAATAAATAAATAAAATAAATAAATGCTGGTATGCAATTTAACAATCTCTTAAGTTGGCCTGAAGAGCTGCAGTGACAAAGGCCTGTTTCAAATGGAAGTCTCCACTACCACGTGGAATGAAATCTTGGCTCTATTACAGTCAATAAGAATTACTACTGGAAACAGAGGAGCCAGGTTATCATCCTGGGTTTTTAAGGCTACTGTTGTCTTTCCAGTTAAATTTTACTCAATAAAACTGAGTTTCCATTGATAGTACTCTTACTCTGACCAATGCTCAATTTGTTTTCAATTAGATATATACAGTCTCAAAATGTTCTTCTGATGGAAATACTATATGAAGGAGTCAGCCAAACATAGTAACTTGGACTTGGATTAATCCTGCTCATTTGTGAAGCATCTGAGGGTTTTTAAAGCGGAATCACAGAATCATTTGGTTGGAAGAGACCTCCAAGATCGTCTAGTCCAACCTCTGACCTAACACTAACAAATCCTCCACTAAACCATATCACTGAGCTATACATCTAAACATCTTTTAAAGACCTCCAGGGATGGTGACTCAACCGATGTTGGCCTTCTTGGCCACCTGAGAACACTGATGGCTCATATTCAGCCAACTATCCACCAATACTCCCAGGTCCTTCTCTGCCAGGCAGCTTTCCAACCACTCCTCTTTCAGCCTGTAGCTCTGCTTGGGGTTATTGCACCCCAGGTGCAGGACCCGGCACTTGGCCTTGTTGAACTTCATGCAGTTGACCTCAGCCCATTGGTCCAGCCTGTCCAGATCCTCCTGCAGAGACTTCCTACCCTCAAGCAGATCAACACACACCTAACTTGGTGTCATCTGCAAACTTACTGAGGGTGCACTCAATGCCCTCATCCAGATCATCAATGAAGATGTTAAAGAGGATCGGCCCCAGCACCGAGCCCTGGGGAACGCCACTAGTGACTGGCCTCCAACTGGATTTGACTCCATTCACCACGGCTCTTTGGGCCCGGCTATCCAGCCAGTTCCTAACACAATGAAGCGTACGCCAGTCCAAGCCATGAGCAGCCAGTTTCTTGAGGAGAATGCTGTGGGGAACGGTGTCAAAAGCCTTGCTGAAGTCAAGGTAGACCACATCCACAGCCTTTCCCTCATCCACCCAGCGCGTCACTTTGTCATAGAAGGAGATCAGGTTGGTCAAGCAGGACCTGCCTTTCATAAACCCATGTTGACTGGGCCTGATCACCTGCTTGCCCTGCAAATGCCGCGTGATGACACTCAAGATAAACTGCTCCATCAGTTTCCCTGGCACTGTGGTCAAACTGACAGGCCTATAGTTCCCTGGGTCTACCCTCCAGCCCTCCTTGTAGATGGGCAGCATGTTTGCTATCTGCCAGTCGACTGGGACCTCCCCCGATAGTCAGGATTGCCGATAAATGATGGAAAGTGGCTTGGTCAGCTCCTCCGCCAGTTCTCTCAGCACCCTCGGGTGGATCCCATCCGGCCCCATCAACTTGCATACATCCAAGTGCTGTAGCAGGTTGCCAACCATTTCCTCATGGATAGTGAGGGCCAAATTCCGGTCCCCATCCCCTTCCACCAGCTCAGGTTAATGGGTATCTAGAGAACAACTGGTCTTGCCGCTAAAGACTGAGGCAAAGAAGGCATTAAGCACCTCCGCCTTTTCCTCATCTCTCGTCACTTATTTCCGCCCTGCATCCAGTAAAGGATGGAGAAGTTTTGCAAAGGAAAGAGGAAAGGAAAAAAAATCAGTGCTTCATTTACTTACAATGTTGTTCCTGATGCATGAAGACACACCAAAATAACTGCTGTTTATTTTACAAGATGGAAAAAATATTGTACACCCTCTGGTCATAGAAGCCATTTTCTTTTGGGATTACAAGTACAGAGATGAATTAGGTACACTTAGGATCGATATCTGTTTCTCTTCTCAGCTCAAGATGGGATTTGTCAAAATTTGAGAGCAGCTTCTATTGAGTGTCAGCTACAAATCCTTCTAGTACTGAGTTAAATACTCATTGAAATTTGAAATATAAATGGCAAAGGGCATTTTCAGCTACAATATCTGGGGTCAGAATGGTGAATCACCTTTCTTCATTCTTTTTAATGAGCTTTGGTTTTATGAAGTGACCTTGCAGGTCTGAAATCTAAGGATGTAAAGGGTATTAACAAGCTCTGTCTGTTTCAGGTTCTGTGTAGCACCGCTCCAGGAAGCAAAAAGCACCATACATTATAATGGAGATTTCAGGACCTGGTCATTTGCATTGATAAGTGAAAGATGCAGCACATACCGAGAAGGTTTTGATTGAGTCTTGAATGTGGTCTGAATGGAAGAGGAGGAATTAGCTATGGCTATAAGGTTTTAGTATGGTCAACAAGTGTTAATCAGCTACATGCTGTTGCTGGGGACAGTGAAATGACCAGCATTATTCATGCCTCATGAAAAATGAGGGTGTGTTTGAGGGTGTGTTGCAGTGTAGAGAATGTTAATGTCCGTGTCCTAAATTCTCATCTCCAAAACTTTAGATGAGTTGGGGTCTTACTCCACAGTCCAGAAATTCAGAAATCTCCAAAGCGGATCTTCTATCAGCTATTTGGAAACTGAAACAAACTTTGAAGATAGAACCATGATCGAAATCAAAGAGGTTCCTCATTCAAATAAGATTTTGCTCTCTAAGTTGGAAAAAAAAAAATCTAGAACAAAACACTTCCAGGTTTCAGCTGATCATGGAAGCTAAGTCTTGCCATTCAGTTTCTTGGTGATGATGAAGACAATAAAAACAAGTAAGCATCATCTAGGGCAGAGAAAAGAGAGAGAGAAAATTTTCACTCAGTTCATTAGGATTTTGTAAAGTTTCAGATTTATTGGAGTTTCTTTGGGAAGCATGATCAAAAGAGTGCCTTCTGACTTTAAATATCTTTGTTTGAGGGCAATGACATGCTATAGTGAGGGTAAACTGCAAATGAATAGGTCATTAGAGAGAGAGAAACAAACAGATTTTTCAAGGGCACATGACCATTTGGTTATGTAGTCTGAGCTTCTGTGTATCACCATAAAATTCACCCATTTGTGCCTGCAGATGAAGAGACAGAAAGATACTGCCCTGCAGAGCACTTTGTATGACTGAAACAAATACCTGAATTACCTTTTCCACTTGGAAAGACTGGATTCACACCTGGCCTATCCAAGCATCACAAGGCCCTCAGTTTTCAGAGGAGCCTAAATTTTCAGCATGTCTGCTGGGCTGACGCACCTCTAATTAGCGCCATTAAACATTGAGTCTGTGTCTTATGTATGAATTATCACTTTAAAGAAATTAACTAGGGAATTTGATTTGAAGGAGCTGATATTTTGTTGTTGTTGTTGTTAAGTGGAAAAAATACTGCATAATTAATACTGAAGCCAATAACAAAGCAAAACTATGCTTTTCATCCTTGAAACTTCACTGACTGGAAAAGTTAGCCTCCTCTCCTTCTCTCTGTCCCCCTCCTTCCCTTTTCTCTCTCTCTCTCTTTTTTTTTAATTATAATTTGATGAAGCACTAGATAACACCCTTTTATCTCCCTTAATAACTACCCTATCCCATATTTTACTATGCATCCCTTTGCACAACATCTGCAAATCCAAAACTGAATTGCTCTTAAGATTGACTGACTGACTGAGCTCTTGTTGCAGGAAGAACGGCCAAAAACATGACAGACACCAGTATGGTCAGATCATGCTCTCCCTTTATTACCCGAATAGCCTGACTTTTATAGTAAACTTAACAGGGGCGGATAGTGTCTCACACATGATTATTGGTCAAAAGCACTCAGACAAACAACTGCAAGAAAACAACCCCACATGCAAGAAAACAACCCCCTTGTGATTAGCAGTCACGTAGATCCCTTCCTTGAAGCCAGCTGCTGGCAACAATATTTTTCTAAATTACTCAATTGGGCGATGTGGGAACACTGTCATGGGAACTTCTCATAGTTGCCTGGTAGCTTGGCTTGCTCAGCTGCAGCAAGCCATGGGATCTTTTCTGTTTCAAAAATCCCTCAACAAACTCTGAGCTGTGCTGATTTACTGATCCATAGCTTGTTCCTGCAGTTCCTCAGATTGAGCATAGACTAAAGGGTGGGAGAAGAATGGAGGACAGTTACTGTCTCCTATAAAGCCACCACCTGTACTCAGCTTATCTGATTCATCCTCATGAGTTGACAATAGCACTGTAAGGAGTCCACTGAACTGAAAGTCAGGCTGACCTTGGAAGAGATGATAGAAGAGTCATTTTTGCATCTCCATAAAGGTGTAGAGTAAAATACTGGAGGAATAATGATGAACTAATTGACTTTATGGCACTGAAGTCAGCTGACTGCACTTTAACTCCCTACATTTCAAGAGATGCTTGAAGCACGAACAAACAAAAGAACTGATATTTTTCAATATTTTCAGTCTTAACTCATTGGATAACATGTAACATTACTTAAACAGCCCTCAAACATCATTGCTGATGACTTTCATTCTTTCACATTTCTCATGTTAGTTAAGGTGTCTCTAAGTATATGATGAGTAAGGCAGATGGTACTGGATTTACTATATTGTGGCTCTACGTTTTGTTGATCAAGATGCATCCAAATCTAGTGTTGGTCATATTTCACTATTTACATATCACTTACATTTCTTGTATCATTTACTTGGTATTTTTGTAAGAGAGAAATTTTCCAGAAAGAACCTCACTGAATTTTCAACATCTGTTTCTAGTTAGTATATTTCCTAGATAGAGTTTGCTTATGGAATGATCAAAAAAATAATCCATATTTAAATTCTCTCCAGTGCTGTGCTAGAGTTATTAGTTGCCAGTATCTACACCACTTTTGGTCATTTTTTCAAGGAAGGTTTTGGGACGTTTACATATGTGAACAGAAGTTCAGTGTCAATGAAACACTACCTCAAATCAGAAAACTTCAATATACGTTGTGGTGTAAATGCCTGAAGTAACTAGGAAAATAAAACTAACATTCACATTTTTAAGGAAAAGGTACAGCATTGAAGAGGCTTTCAGGGTAGGGCATAACTGCATTATCTGAGCGTTCCCTAGGCTCCCAACCTTAGATGCTATCGCGCTGGGGAAACTTGGTGTGCTAGCTCTAAGGAACAGCACGGAGCGTAGAGTGGAGTGGAGACACCACAGCTAGGCTCTGTAATCAGGTGGGGCCTCGATTGTTCTTGTGCACAAAGCTGCACTTTTTGCCACCCTAAGCCAAAGACCTGTCATGTTTTGACAAATGCTGTACCCTAGTGTACTTTTTGCTCATTATAATATCATTATAATACCAAAACACACCTCCATCCCAAAAGCTACCCGCCTCCAAGGTGCGACCACCCCTCACTGAGCATGCGCTCTGAATTTCTCGGAGCCTATTACTTTAATCGGAGACGGGAAAACTTTACACCAATCATAACTAAGATATGCTTGACTAGAGCCACTCAAGCTCCACCTAAAAGACAGAAAATAATATAAATTGGCCCAAGAGAGAGGGGATGTCAGGGAAGATACCATCGTCAGGAGAGATACCATCCCGAGGACATACAACATCCTTAGGACCTCCTGACTCCTGGGATCAGTCGACGGGCTGAGCCTCTCTTCCCCCCCCATTGCGACGCCTTTGGGTGAGATCTGAATACTTGCTTATAATCTTTTAACGCGTTTATTTCTAGGCTGCGCACCTATAACACCTATAACACAACACCTATAACACCTATAACATCTATACCATCTATACCATCTATAACATCTGTAACACCTACAACACCTTGTATTGGGTCTGGCTGGAATGTTAACTTTCCCAGCAGCATCCCATACAGTGCCGTACTCTGTACTTGTAGCTGGAACAGCAGTGTTATCACACCAGTGTTGTGTCTGCTGCTGAGCAGCAGTGGCACAGTATTAGGCCTTTCTCTAACCCTCATAGGGGGTGGGCAAAAGGTGAGGAGAGAAACATCACTAGGGCAGCTGGCCTAAACCAATCAAAGGGATATTCCATACCATGTGATGTCACACTCAGCAATAAAAGGTGGAAACAGGAAGAAGAGGGGAGGGGTGGGCTCTCGTTTGGAAGACGTCGGTCCTCCTCTCGAACACCGGCTGCGTGCGTTGAGGCCTTGCTTCAAGGACGTGGTCAATCATCGCTCATTTGTGGGAAGTAGAGAGTAATTTCTTTCCTCTGCACTTCCATATAGCCTTCATTTATTTTGTTTGTTTGTTTTCCTCCCTTCTTTTTATTTTCCTTTTTTCCCCTCCCTTTCCCCTTTCCCTTTTTATTTTCCCCTTAGTTAAATTGTTAGTTCATGGTAGTCTTTATTTAATTATTATAATTATTTCCCTTTAATTAAATTATCCTTATCTCAACCCGTGAGTTGTTCTTTGCTTTACTTCTCCCCCTCCTCATCTAAAGGAGGGGGAGTGAGAGAGCGGTTGTGGGGTTTAGCTGCCCAGTACGGTAAAACCACCACAGTCCTTTTTGGCGCCCAACGTGGGGCTCGAAGGGTTGAGATAACAATAGAATTGATTAAACGCATATAACTAACACGCTTGCTTGCTAGTAACCATGTACATTGCCCTGTTAATAATAATAGCTTTGTTCCTATGTCATGCAATCCGTGTCATATTCTCCTTTCTCCTATATATCCGATCCGACAAAGTGCTACAATCTGTGTTCACTTTTTTTAATTCGCTGTGCTGCCAAGCACTGACCTTGGTTTTAATCTGGAATTCAGGCTCTGCACTGTTATCATTTGGGTCCCATGGAAACTATCTTTCAGAGAATATTCAGAACTACACTGCCTTCCTTTTCTCATCTGGACACCAGTTTATTAATAATATTAAGAATGGTACCTTTCCCTCCTTTCACAGTGGGCTAATTACAACCGTTTGGGAGTATTTTGAAGATCCATCTGTAACCCATGTATTGCTATTTCTAATTCTGAACAACCAGTTTCATTTTCTCTCTAAGATTAGTCGATTGTTTAGAAAACTTACTTGGGAATCTGTCCCGAAACAGTCTTGTGGTGAGTGGCTAGGTGTGTGGGATGATGTTAGCAGATACCTGTCACGAGTGTCTCCTCCAATAGTTTTGAACTTCACCCCTGAGCAAGTGCTAAATCCTAAAAAATTAGTAGAATGTTTGAGAGTTATATGTCCTGACCCTGATAATGCCGGAGAACGACAGCTTGCAGCATTGTGCTGGGTCCTGGCTTATTCCTATCAAACACTGTTTAACATCATCCAGCAACTTGAAGAGAGGGAGGAAGTCTCTGAATATGATGACCAAGTAACACACGATGTGGCTGACCCAGAAGACCAACCAACTATGGTATCAGTCGCCCCCATAGTCAAGTCAAAAAAAATGGAAACGGAGGTCAGCTCGTTTAGTAAGGGAAGAAGGCTCTCCTAAGGAGGAGGAAGAAGGGGAAATGGCAGGCACCTCTAAAGCAGAGCCATCACAAAAACAGCAGGAAGACGAGACAGAAATCATAAAGGAATCAGAAATCACTCGATCCTTATCCCTGAGTGAGATGCGAGAAATACGAAAGGATTATGGTCGACGCCCAGGTGAACACATCCTCACCTGGCTGCTTCGATGCTGGGATGCTGGGGCCAATAGCCTACAATTAGAAGGCAATGAAGCCAAGCAGCTGGGATCCCTCTCTAGAGAAAGGGTAATCGACAAAGTAATCGGGAGAGGAGCACAGGCCCTCAGCCTCTGGAGACGACTCCTGGCGGCTGTGAGAGAAAGATATCCCCATAAGGAAGATATTGTATATCACATAGGCAAGTGGACCACTATAGATAAAGGTCTCCAGCATCTGCGGGAATTAGCTGTGCGGGAGATGATTTATAGTGATTTGGACAATGCCCAGACACCTCAAGACCCCGATGAAGTCCAGTGCACGACATCCATGTGGCGTAGATTTGTGCGGAGTGCACCACCAGCACATGCCAGTACCCTGGCATCAATTAACTGAGATGAGGGGATGGGACCAACATTGTATGATATGTCCTGCCAGCTTCAAAAATATGAAGACAATCTCTCTGCTCCGCTACAGTCCAGTGTCTCAGCTGTGGAGAAACTGTCTAAAGGACTTGACAAGCTCGTGGAACGAGTATATTCCCCCTCATTTGGACAGAGTGATACTTCAGCCACTAAGAATCAGCATTCGCGCGCTCAAGAGAGAGAGTACCCAAGACGTACACCACGTGGCACCTTGTGGTTTTTTCTGCGTGACCATGGGGAAGATATGAGGAAATGGGATGGTGTACCTACTTCAACCCTAGCTGCTCGGGTACGTGAACTGAAAGGAAATACAGCAGCAAGAAGAGGGGTTCCTAAGAGAAATGCTGCTCCAGTTTCCATGGGGCAGTACCCCAGAGGCAGTAGAAGAGCTGATGTTATTCTTGACCCTGATGAAGAGACCTCTACCTCTCATTTGCAAGAATTAAGTGGCAGACGCTCCAGCCAGGACTAGAGGGGCCCTGCCTCTGGCCAGGTAGAGGAGAGGGATAACCGGATTTATTGGACTGTGTGGATCCGATGGCCTGGAACATCAGAACCACAAGAATACAAAGCTTTAGTGGACACTGGCGCACAATGTACCTTAATGCCATCAGGCTACCAAGGGACAGAACTCACCTGTATCTCCGGAGTGACAGGGGGATCCCAACAACTATCTGTACTGGAAGCTGAAGTGAGTCTAACTGGGAATGAGTGGCAAAAGCATCCCATTGTGACTGGCCCAGAGGCTCCATGTATCCTTGGCATAGACTATCTCAAGAGAGGGTACTTCAAGGATCCAAAAGGATACCGGTGGGCTTTTGGCATAGCTGCTTTGAGCACAGAAAAGATTAGGCAGCTGTCTACCTTGCCTGGCCTTTCAGAAGACCCTTCTGTTGTAGGATTGCTGAAGGTTGAAGAACAACAGGTACCAATTGCTACTACAACGGTGCACCGACGGCAATATCGCACCAACCGAGACTCCCTGATTCCCATCCATGAGTTGATTCACCGACTGGAGAGTCAGGGAGTAATCAGCAAGACTCGCTCACCCTTTAATAGTCCTATATGGCCAGTACGAAAGTCTAATGGCGAGTGGAGGCTAACAGTGGACTACCGCGGCCTGAATGAAGTCACGCCACCACTGAGTGCTGCAGTGCCGGACATGCTGGAACTTCAGTACGAACTAGAGTCAAAGGCAGCCAAGTGGTATGCCACAATTGATATTGCTAATGCATTTTTCTCCATCCCTTTGGCAGCAGCATGCAGGCCGCAGTTTGCTTTCACTTGGAGGGGCATCCAATACACCTGGAATCGGCTGCCCCAGGGGTGGAAACACAGCCCTACCATTTGCCATGGACTGATCCAGTCTGCACTGGAGCAAGGGGGAGCCCCTGAGCACCTTCAGTACATTGACGACATCCTTGTGTGGGGCAACACAGCAGAAGAAGTTTTCGAGAAAGGGAAGAAAATAATCCAAATTCTCCTGAAAGCTGGTTTTGCCATTAAACAGAGCAAGGTCAAGGGGCCTGCACAGGAAATCCAGTTCTTGGGGGTAAAATGGCAGGATGGACGTCGCCATATTCCAATGGATGTGATCAATAAAATAACAGCAATGTCTCCGCCAACTAGCAAAAAAGAAACGCAAGCTTTCCTAGGCCTCGTGGGATTCTGGAGAATGCATGTGCCAGGCTATAGTCAGCTTGTGAATCCTCTATATCGAGTGACTCGAAAGAGAAACTATTTCGAGTGGGGCCCTGAGCAACAACAGGCATTTGAACAAATCAAACAAGAAATAGCTCGTGCAGTAGCCCTTGGGCCTGTCCGTACTGGACCAGCTGTGCAAAATATACTGTACACTGCAGCTGGGGAGCATGGCCTCACCTGGAGCCTTTGGCAGAAAACCCCAGAAGAAACTCGAGGCCGACCTCTGGGCTTCTGGAGTCGGGGCTATCGAGGATCAGAAGCCAATTACACCCCAACTGAAAAAGAAATACTCACAGCATATGAGGGTGTTCGAGCTGCTTCAGAAGTTGTGGGTACAGAGGCACAGCTCCTCTTGGCACCACGGTTACCTGTGTTACATTGGATGTTCAAAGAGAAAATTCCCACTACACACCATGCAACTGATGCTACGTGGAGTAAGTGGATAGCACTAATTACACAGCGGGCTCGAATGGGAAAACCCAATCGCCCAGGAATCCTGGAAGAGATTATGGACTGGCCGGAAGGTAGAGATTTCGGAGTACCAACAGAAGAGGTAACCCGTGCTGAAGAGGCACCACCATACAATGAGTTGCCAGAGGACAGAAAGCGGTATGCGTTGTTTACTGACGGATCCTGCCGTGTGATAGGGAGTCATCGGAAATGGAAAGCTGCTGTGTGGAATCCCGTACGACGAGTTGTGGAGGCCATGGAAGGGGAAGGTGAGTCGAGTCAGTATGCAGAAGTAAAAGCCATACAACTAGCCCTAGATATCGCCGAAAGAGAAAATTGGCCAGTATTGTATCTTTATACTGACTCATGGATGGTGGCAAATGCTCTGTGGGGGTGGCTGCAGCAATGGAAAGAGAGCAACTGGCAGCGCAGAGGTAAACCTATCTGGGCTGCTACCCTGTGGCAAGATATTGCTGCCCGGGTAGGAAACCTGGATGTTAAAGTACGTCATGTAGATGCCCACATGCCCAAGAGTCGCGCTACTGTAGAACATCGGAACAACGAAGAAGTGGATCGAGCTTCGAAAATTGAAGTGGCTCAGGTGGACCTAGACTGGGAACGTAAGGGTGAGCTGTTTGTAGCTCGATGGGCCCATGAAACATCAGGACATCTGGGGAGGGATGCCACTTACAGATGGGCTCGTGATCGAGGGGTGGACTTGACCATTGAAGCCATCACACAGGTTACCCATGAGTGTGAGACCTGTGCTGCAATCAAGAAAGCCATGAAGGTAAAATCTCCCTGGAACAGGGGGAGATGGCTAGGGTTTCAATATGGTGAGGCCTGGCAAATTGACTATATTGGACCACTTCCAAAAACCCGCCAAGGCAAACGGTACATACTCACCATGGTAGAAGCAACTACTGGGTGGTTGGAAACATACCCTGTAAACCATGCCACGGCCCGAAATACTATCTTGGGCCTGGAAAGACAAGTATTGTGGCGTCATGGTACACCAGAGAGAATTGAGTCTGACAATGGGACTCATTTCCGAAACAATCTTGTTACCTCCTGGGCAAAGAGGCATGGTATTGAGTGGGTATACCACATCCCTTATCACCCACAAGCCTCTGGGAAGGTTGAGAGGTACAATGGACTGTTAAAGACTATGTTACGAGCATTAGGTGCTGGGACATGGAAACAATGGGACACAAATCTACCAGAAGCCACTTGGCTAGTTAACAATAGGGGGTCTGACAGCCGTGCTGGTCCTGCCGAAACAAAACCCCTACACACTGTGAAAGGAGCTAAAGTTCCCGTAGTGCATGTAGGAAGGTGGATGGGGAAGGCAGTGTGGGTTGCTCCTGCCTCGGGAAAAGGCAAACCCACTCGTGGGATTGTCTTCGCCCAAGGACCAGGGTATACCTGGTGGGTCATGCAAAGGAATGGGGATATCAAGTGTGTGCCTCAAGGAGATTTGACACTGAGAGAAAACTAATCTGTAATCTAAGTTATATGTTGTAGGAAGATGCTGTAGGATCAACGACAGGTCAACGTTGCAAGGAGCCGGGCAGTGCAACAAGAACTTGAGCTAAGCTGGTGCTCGCGTCCAGACATCCAACTCCACCTGCCTTGAGTGGCCACTTTGGCAGATGAAGACCTAATCATCAACAGTTCTTATGAACGTTTTCCAAGAAAGACCTATGGAATGAGAAGATACACCTGCCTATTAATCTTGTCCTATTAAATCCTTGTCCTGTTAAAGGACAAGGAATAATGATGAGGATGCTTGTATGCTAAAGTATGGGGATCTGAGTGTGACACAAATGTTATGGAATAAGGGGTGGAGGTTGTATTGGGTCTGGCTGGAATGTTAACTTTCCCAGCAGCAGCCCATACAGTGCCGTACTCTGTACTTGTAGCTGGAACAGCAGTGTTATCACACCAGTGTTGTGTCTGCTGCTGAGCAGCAGTGGCACAGTATTAGGCCTTTCTCTAACCCTCATAGGGGGTGGGCAAAAGGTGAGGAGAGAAACATCACTAGGGCAGCTGGCCTAAACCAATCAAAGGGATATTCCATACCATGTGATGTCACACTCAGCAATAAAAGGTGGAAACAGGAAGAAGAGGGGAGGGGTGGGCTCTCGTTTGGAAGACGTCGGTCCTCCTCTCGAACACCGGCTGCGTGCGTTGAGGCCTTGCTTCAAGGACGTGGTCAATCATCGCTCATTTGTGGGAAGTAGAGAGTAATTTCTTTCCTCTGCACTTCCATATAGCCTTCATTTATTTTGTTTGTTTGTTTTCCTCCCTTCTTTTTATTTTCCTTTTTTCCCCTCCCTTTCCCCTTTCCCTTTTTATTTTCCCCTTAGTTAAATTGTTAGTTCATGGTAGTCTTTATTTAATTATTATAATTATTTCCCTTTAATTAAATTATCCTTATCTCAACCCGTGAGTTGTTCTTTGCTTTACTTCTCCCCCTCCTCATCTAAAGGAGGGGGAGTGAGAGAGCGGTTGTGGGGTTTAGCTGCCCAGTACGGTAAAACCACCACACACCTATAACACCTGTATAACATCTGTAACACCTATAACACCTGTAACATCTGTAACACCTATAACACCTGTGTATTTCATGCATGCTAGCTTGCTTTTGCAGACAGTCACTATCGCCGGCAATCCAAAAGAACCTGATTATCTGTTGCTGTAATAAACCATACTTGATTGCATTGTGATAGCTCTCATTAAATGCAACTAGGGTGAGGGTGGTTATCCGTGATAGTTCAGTGTTCTGAATCTAACCAGACCCCCAGACGGTTAATGCGTTTTTGGTGAATGTCTGAACGGACCCCCAGGTGGTTAATACGTTTTTGGTGAATGTCTGAACGGACCCCCAGACCGTTAATGCGTTTTTGGTGAATGTCTGACTGGACCCCCAAGCGGTTAATGTGTTTTTGGTGAATGTCCGACTGGTTCAGTACTCTGAATCCGACCGGGCCTGTAACGGTTAATCAGCTACACCCCTTTAACGCGACATACGTATATATTTATTTTAGTAATTCTAAGCTATCTTAAATATATATATATAGCAAACTATTTTAAAATGTGTGTAACTGTTAGCAGTATAAGACTGTCTTATTAAACAAAAGACAAAAGATGGTTTGTCTTTAACCACATTTTCTGACCACATCCAACAGAAAATTTGTAGCCCATTTCTCAGTTCTGAATTTTCCCATCTTAAAAAAGAGTTACCTTATTTTCCACTACTATGACTAAAAACAACCAGGCCATATATTGCCTCTAATTTACTCTTTTACACTTTGCTAGTCTGTCATCTATATTGTCGTCTTCAGATACTTCTTGTATTTTCTAATATTGAATAATAAAATATTACTAACTAGGGTAAATGTCTTAAAAGAAAGTAGTAGGTCAATAACAAAGATGTGCATACCTTTAAAAAGTGTTGTCTGTCAAAAAACAATAGCTTTTGAGAAACAAAGGAATTATGTCAGTCAAAAAATTGAATTAAAATTTGAAATAGGTGGAGGGCATGGGATCCGCTGACTTGCATCTTAGACTAAAAGGAAGGAGATTTCAATTTATTTCCTCACTTTTACTGTTGGGTGTTAATGGACAAGCTGCTTCACTGGCTCAGTTCTATCTATGTTTGACTACATTCACACTGGCATTCTTCAAGGACATGCACTAATTCTGTATCCATGCAATGGCACCCTAAAAAGTCAGGGGCTTTTAGAAATGCCTGAAATATAGATAATAAGGAAAAAAAAAAAAAAAAAGGAAGAAAAAGAAGAAGACTTACATCTCAGCTGTAGTGAAGCATTCTGCAGCGCTTGGCTGCCTTATTATTAATTAACAAACAGCAGCATTATGTTCCTTCTTTCTTTTCCTCTCCTTGATATGAGTTGCAGCATGAATGCAGCTCCTACCAATACCACTTTTTAATTTCATGGTATAAATTTGGGTTTTTATGCTAGTTAGCAATAAATAAACAAAGACTTTCTGAATGATTGAAATGGAATTTCTGAAGGAAAGAGCAACAAATAATTAGACTTCTATATCACTAATTATTATTGGTGGCTTGAACAAAATTATGTTACTGGCCTATAGAATTTCTAATCAGTAAACTCAGAACATCATAATATGATCTCTTCAAATAGATTTATTTTTCAGATGACTGGTTCCTAATGCCATTTTGACATTGCACACTTTTGCTATTGGTTATATTTGTCTCCTATCCTTAAATATATTGTTTACTACTGCTACAAATTATTTGTAGCATGGTAATGACTAGAAACTATAGTCATGGATTAAGCCTGTAGTGTGCCAGGAACTGTACAAACCTGGAGTCAAAGACTGTCCCTGATGCAGACTTTAAGATAATTACATACTCGTTTAGATATACTGCAAGCCCTTATGTCTAACCATGTTCACCTATTGCCCTTCTCCTGCTTATTTATAAAAATCTATTGAAAACAATCAAAGCAAAAAGCTTGGGTTTTGAGGCATTTTTTGTGCCCAAAATCAAAGTAAAGAATTTCATCTGGAAGGTCTCAAATTTAGATAATAATGCAAGGCTGGTTTCATCCCAGTTAACTTTTGACATCTAATGACTAAGGCATCTAATTTAGAAGCCTGGTTACTACAGGTGATCAACCTTGCAGAGTGTCCATGAAGAATTAGGTCTTTTCTAAATGTAAGTGCTTAAGGATGTATAATGAACATGTAGCACTCACTTATGTCTTTCACTTGCATGCAAACATGGGAAAACTTCAGAGATCAAAATCATCCCTCACATTAAAGATTAATAGGATTTATAAAGGTCAGTCAAAAAGCTAAATGTCTTTTCCCTCCCTTAATAATGTGGTTCAGCCCATTTTAGTTGCAAATGGAAACTCAAAGTTTGTTAGATGAAGCATGGCCGAAAGCATGCTATAACTTAACAGGGGCGGATAGTGTCTCACTCAAGATTATTGGTCAAAAGCACTCAGACAAACAACTACAAGAAAACAACCCCACCTGCAAGAAAATAACCCCCTTGTGATTAGCAGTCACATAGACCTTGTCCTTGAAGCCAGCTACTGGTAACAATATTTTTCTGAATTCCTCAATTGGGCGATGTGGGAACACTGTCATGGGAACTTCTCATAGTTACGCTGGTAGCTTGGTTTGCTCAGCTACAGCAAGCCATGGGATTTGCTGAGGCCTACTCCTGGTTGCTTAGAACAAGCTCAGATTGAACAACTGGTCCACGGACTCATGTCCACGCCCTTTGTGCCAATTCCCAACAAAAGTTCTTCCTTGAGTCTGCTTAAACAGAAAGCTATACAAATCTTGAGTCTGGGCCTCTTACAAATGTGGAGATCTGTGCAACCAGGGACCACTGAGGCAAATAAATAGAAAAATGGAAAAGCTAAATACTAAATTTTAAGGTGGTGAATGGTGATATGCTTTGGGATGACAAAAAGACAAATAATTTTAATGTAAAGCTTGTGTACATAGATATTTATAGAATTTGCAATGGCTCCCTTTTTCACCTCCATTAAGGACTGTTAAAGAAAAGGAGAACAAACACTGAATTAGGATGATGAGTGACAGATGGGTGGCAAGGCATGGACATGCTAGCTGGTTGTGTCCTTTCACTAGCATATAATGAAACTGTGGTATGCCTCACTGAAAGGTGGTACAGAGGCAGAAAAATGACATATTTTCAAAAACTAATTAGGTTAATTATAGAAAATTTTAATTGAAGGCTATCAATTAAAAGTCTACATCTGTGGATAAGAAATTGTCTCAAAATGTTGAAGGCTGGGAGATTCCTGAGGAAGTTTTGCTTAAAACCATCAGAGACAACATGCTGACCAAGATGAATATGGTTCAATCCAGTCCAGTTATTTCTGTGTTTCTATGGATGGGTCTACAGGTGCAAACAGGACAACGTGGGGCTGCTGGGGGTAGAGGACTGGTAGAAAATGATGTAGAGCAGAAGAAAGCTGAATGCACACAGGGATCATGAATGAAACATTTTACTACCTGGTAAGAAGGTGGGGATGGGACCACATGAGAATGCTCTGCCATGTCCCAGTGCCTGTCATGGAACAGATAACACCAAGGCCTTTGTGTGTCTTAAAAACAGTGGCATGGAGGTCCCACCAGGTGGAAAGGCCAGTATTTGTAACACTGCTATAAATATAGATTGCAAACTCAGAAACCTTTCAGAAGAGCCTCCTCAGAAGGGAAAAAGATACTGCCAGCCCATTCCACACAAATGACTGTGCCTGGCTGGGCTACAGTATACTAAACAACTGCAGAAAGCAACAAATCACCACTCTGTGTGACAGGTCATCCCAGCTAAATCAAACCGTCATTTATTTTTGACTTGCTCTTGCCCCAGGACCAGTAGCTGTTTCTTTCAGGTTGAGAATGGAACAATTTGAAAGTGCAAAAGCCTATTAGAAAAAATGGCATGAAGGGTTAGTTATAGTGCTGACGGTTGCACTTTGTCATCTGTAGTTAACCCTTTTGCCCCAGGGTTTCTGAGACTTTCTATATGGTTCACAGGTGTGGTGTAATTGCCTGAAGTAACTAGGAAAATAAAACTAACATTCACATTTTTTAAGGAAAATGTACAGCATTAAAGAGGCTTTCAGGGTAGGGCATAGCTGTGTTATAAATGGCTCAGGATTCAAATTAGGATTAAATAAAAAAATAGGATTTATTGAAAGAATATAGAGGAATAGAGGTAAGCAAACAGCGCTGGGTGCACCGGGCGTCTCCGCTCCACCAGGACGCACACCAGTTACATCAAGCAGCTGATTTTTATGCTCCTAGACTAATACATATTCATTACTACTTCTAAAAAAAACAGGTTATTATAATTAGCTTCCAGGGTCCAGTCCCTCCTACTGGAGCATGCACATCAGTCTCCGGTGGTCCCTCTGGGGGTCTCTAGGGGTCTTTCATGCTGAAGGCTCGTAGTCTTCCTCTCCCCTTTGTACTCACTTGGCACCATACCAAGTTTATAGAACATTTTCTGCAGGTCTTGTCTCCCAGCCGTCCTTCAGCTTCTTTTTCCTTCCTCTTAATCTCTTGGCCCCCTGGCCAGATACCAAAGATCGGCATAGTATCCCATAACAGTCACTAGTTGTTATCAGTTGTTCTGAAACTCCCAGACATCAAACACAAACAGCTTTTTATTGATGCCTCACGAGTAATTAAAACATTCCTCCCCAGCCATTCACAGACACATCTATAGCAGTGTTAAGTTAATCTCGAAGAAGACAGGAAAAAAAAGGCTGTAACTGTTAGAAATAGAAGTCCAGAATAACAAAAGCAAACAGGTTCATAAATTTAAGGAGTATTTTCTGAAGACTTGATAAATTGACTAGAATGAGGGGGAGACTGGGACACACTGCATCTGTGGTTCAAGAATTAAATTGCCAGTGCAGGGCCCAGAGGCAGACAGGATTCAAACAGAATTGTTCTTTATGGACACGAATTGTTAAAACATTCCTCACAGCTGCATTAACTGAGCGTTCCCTAGGCTTCCAACCTTAGATGCTATCGCACTGGGGAAACTTGGTGTGCTAGCCCTAAGAAACACCACGGAGCGTAGAGTGGAGTGGAGACACCACGGCTAGGCTCTGTAACCAGGTGGGGCCTCGATTGTTCTTGTGCACACCAAGACCGATAAGCTGCACTTTTTGCCACCTTGAGCCAAAGACCTGTCATGTTTTGACAAATGCTGTACCCTAGTGTACTTTTTGCTCATTATAATATCATTATAATACCAAAACACACCTCCATCCCAAAAGCTACCTGCCTCCAAGGTGCGACCACCCCTCACTGAGCATGCACCCTGAATTTCTAGGAGCCTGTTACTTTAAACGGAGATGGGAGAACTTTTCACCAATCATAACTAAGATATGCTTGACTCGAGCCACTCAAGCTCCACCTAAAAGATAGAAAATAATATAAATTGGCCCAAGAGAGAGGGGATGTCAGGGAAGATACCATCGTCAGGGGAGATACCATCCCGAGGAAATACAACATCCTTAGGACCTCCTAACTCCTGGGATCAGTCGACGGACTGAGCCTCTCTTCCTCCCCCATTGGGACGCCTTTGGGTGAGATCTGAATACTTGCTTATAAATCTCTATAGAGTCTTTGATCCTTTTAACGCATTTATTTCTAGGCTGTGCACTTGTAACACCTGTATTTCATGCATGCTAGCTTGCTTTTGCAGACAGTCATTATCGCCGGCAATCTAAAAGAACCTGGTTATCTGTTGCTGTAATAAACCATACTTGATTGCATTGTGATAGCTCTCATTAAGTGCAACTAGGGTAAGGGTAGTTATCCGTGACTGTGATAATTCAGTGTTCTGAATCCAACCAGAACCCCAGACGGTTAATGCGTTGCTGGTGAATGTCTGAATGGACCCCCAGATGGTTAATGCGTTGTTGGTGAATGTCCGACTGGTTCAGTACCCTGAATCCGACCGGGCCCATAACGGTTAATCAGCTACACCCCTTAATGCGACAACAGGTGTACCGGGTCTGGCTGGAATGTTAACTTTCCCTGCAGCAGCCCATACAGTGCTGTACTCTGCACTTGTAGTTGGAACAGCAGTGTTATCACACCAGTGTTGTGTCTACTGCTGAGCAGCACTGGCACAGCATCGGGCCTCTCTCTAACCCTCCTAGGGGGTGGGCAAAAAGTGAGAAGAGAAACATCACTAGGGCAGCTGACCTAAACCAACCAAAGGGATATTCCATACCATGTGATGTCACACTCAGCAATAAAAGGTGGAAACAGGAAGAAGAGGGGAGGGGTGGGCCCTCGTTGGGAAAACGTCGGTCCTCCTCCCGAACACCGGCTACGTGTGTTGAGGCCCTGCTTCAAGGACGTGGTCAATCATCACTCATTTGTGGGAAGTAGAGAGTAATTTCTTTCCTCTGCACTTCCACATAGCCTTCATTTGTTTTATTTGTTTGTTTTCCTCCTTTTTTTTTTATTTTCCCTTTCCCCCTCCCTTTTCCCCTTTCCCTTTTTATTTCCCTTTAGTTAAATTGTTTAGTTCATAATAATCCTTATTTAATTATTATTATTATTTCCCTTTAATTAAATTATCCTTATCTCAACCCGTGAGTTGTTCTTTGCTTTACTTCTCCCCCTCCTCATCTAAAAAGAGGGGGAGTGAGAGAGCAGTTGTGGGATTTAGCTGCCCAGCACGGTAAAACCACCACAACAGGTCACTCAGAAGCTCTGATACAAGTAAGCATTTAAAGGTGGAACCTGGGATCAAAGCTGCCATGAAGACGGGGCTCTTCATGGCAGCTTCTACGTGGCAGAGGGGAGCTGTTAATCAAGATAATATTTTGAATGCAAGGCAGCTCCACAGGAGGGAAAAAAAAAAGGCAAATTTACTTCTTTCACTTGGTAGTAACAAAATGCCATTCAGTTAGGGAAAATAGATTTTTTCAAACAGTATGTTGCAGCTAGCTTCTCTTCTTCATTGCTGCCATACAAACCAGAAATCACTGCTGAATCCTGGGCTTATTTGCATTTTAAAAAAAAAAAAGAGGCAATAGCAAGTGAAATTAATGGCTCTGCAAGGAGACCCAACTGTTCTTCCAGGTTCATATCCAGAAAAACAGTATCTGACTGCATGTACAGTGAAGCGTTTAAGAGAAATTTTAGTGAAAGGCTGTACTATTTTGATTTAAATTAGGTTTTCTGTAGAAGACAGTGCCTATATGTGTTTTTTGTTCTGCTAACTGCTTTGCTCAGTACTTTGTAGCTTGATTATATTTGCCTCATGTTAATGGAAATGTTCAGATAAATATTTCCTTTTTTTTTTCATTACTGCACTAAAGGATGGCCAGCCAGACATGCTTGTACAGTTGGATGAGTGGGGGTAAAAAGCAGGATTTAGGAAGGAATGAGGTCTTCAAGTGATCTGTTAGCCACTGAGCCAGCATAGAGACATGTAGATGCAATGTCAGCCTCAAGAAAACAAAATAAAACAAAACAACAACAAGGCAGCTTTTGTGCATTTTCTCAGGTCTGTCAAGATAATATGTGTATCTGAGATGCATATTAAGACTGAATAAAGCAGTTCTAACTATTACACTGTTTGTTTATTCAAACATTTCTGCAAGAGCGAATGTCGGAAGGGTTAGTATGCTATCCCCTGTTAAGGGATGCAGCCTTTCCAAAAGACTGCATAGCAGTAATCACTAACGGCATCAGAATAATTACAAATTTGCACATGATCAGCGTTGTGGGCTTTTTTCTTTTTTTTTTTTCTTTTTCCCCAGAATTCCTTGGTCTACATAAACAAGTGTAAATTTGCCTCTTACTCTGCTAACCTCAGATATTGGTAGTCTTGGATATCTTAACCTGAAGAGCTAGAGCATTTCTATTTCTCCTATTATTCCCACTAGATCATGAATAACTGTGCTATGACACTGTCCTGGTTTCAGTTAGGATAGAGTTAATTTTCCTCCTGGTAGCTGGTAGGGTGCTGTCTTTGGGATTTAGGATGAGAAAAGTGCTGATAACATGCTGATGTTTTAATTGTTGCAGAGCAGTGCTTACACCAAGCCAAGGACATCTCAGCTTCTCACTCTGTCCTGCCAGCGGGCAGGCTGGGGGTGCAGTAAGAGCTGGGAGGGGACAGACCCAGGACAGCTGACCCAAACTGGCCAAAGGGGGTATTCCATACCATCTGACATCATGCTAAACAGTATATGGGGGTGGCTGGCTAGGGTGGGGGACCGGCTGCTCGGGGATAGGCTGGGCATCAGTCATTGGGTGGTGAGCAACTGTACTGTGCATCACTTGTTTTGTACATATTATTATCATAAGTATTTTATTTTCTGTCCTAATAAACTGTCTTTATCTCAACCCACAGGCTTCACTTTCCCATTTTTCTCCCCCATCCCAGGGAGGGAGGGGGGAGGGTAAGCAAATGGCTGTGTGTTGCTTAGCTGCCAGCCAGGTTAAACCTCAACAGTCCTTTTTGGCACCCAACGTGGGGCACGAAGGGCTGAGATAATGACCGCTCTGACCAGAGTGTGTTAAACTAAAATTGGTGTAAGTATTAGACCTGCTTAATAGTTGCAGGATGAGTTGCAGTTGAGGATATGGGCAGGTTTCTAGAGCAGTGGGCACCTCCAGTGTTTTGGAAATTCACCCCTGAACAACTGCAAAATCCTGAAAAACTGGTAGAATGCTTGAAAAAAGGGTGTCATGACTCTGGCAGTTCCAAAGTGACACAAATCACTGTAACGTGCTGGGGTCTGGCCCATGCCTATCGAGCTGCAATTGATGCTACTATCAACCTAGTGACAGACCCTGTGGCCAATCCAAGTCCTGTGACAGGCCCAATGGCCATTCCAGCTCCTGCAGCCGTTCCAGCTCCTGTGACTGGGTCAAAGAAAGGAGCTGTAGCAGTGCAAGTTGCCCCTGCAGAGGGTATTCCAACCCCTGTGGCAAGCCCTGTGGCTGGGTCAGAGAAACGAGCTGTAGCAGTGCAAGTTGCCCCTGTAGAGAAGGTGAAAAAATGGTATAGAGATTCAGGCCGTTTAGAATGCAGAGAGTCTTCTGCCAAATCTAGGTATAGAGACGACGATGCTGGGCCATGAGGGATTCAGGAGGAGGAAGATGAGGAGCCGAAAAATCAACAGTAACTACCCGAAACCTATATGAGCGTGAGCTACAAGATGTGCGAAAAGATTTTGGTCATTGTATAGGTGAGCAGCTTGTCACCTGGCTGCTCCGGTGAAAGCCAGCTGAATGGCTTTCACTTCTGCAAACTGACTCGATTCACCTTCTCCCTCAGCAGCTTCTGCAACTCGTCGCGTAGGACTCCATACAGCAGCCTTCCATCTCCGATGCTTCCCCACAATACGACAGGACCCATCAGTGAACAGGGCATATTTCTTATTCTCTGGCAACTGGTTGTACAGTGGGGCTTCTTCAGCACGACCCACCTCCTCCTCTGATGATATCCCAAAGTATTTGCCTTCTGGCCAGTCCATAATCACTTCCAAGATTCCTGGGCGACTGGGGTTTCCTATTCAAGCCCGCTGAGTAATCAGTGCAACCCACTTGCTCCATGTAGCATCAGTTGCATGATGCGTAGAGGGGACCCTTCCCTTGAACATCCAGCCTAGTACCGGCAATCGGGGTGCTAGGAGGAGCTGCGCTTCAGTACCGACCACCTCCGAAGCAGATCGAACTCCTTCATATGCTGCCAATATCTCCTTTTCAGTTGGAGTGTAGCGGGCCTCAGATCCTCTGTATCCCCGACTCCAAAACCCCAGAGGCCGACCTCGAGTTCCCCAGGTTCTTTCTGCCAGAGGCTCCAGGTGGGGCCATTCTCCCCGGCTGCAGTGTAGAGCACATTCTTTACATCTGGTCCTGTTCGAACTGGCCCAAGGGCTACTGCATGGACTATTTCCTGCTTGATTTGTTCAAAGGCTTGTCGTTGCTCAGGGCCCCATTCAAACTCATTCTTCTTATGGGTTACTTGGTAGAGCGGGTTTACAATCAGACTGTAATTTGGGATGTGCATTCTCCAAAACCCCACAACACCTAGGAAAGTCTGTGTTTCTTTTTTGTTAGTTGGTGGAGACATAGCTGTTATTTTGTTGATCACATCCATTGGGATTTGACGACGTCCATCTTGCCATTTTATTCCTAAAAACTGGATCTCTCGTGCAGGTCCTTTGACTTTATTTTGTTTTATGGCAAAACCGGCTTTCAGAAGGATTTGGACTATTTTCTTCCCTTTCTCGAAAACTTCCTCTGCTGTGTCACCCCACACAATAATGTCATCGATGTACTGCAGGTGTTCAGGAGCTTCCCCCTGCTCTAGCGCAGACTGGATCAGTCCATGGCAAATGGTAGGGCTGTGTTTCCACCCCTGGGGCAGCCGATTCCAAGTATATTGGACTCCCCTCCAAGTGAAGGCAAATTGTGGCCTGCACTCTGCTGCTAGAGGGATGGAGAAAAATGCATTAGCGATATCAATTGTGGCGTACCACTTGGCTGTCTTCGACTCAAGTTCGTACTGAAGTTCCAGCATGTCCGGCACTGCAGCACTCAGTGGTGGCGTGACTTCGTTCAGGCCACGATAGTCCACTGTTAGTCTCCACTCGCCATTAGACTTTCGCACTGGCCATATGGGACTATTGAAAGGTGAATGAGTCTTGCTGATCACTCCTTGGCTCTCCAATTGACGAATTAGCTTATGGATGGGAATCAGGGAGTCTCGGTTAGTGCGATATTGCCGCCGGTGCACAGTTGTGGTAGCGATTGGCACTTGCTGTTCTTCAACCCTCAGCAGCCCCACGTTGGGCGCCAAAAAGACGGTCGTGGTTTAACCCGGCCGGCAGCTAAACACCACTCAGCCCTTCGCTCACCCTCCCCCCTCCCTCTCTGGGACGGGTGAGAGAAATGGAAAGTGAAGCCCGTGAGTTGAGATAAAGACAGTTTAATAAGACAGGAAAATAATAATAACAACAACAACAACAACAACAATAATAATAATAATAATAATACAATGGTGATAATAGGAAAGTAATAATAATATGTACAAACAAGTGATGCACAATGCAATTGCTCACCACCCGATGACCGATGCCCAGCCTAACCCCAAGCAGTCCGGCCCCCTCCCCCGGCTAGCCACCCCTATATATTGTTTAGCATGACGTCAGATGGTATGGAATACCCCTTTGGCTAGTTTGGGTCACCTGTCCTGGGTCTGTCCCCTCCCAGCTCTTACTGCACCCCCAGCCTGCCCGTTGGCAAGACAGAGCAAGAAGCTGAGATGTCCTTGGCTTGGTATAAGCACTGCTCTGCAACAATTAA
The DNA here is from genome assembly GCF_963932015.1 of Anas acuta. NCBI lineage: Eukaryota > Metazoa > Chordata > Aves > Anseriformes > Anatidae > Anas > Anas acuta. Next base: position 14,815,082 of record NC_089016.1, read on the forward strand.
AACATCGGGGTGTTATCAGCACTCTTCTCATCCTAAGCCAAAACACAGCATTCCACCAGCTACTAGGAAGAAAATTAATTCTGTTCTAACTGAAAGCAGGACAGATGGAAAATCTACCGCGACCCTAAAGACACAGGTACTTGAGTTGCAAAAGAAAACAATCTGGAAAAAGGGATTCTCTGAAAAGCTTGAAGCTCCAACTTCCAGCAGACAGTCCTTCAAACACAAAACCGAAGAAGATTCTGACCAGGATTAGGGGGGCCCTGCCTCCAGCCAAGGGGAGGAAAGGGACAATCGAGTTTATTGGACTGTGTGGCTTCAGTGGCCTGGCACGTCAGACGCACAGAAGTATAAGGCTTTAGTAGACACAGGTGCACATTGTATAGCTACTAGGAGGAAAATTAACTCTGTCCTAACTGAAACCAGGACACACATATTTCAGGCTCTGAATAAATCTCTATAAAGTCTGCTTGAATGTTAGAGGAACTGATGTATAAAACATGTGGAACCAATCAAAGATGTCACATTAGGGCACGTTACAAATACTAGAAAAAGAGTTAATGGGTAAGGCAAAAGAGATTCTATGAATCCAAGGGGAAAAAAAAATAGTCTTTCTGTTATTTCCTGCTCTCACCATGTATTTGTGGGGAAAGACAGTCAAGGTGCTACAGACTGGATTGAATAGCTGCACAGTTCTTTATTAATGGTCAAGAAAAAAGTCAGATGCGTATACTGAACTAATTATTATACCAGAAAGGGGTGTAATATGGAACTTACTACCCAATGATTAATTGAGATGAGATTGACAGGGATTAGAAATGTCATCCCTCAGATAAGGCTCTGAACTAGGAACCAGGAAATCTGTTCCCTGCTATGGGTGTATTATGAACTATTGCCTAAGCCCATTCATCCTAATTTATTATATCCTCCTAAGAGTTTAGACTCTTTAGAGAATTGACCTTTTCTATGTGTTTATTCATAATACAGTGTCATCCCAAACAAGGCTAGCACCCTAATATAATAATTGCATTAGAAGTGAATATCACTAATAATGATAATTAAACTCAGAGCAACCATTAAAATCTAAATATCAACATGATTTTTTAAATGTTTCTCTAGGAGGTCATTTAAAATATGAGAATTAGATTATCTTAATGCTAATATAATTTTAGCTTCTTGCAAAATGCAAGATTGTGGCAAAGTGGGAAATGGAAAATTATATTTTAAGTGCATATATACCTATATACATGTAATGTAGAGAAAATAGTGCAACTCAGTAGAACATGGGTATCTGGCTCCCTTATTCATAGAATCATAGAATCATAGAATATCCTGAGTTGGAAGGGACCCATAAGGATTATGGAGTCCATGCATTAGTCTATAGGAAGATGTAAATTTGGACTGGAGTTTCTTTCAAAGCAGTGTTTGCTTTTTTTTTCCTCCATTGTGCTACTTAGTAGGTGAAATTATAAGAAGAAATTATAGCCTCTGTACTAGGTTATTCAAGAAACATATGAAGAAACATCCCTTCATATCTCACGTTACCTCTTATTTTTCCTTAGAAGGCTAGGTATTTTGGTGGGGTTTCAGATTTGTTTTATCTGCTAAATACTTCTGCTAGAAAGAATCCTACAGAGATCCTTACAGAGATCCTTGCTTGCCAAAGAACAACAGCCTGTTGGATGTTGGAGGACAGGTTTGATGGGGCTTTGAGCAACCTAGTGAAAGGTCTAGTGCAAGGTGTCCCTGCTCATTGCAGGGGGGGGTTGGACCTAGATGATCTTTAAGATCCCTTCCAACCCAAAACATTCTGTGAGTCTATGTAATCTTAAACCTTCTGAGAAACTCCTGTCATTATCACAGACAGGATTTCTACAATTTGTATAGTGTTATATGTTATATCATATCATAGATAGTGATGTGTTTCTAAAGACAAGATTTGATTTTCACTTGAGAATTAAGGTGATCCCCAGGTAGAAAAAAAATATCCAAACCACATGTCATATGTACAAGAAAGACTACCAATCTGGGACTTTTCTGTTTTAGTAAAATAAGATAAATTATTCCTTTTATTCTACTCATAAGAAATTGGGGTGTTTTGCTGTTCCCTTCATCATCAGCTGGAGCTATTGCATACCTGAAGGTTCATTCCCATGAATGGGTTCATTCCCACAACTACACTTTGTTGTAATAAAGAAACATGCTAAGAAGAAAAACAGTCTTGCAAAAGACTTCCTACTTGTTCCTCTTGGGAATTCTGCAAGGAAAACCCCAAATGTGTCCAAAGTCAAACAGCAAGTTGATGCCACTAAAAACAATCCAGCTGCAGATGTCTACCTCGTAGAATTCTGAATTACTCCTATCTTCTGTACCAAGTGAGACCTTGTTCAAATGTCTTTGTCCACAAACAACTGAAGTATGTTTAATTGCTATTGCCTTAGTTTTGGATCATATTAATTTAAAATTAAAAAATAATAATAAAAATAAATAAATAAAGGAATAAAGATAAACAACTCTTGAAGATCCAAAAGCTGCTAGGACATTTGAATCATATTAGAGTTCTTTCTTGTGGTGTGTTGTTTTTTTTTTTTGCCTTGTATATGTAACATATGTTTGGTGTCTTTAAACACAATTACTTTTGTATAATAAAAATGTTGATTTGATGTTGTGACATTTTCTGCAAGTGTGTTTAAGATAGTTCATGTTTTCATAAGTTGCAATGAAACTCAGTTATGTTTGTGTAATAAGGCTCTTGATTGTTAAACTTCTACTTTTCTGTATAATAAAGCCAGCAATTAGAATTTGGTTGCTCTGTGGCACAGGAAAACATACTTGTTTTGTAGACAAAAGATCTTAATGAGCATCTTCTTTAAAAAAAAAAAAAAAGTAAAAAAAAAGTCAGTAACTCAAGCATGTAATCAGATTTCTTAAGAAAAAAATATTTGTTTCCTGAAAATGAAATAACATAACTTCAAGGGAAAAACAGTCCAGATTGCATAAATGTACTTTTTCCTATGGACAAAGAAATGAATAAGAAAACATTTCACCATTAAGGTTATGGCCCTTACATTGTTAAATTACATCTGTAAAATATGTCTTCTTGACTGCAGGTAACTGCATACAGCTTGTATGATAATGAACCCTAATCACACTTATTAGTGGATGCATCTACATCAGTGCTTTACTTTAGACTAGAAATGTGCTTCTGAAGCAAATTTCTCAGTTGTCTTAATTTACCATGCCTTGGTTTGCATTATGTGGCAGTCCTGGAGTGTGCAAACTCTATTCTTTTTAGATTAAATTAAACCATAAGATATACTCCAGTTCCTCAATGCCTTACGTCTGTTAATGGGACTGCAGTCTGTGGGTCCAGACTACAGCTAGTCCCAAGCAAATACTCATGAAATAGCTATGGCATTGCCATCAAGTGCTCAGCACCAGCTGTTTTGCTTATACAGGTAAATTTCTTTCATATAGCACTACTAGATAGTGAAGATAAAGATAAAGATGTTCCTCACATCAGGAGGAACAGATTTACCAGTAAATATGGTTTATTTAAAGGTTTATTTTTTCTTCTTAGCCTTTTAGGTTTGAGCTATGGAGTCAAACTGAGCCCAAACCAACCCATTGAAACCATTAGGTTTTCTTAAACCATAAACCTGTGTCTATTTATTGATGCGGTGTTAAACATGAACAAGGCACAGTCATCAGAAGTGACTGAAAGATTGGAAAAGAGAGAAGTCATCTTGTAGTGCAGTGGCTGAGACAAGAAGAAGTAGGATTCATTGTGTGTAATTACAGTTGTCTGAAACTGATAGTTAAACACTGAGCCAATCTCCCTAGAATCTTTTTGATTCAAGTAGAGAAATAGGCAATTTTAGGGCATGGTTCACCTGAGAAATTTTAAGCAATTACTTCAAGATGAGATGAGCTATAACCAAAGAGTTTCTCTTTCTGTCCATAGATCACAAGAGAACACAGATGGCTAGCTCACATTGAAATGTGTGCATTTAGCCTTACGAATCACAGAATCACAGAATTGTAGGGGTTGGAAGGGACCTCAAGAGATCATCGGGTCCAACCCCCCTGCCAAAGCAGGTTCCCTAGAGCAGGTTGCCCAGGTAGGCATCCACATGGGCCTTAAATATCTCCAGAGAAGGAGACTCCACAACCTCCCTAGGCAGCCTGTTCCAGTGCTCCGTCACCCTCACCATGAAGAAGTTCTTTCGCATGTTGTTGCGGAACTTCCTGTGTTCCATTTTGTGGCCGTTGACCCTTATCCTGTTCCCACAAACCACTGAAAAGAGGTTGGCCAAATCCCTCTGTCTCCCACACTTCAGGTATTTGTAAACATTAATAAGATCTCCTCTCAGCCTTCTTTTCTCAAGGCTGAACAGACCCAGGTCTTTCAGCCTTTCCTCATAGGGAAGATGCTCCAGGCCCTGAGCATCACCGAATGACACCCCAAAATGCCTGGTCATTAGCAAACTAGAAAAAGCAACGAGGATTTCTACCCTCTGGTGAAAGAAAGGGAAACCTAAACTGAGAACTTTGACAGGTGATACACTTGAAAGACTGAAGACAGCAAGAACGAATGCAAATCACACAGAATCACACAGAATTTCTAGGTTGGAAGAGACCTCAAGATCATCGAGTCCAAACTCTGACCTAACACTAACAGTCCCCACTAAACCATATCCCTAAGCTCTACATCTAAACGTCTTTTAAAGACCTCCAGGGATGGTGACTCCACCACTTCCCTGGTGTAGTGGGTTTACGTGTCAAGGTTTTGGTAGCAGGGGGCCATAGGGGTGGTTTCTGTGAGAAAGATCTAGAAGCCACCCCATGTTTGGGAAGGGCCCCGTTGTTTTCCAGATCTGAGCCAATAAGCGATGTTGTTTTGCGCCTCTGTGAGAGCATATTTAAGACAGGGAATAAACGCTGCGCCACACAGCAGCCGGGAGAGTCAAGGGAGTGAGAAACAGCCTTGCAGGTGCCAAGGTCAGTGTAGAAGGAGGGGGAGAGGTGCTCCAGGTGCCGGAGCAGAAGTCCCCTGCGGCCTGTGGTGAGGACCATGGTGAAGCAGGATGTCCCCCTGCAGCCCATGGAGTACCACGGTGGAGCAGGGTTTCACGCTGCAGCCCGTGGAGGAGACCACGGAGGAGCAGGTGGCCCTGCACCGACGGAGGCTGCCGCCTGTGGAAGACCCCTGCCGGAGCAGATTCCGGGCCGGACCTGTAGCCCGTGGAGAGGAGACCACGCAGGAGCAGGTGATCTGGCAGGAGCTGTTGCCCGTAGGGGAGCCAGGTTGGAGCAGTTTTCTCCTGAGGGATGGACCCCGTGGTACGGACCCATATCTGGAGCAGTTCTGGAAGAGCTGCTGCCTGTGGGAAGCCCACGCCGGATCAGTTCATCAAGGACTGCATCCCGTGGGTGGGACCCCACAGCACAGGGGACGAGAGTGACCGAGAAGGAGCGGCAGAGAAGAAGTGCTGTAGACTGACCATAACCCCCATTCCCCCGTTCCCCTGCGCCGCTCGGGGGGAGGAGGTGGAAGAGGGTGGATGGGGGGGGAGGTGCTTTTGGTTTCTTTCCTTTGTTTCTCACTTCTCTAGCTTGTTAGTAATGAGCAATAAATCTTACTATCTGTCTTCTTATGCTGAGTCTGGTTTGCCCGTTACACTAATTATTGCGTGATTTTCTCGTCCTTATCTCAATCCTTGAGCCCCTTTCACATATTTTCTCCCCATTCCTCTTTGAGGAGGGGGAGTGAGAGAGCGGCTGTGGTGGAGCTCGACTGCCCACTCGAGCGGAACCACGACACCTGGGCAGCCCGTTCCAATGCCTAACAACCCTCTCAGTAAAGAAGTTCTTCCTAAGATCCAACCTAAAACGTTTTCCCACGTGCCTGGTGACAGGAAGAGGGGGAATGGGCTAAAGTTGCGCCAGGGGAGTTTGCAACCAAACCCCAAATAAGACACCTGCTGCCTTGAACAGCTATCAGCAGCAGCTTTCTTTCCTTCAGGTATAAAAATGAAATGAATAACTGGGGTAAGTTTCTCTTTAATGAAACATTTCACATTTTTGAAGTAGCCCTCCCCAAATGTACATATTCAATGTATGGAACTTAGAAAATTAAATAATTATAATCTCCAATAAGTAAATCAATCAATAAATAAACTTCTGAACCATATTATAATAAGTGGTTGCATCATTAAGTAATGGCCAAATGCTCCTTAAGGAATTATTTTAGGTAAAACCATGTTGTATTATCTATGCTTTACCTTTTCATCCATTATCCAGGGTTAGAAATAAGCTGTTTTGTTTCCTAATGCCTTGATTTTCAAGTGGCAAAGTGGTGAAATGTGTGTGCCTATGTTTTGTGGGATTTTTAAGTCAGTTTAAGGGGTCTTTGTGCCTGTATCTGAACCAACGTAGGAACATGACAGCTCCTCAGGTTTTATTCCCACAGAGCACGGAGATGTGCTTCAGAGTCACTGGCTTCAATAAGGACTGAGTTCAAGTGGGCAGTTCTTATTGAAATCAGTGGCTCTGAAGCACATACCTCTGTCTTTGGTGAATCAATGTCTCTTGTGCTTCAAGATCTGAATGGTACATTACCATTCTACAACTAGGCAGTGTTGAAAATGGAGATCGCTAACCATCGCCTTTTGCTTGCAGATCATATCTGGTTCATTGCTGGGTGTCTGTGGAGATCCTTTTTGGAATCAGCATGCAGTCTGGAGACATTGCTGCAAAGGTAAATGGGATCCTAGAGACAGCTTGGTGTGGTGGTTTTACTCAGGTGGGCAGCCGAGCTCCACCACAACCACTCTCTCACTCCCCCTCTCCTCAAAGAGGAAGGGGGAGAAAATACAACACAGAAAAAAAAAGAAAGTATTCTCTACTTCCCATCAATGAGCGATGTTTGGCCACATCCTGGGAAGCAGGGCCTCAAAACACGTAGTGGTTGTTCAGGAGGAACAGCCCCCTCCCCCACGAGAGCCCCCCTTTTTATTGCTGAGTGTGACATCAGGTGTTATGGAATATCCCTTTGGTCGGTTTAGGTCAGCTGCCCCAGCAATGTCCCCTCCCCATCACTTGCCCTCCCCCAGCCTGCTGTCTCCTGGGGGCTTGGAAGGAGTCCTGATGCTGTGCCAGCACTACACAGCAATAGACACAACACTGGAGTGATATCAGTGCTGTTCCAGCTACGAGTACAGAGTACAGCACTGTGTGGGCTGCTGCAGGGAAAAGGTGACTCCAGCTCAGACAGACCCAACACAAATGTTAATGTTAAGTAGTTAGTATTTTAATTGAAATGTTTGATCCTGATGAAGCACAGAAATTGGCTGTAGTTTTTAAGTTGCTTTGCTCAAACACCTCACATACAGACAGTAGATGGGCAGCATAATCCTCTCTGGGGCTTCAGGTACAAAAAAGATCATTATAGTTTTCCCATGTATGCGAAGATTAAATAAACACCTGTAATGCTCAGTAACTTCAGCTACTCCATACACTGTATTAGTGGCAGCTTCACTTAAGGATTTGACTAAGCATATGTCTACCCAGCAAAATGGAGACATGATTTCTGAACAGATTGCCTATACCCTACTTGTTGCAGGTATAATAGCAATGACATGGTGACACAGGCTGGAAGAACTCATATGCACCCACCAAAGGCCCTAGGTAAATATTCACTATGCCGATACTTATAAAAAGACATGGTGAAGATCAGTGTGGTGGTTTTACTCGGGTAGACGGCTGAGCTCCACCACAGCCGCTCTCTCACTCCCCCTCCTCAAAGAGGAATGGGGAGAAAATATGATGCAAATGGCTCAAGGGTTGAGATAAGGACAGGGAGATTGCACAGCAATTATGGTGACAGACAAAACAGACTCAGAGTAGGGAGACAGTAAGATTTATTACCTATTACTAACAAGCTAGAGAAGCGAGAAAGAAAGGAAAGAAACCAAAACCACCTTCCCCCCCCATTCACCCTCCTCCCCCCAAGTGGCGCAGGGGATCGGTTATGGTCAGTCTATAGCGCTTCATCTCCACCGCTCCTTCTCAGTCACTCTTGTCCCCTATGCTGTGGGATCCCTCCCATGGGATGCAGTCCTTGCTGAACTGACCTGGCGTGGGTTTCCCACAGGCAACAACTCTTCCAGAACTGCTCCAGATATGGGTCCGTACCATGGGGTCCATCCTTCAGGAGCACACCACTCCAACCTGGGTCCAACCTGTGGTCTCCTCTCCACGGGCTACAGGTCTGGCCCAGAATCTGCTCCGGTGGGGGTCCTCCACAGGCCACAGCCTCCATCAGTGAAGGTCCACCTGCTCTACCGTGGTCTCCTCCATGGGCTGCAGCGTGGAATCCTGCTCCACCGTGGTACTCCATGGACTGCAGGGGGACACCACAGGCCACAGGGGACTTCTGCTCTGGCGCCTGGAGCACCTCTCCCCCTCCTTCTTCACTGACCTTGGTGCCTGCAAGGCTGTTCCTCACTCCTCTCACTCTCCCAGCTGCCGTGAAGCAGTGTTTTATTTTTTTCCCTGTCTTGAATATGCTCTCACAGAGGCACAAACAACGTCGCTTATTGGCTCAGCTCTGGTCAGCAGCGGGGCCCTTACCTAACATGGGGTAGCTTCTAGATTCTTCTCATAGAAACCACCCCTCTGGCCCCCTGCTACCAAAACCTTGCCACGTTAACCTACTACAATCAGTCACAACTAACAGTTAACAGCTGACACAGATTAGTGAAAGATGATCTACTGACTCCTATGATAAAGATGCGAAAGTTAATGACCATGTAAGGACAGTGTGATTCAGTGACTTTGACACTGACTTCCAGTTCCTCAGTTTGGTCATGTAATCCCCCTGTATCTTTTCATCCTTTTATTTGATTTGTGTGGTGTACTGCAAATTTTCCAGGACAGTGGCAAACTCTTGTGTTGCAGGAGCAAATTCACTTTGCAGCCATCTTTAACAGCTCAGACCTATCTTAGAAATTAATGGCAAGGGCCGGAATATTTATTGTTAATGTTGCCTTTAAGCCTTTTCTGCTGTATCAAGCCTGTTATCATCTATTTTTATGATTTTCCCTTCATTACAATACCTGAGGACCCTCTAATCATCATCCAGGTAAACTATCCTGCAACATTTTGTCTTACTAGAGAAGCTAAAAAATATCAGCATAACCTGCCTTTCCTTTGTTTTCAAGTCTTTCTCCTTATACCTTTTAGCCATCTTTAGTTCTTTAGCCATTTGCAATACCATACTGCCCTGCAGACTCATCTCTTTCAAGGCTGATGGAAACCATTTGAGCATGAAGACTGATCTTTCACATAACACTGGTGGAAGATTTTCACGCTTTTTAATTTTTTTTAAAGAGAAGATAATTTGAGGAAAAGCACAAAAGGGCACTTTTACACAAGTAAGAACTTAATTTCAATTTCTTACTTATCTTTATAGTGCCTGTCATGATAGGCTCCTGAGGGGAGTAAGTAGCAGCGATAATATGTGTTTAAAGAAACTCATATTCTATTAAAAAAGAGTCACAACACAATCATTGTACCAGGTATTTGCTTTAGAAGAGCAGATACAGATCCAGTGACTTCATTAAAGCAATAATCATTTACATCACCTAAAGGTCTGGTCCCCTGGGAGACTGACCTATTTATTATCCAATGGTGTCTTTCAGCCTCTCTCTCTCTGTTTTAGCCTGAAAAGATCAGAGCGTGCACTTTATCTCCTTTTTTATTTACCTTGGTTCTGATAGTGTTGCCTAATTTAATGATCAAGTTGTTAAATTTCCTGATTGGGCTGTATCTTCTCCTGATTTAGTGACGCACTTCTTGAGTGCAGTTGTTGCACGTTTTGCTGTTTGAGATGCACAATTTAATTTAATAAATGGAGAGAGCGTACTATCATTTTTGCATATTTTATTTAGGGAAGATTCATATTTTTCAGCTCCGGTTTATTCATTCCCCTTATTCATTTATTTTTGGCAAAGCCAGCTGCACAGACAATGCTTGTTCAGCTGCAAAACTCCACTGACCAAGCTGTACAATTCAGGCATTGAACTTTTGAATCTTTTCCTTATTAAGGTGAATATTCCAGCAGGAGAAATTCCAGATGTTTTTTGCTTCAGCAGCCTGGGCTTATGTGCTAAACTGTCGACAAATCTGTTGGGGATATCATTTGTTTTAAGACCACTAAAGTGCATTTTTTTGTAGTTTCAGCTATGGTTTTAGAATCTTTGATAAAGCAAATAAATATGCAATTAGTTTCTTTGTAAATCTCCCTATTTTGCATATAGTAAGTGTCACAAACTTTCCATAACCAGCAGCTTCAATCTTTGGAGAAGCATTTATCCTACTATTTGAAAGAAAACCTAAGCATTTTGCTATCTGAGATTCTGAAGACACAGCAGGTTGGAAATACTGTAATTCCATTTCAGTTTATTTTCCATAATATATTGGGGGAAAAACAAGCTTGAAACTGGACTGGCAAATGCAGAATGCAATAGCTATATAAACAGTGATAATAGGTGGCTCGATCAGCAAAAAATGTAGTGTGATTATGTATAAAATTTCATCCACTGAAGTTCACAGCGCAATCAGGAAAGGAGGCCGTCAATCAACAGAGCATAGAGTTCTACTGGGAATGAATATGTTTTGAAAACTCAGCTACCTAGAATATTCAAAAGGATCAGCAAAGTTCTAAAAGGGACATTTGAAGATAATAATGGATATGGCATTCTTAGTGAGTAGAACGACAACCCTTTACCATATCCTGTTTCCAGGAGTATGTTCAACAGAATTTAAGTATGAGGTTTCTGGGAATCTGAGTTAATGTTGTGCACATCATTCATAGTGAGAGTGCTTGTCAGGACTGGTATAAAAATCTGTTACTGTTACACACTGAAGAATTCACTTCATTATATCCCTACTGAATTTTTCTATCATCCATATGTGGAAAGGCTACCATCTTGACCAGCACATGGAGAATCAAGTAAAGAACTAAAAAAAGGAATATATGAGACCTATTTTTTTTCTCTAAAGGAATAACAAGATTGTCATCCTTGTGGAAAGGGCACTTGGAAAGACTGTAGCAGTCATCTGTATGTTACTCAAGGTACATCAGTCCCACTGAACGTTTAAAGCTTTGGCTGTCTCACAAAGCACATTCCTCACAAAATCCTAGCTTCTTGTCTACGTAGTTTGTTCAATATACATGCCCAGAAGATATGAACTGCTGAGACTACCAACCAGGATATCACCTGGGATGCACACCCCAATAATCCTAAGAAATAGAGAGTCCAGGCACACACTCCATAAGGACCACTCACTGATCCCTGAAATCATGGCTTTCAGATGTTATGAGACTGAAAATTCTATTCTTTTCTGGAATTCTGAGACCCCTAACTTTCCATCTTTTTTTAATGTAAAAAGCAAATATTAGAAACAACTTGCTGAGTACACCAGGACACTGCTACTCAGTGCCACCAGTTTTTAATCTGGAAGAACAACTTCACAGTATCTGGATGTGTGTCTTTATGCACGAGATAAATGGAAATACCTAACTTCCTGTCTGTGGCATACCAAAGGTGTTGACATTGAAGAGCGGTCATTTGGAACTATATATATCATATGAAGATAGAAAGGTACCACAGCAAAAAAATCACCTTTCATTTGTTGATGAAATAATTATTCAGCCCATAGATAAACCATGTCCTGTGACTGACTTTAAAGCAGGTTCCTCCCAGTGCAGGTCGAGACCAACAGGGCCTATTGGCTTAGAGATAAAGCTAAAGGAGTGCTTGCTTCTGGACAGGAGCTGACTGTTAAGCAGTGTACTTAGCCTCAAAGCCATTGCACAAGTGGGGTGATACAGAGATATCTAAGGATGTATTTATATTAGCAAGCAGGGTGGTGTGCCAGACAGTGAGGGAGCTGCGGGCTCCTTTACTGATCCGACTGCTACGCCATGGCCCCCCCACCGCTACTGCCATCGAAGGCTTTCGCTGTTACGCCCCCTGTTGACCTGAACGTGCCTTTTGACCCAGGCCTATTGGCCTTGAAAAGGAGATGGATATGCTTTTCTTCGATCCGGGAAGAACGGGATACATAAGTCCCGAAGGCCGAGTTGCTTGACAACTTAAAGCGAGACATATTGTTCAAAAGGAATGGAAAATGGAGACTGTTAAGTCATGGAACTTAAAGGATTGTTTGTTACCTTTTCTGATTGCATAGGCATACTCGGGTTTAGTATGTAAAAGCCATGTTCTGTATATTTAGAATGTTTGATGTTCGTGTGTGCATGTTGGAGTCTGGGCTCTTCCAACACGCATGCACGTTACATCAGGCGGCTGGTTTTTATGCTCCTGGGCTAATACATATTCATTACTACTTCTAGAAAAGGCAGGGTTATTATAATTAGTTCCCAGAATCCTAACCCTCCCACTGGTGCATGCGTATCAGTCTCCAGTGTTTCCTCCGGGGGGTCTCTCGTGCTGAAGGCTCGTAGTCTTCCTCCCAGGCTTTGTCCTTGTCCTTCTCCTTTGTCCATCTTGGCTGGATATCAGAGAGATGCGTAGTGTCCCATGCAATAGTCACAATAGTTAGTAGTTATTCTGAAACCTCTTTGTTCTCTTATACCTGAATATCAGAGACTCAAGGTTTACCCTTGTGTTGGGTCTGTCTGGGATGGAGTCACCTTTCCCTGCAGCAGCCCACACAGTACTGTGCTGTGCACTTGTAGCTGGAACAGCACTGATATCACTCCAGTGTTGTGTCTATTGCTGCATAGTGTTGGCACAGCATCGGGATTCCTTCCAAGCCCCTAAGAGCCAGCAGGCTGGGGGTGGGCAAGTGATGGGGAGGGGACATTGCTGGGGCAGCTGACCTAAACCGACCAAAGGGATATTCCATAACACCTGATGTCACACTCAGCAATAAAAAGGGGGGCTCTCGTGGGGGAGGGGGCTGTTCCTCCTGAACAACCACTACGTGTTTTGAGGCCCTGCTTCCCAGGATGTGGCCAAACATCACTCGTTGATGGGAAGTAGAGAATAATTTTTTTTTCCCTCTCTCTGTGCTTCCACATGGACTTATTGTTTCTTTTGTTTCTTTTTCTCCACATTCCTTTTCCCTTTAATTAAACCTTTCTCATCTCAAACCTCAAGTTCTCTGTGTTGTATTTCCCCCCCCCTTCCTCTTTGAGGAGAGGGGGAGTGAGAGAGCAGTTGTGGTGGAGCTCGGCTGTCCACCCAAGTAAAACCACCACAACCCTTCAAGCCCTCTATTGACACAAATTGCTGGAACATTCCTTACATGAACATGCTTTTCAAAGGACCAGATGAACTATCTACTAACTATGCTTGGATCAGCCTGCTTTCCTGAGTCTCTGACTGGTTCCAGTGACTTCAAAGGCTTGATGTTTTAGAAAGAAGAGGTAATAAATAAAGGTAAGCAAAGACTTTGATTTTTTATGAGCTCCCTTGCCATCTGCAGCACTGTATTTTGCCCCTAATTCTGTGCACGAAGATCCGAACGAAGACGACGGAGTCTTAAGTGTTTAAGGAGTATACCGTTCTGTTGGGTGGGATCCGGTTGCCTGTGTGTGTAAGTGTGGAGGAATGGTTAAGTGAGGTAGGACATGTGGATGTTGAGCAGTTGGGAGACAATGGGCTGGTGAAGCACCGTACTCAACTCACATGAGCCTTGGCACGTATGCAGCTGGCTGAGAGCCAATCAGGCTCAAGGACACGATGCCCTTGGGCGATCGGGAAAGTCCCTAAGGCGGGACAGGTAGCCAAAAGAAGGAGGAACAGACTGAAAAGCCCGGGAAGTGTTAACCAATCCTGAGCTTAGTTTCTGCAATATGTATGAGTTGATTATGTTCAAACTAGATAAAAGGCGACTGAGCTATCCATTAAAGTTGAAGTTCACTGTTCACTCATATTGAGCGTCTGGGTCTTCCTTCCGTCGGCAACATGTAAGAGTGTGACTGAGAAGGAACTCAGTTCTGAAGTGAGTGTGGAGGTCTTCTAACCGCGGTTCCAATCTCCCACAAGGGACTTGGCCAGTGAAGGACCAAAGTGATTCCTATAGGATTCGTGGGTGGGTGATAGGTCCTAAACCCCCTGCAAGACACTCTTACTAAGGTAACCAAGGGCTGCGGGAATTGCCATAGTAAAATTCCTAGATGGGTCAGATGAAATCAAAGACCAGGGACCAGAAGAAAAGGAGCAAATCACCAGTCATACCACCAGAAAGTCCATTAGGAATAATGATTAGAAATTGGAATAATAGGGGCCCCAGAAAAGGAAAAAGTAAATTAAAAATGGTATTGTATGATAGAATGGCCAAAGGAGCCTTTAAGACCACGTCTTTTGGCCTGTTTTTGGATCCTTTGAAGACTGGATTTCCCAGGCCTTAAATATACATGTTAATTCAAAGGAACCTTTTAGCCAGGAAGAAAGTGATTATGCAGGATTATGGATCAGGACTTCACGTCCTTTTCCAGCCTCAATATTTACACTAAAAGCAGATGAGAAATTTGAAGAAGAAGAAGAAAAACAGGAAAAATAAAAAGATGATAAATGGGAGCCATTGGATAACCTACCACCTCCATATCCTAACAATCCACCCCCGGCGGCGGCGCCCCCTCCAGTGGCCGTGGTATCTCCAGCAGTACCACCATTACCCCTGCTTCCACCACTAACAGCACTGGAATTAGACCGACCTCTGGCTGCATGTACAAGAAGTAGGACTGCCATATCTGAGGGAGCTTCTCTATATCCCTTAAGAGAGGTACCACTCGGAAGCAATCAGGGAGACATTGGGTTTGTGGCAGTCCCAGAAATGGGGACCCTATTAAATAACACCCTCAGAGTAGCTGAAAACATGGACCAATACTTATACCTGGGAAGAAATACAGTCCATTTTAGGGATCTTATTTACTGCTGAGGAAAGGGGAATGATTTGACAAGCTGGAGTGAGGATTTGGGAAAGACAGAATCAAGCAGGACCCCCAGGAGACCAAAAATGGCTGAATGTGGATCCCCATTGGGATCATCAACAACCCCAAGGAAGACAGAATATGAGGGATTTGAGAACATTAATCATACAGGGAATAAGGGAAGCAGTTCCCCGAGGGCAAAACATTAATAAAGCATTTAATGAACAACAATTAATAACTGGCTGTCGGATCTCAAAATGTAGTAATTATTGTTGTATAGCAGTGGATTTTAGGACGGAGATGTTTCAAATGTGGATTGGTTATTGATGTGGCATTTTTCAATATTTTAATCAATGATCTGGAAGTAAAATCTACTACTAAAATCTGCAGATGGCACGGAGATTGGCAGACTGGTAAGTAATGATGAGGGCAGTGAAATCATCTCGCTGTCTTAGTAAACAGTGGCTGTATAAAAAATAAGTTTTATTACAACAAATACCCAACAAATACCAAGGTCATACCTGTAAAATTAAGGTCCAAAACCTCTTTGCCTTCTTTAGAAAGAAAACCCTGAGGTTTGAAGGAGCTGGGATTGTTCAGCCTGTAGAAAAGGAGGCTCAGGGGCAACCTTATCGCTCTCTACAGGTACCTCAAAGGAGGCTGTAGCGAGGTGGGGGTTGGTCTGTTCTCCCACATGCCTGGTGACAGGACAAGGGGGAATGGGCTAAAGTTGCGCCAGGGGAGGTTTAGGTTGGATATTAGGATCTTAGGAAGAACTTCTTTACCGAAAGGGTTGTTAGGCATTGTAATTGGCTGCCCAGGGAAGTGGTGGAGTCACCATCCCTGGAGATCTTTAAAAGACATTTAGATGTAGAGCTTAGTGATATGGTTTAGTGGAGGACTGGTTAGTGTTAGGTCAGAGGTTGGACTAAGTGATCTTGGAGGTCTCTTCCAACCTAGACGATTCTGTGATTCTGGGATTCTGGGATTTTGGAAAATCAGAAGTCCAGCATGAATTCCTGTGTTTCTGTTGTTTGTTTGTTTGTTTGTTTTAATATACATATGATATGCCTACATGAACTTTACTTCAGTGTCTAAACACTGGAATGAGGAGTAGGGATCAGGAAATTATGTTTCTTTTTGTATATGGTATTGCTGAGATTAGATTCATAACAGTTCTGAGAAACGAAGGTGCTGACATGAAGCAGTAGATAAAACAGTCTCAGAAATGATCATAAGGATTCAAAAATGCCTTTAATGCAGGATTAAAATAATTCAATTCACTTAATTTTCTGAAATGAAAGCCAGTAGGTGACTTGATTACAACAGAGGTAGGACAAGGTAGGTGTTGAGGGATTTTTGAAACAGAAAAGATCCCATGGCTTGCTGCAGCTGAGCAAGCCAAGCTACCAGGACGACTATGAGAAGTTCCCATGACAGTGTTCCCATATCGCCTGACTGAGGAATTTAGAAAAATATTGTTGCCAGCAGGTGGCTTCAAGGACAAGGTCTATGTGACTGCTAATCACAAGGGGGTTGTTTTCTTGCATGTGGGGTTGTTTCCTTGCAGCTGTTTGTCTGAGTGCTTTTGACCAATAATCTTGTGTGAGACGGTATCCGCCCCTGTTAAATTTTCTATAAAAGTCAGGCTATTTGGGTAATAAAGGGAGAGCATGATCTGACCATACTGGTGTCTGTCGTGTTTTTGGCCGTTCTTCCTGCAACAGGTAGGATATCTAGTTTAACCTAATGCAATATAACAGAACCAGCCCAAATAATTGGATGCATTCAAACTGTCAGACATTCAAATTTGGATGAAGATGCAGCTTTTTTTAATAGTTAGGGTCATAAACCACTGGAAAAAAAATATCAAAGTAAATAATGGATTCCTCATATTCTGATGTCTTCAAAGGTAGTATGGATGCCTTTTAGGAAGGTACATAATCAAATACATTGAATCTATTGCTGAGTAACTCAGTGACATTTAATACATTGTGATATGGAACTATCTAGAATAAGAGTAAATGTGAGTGTCCCTTCTGACTTTATCATCTCTGCATATATTATTACAGAGTACAGTGGACTTCCCATAGGATTATTGGCTGGAATCCTACTCTTCTTTTAATGACAGAAGGACATTCTGCAGACTAACTTAAAAATAATAACAATAAAAGGAATCTAAGTTCTAGGATTCCTTTTATTTCCTCTCCCTCCAC
This sequence comes from Anas acuta, assembly GCF_963932015.1. Lineage (NCBI taxonomy): Eukaryota > Metazoa > Chordata > Aves > Anseriformes > Anatidae > Anas > Anas acuta. The sequence goes on from NC_089016.1 coordinate 14,832,266, forward strand.
CCTCATCCTTCACAGCCATAACGGGACACATCTAGGTGTGTGTTACCACCAGATAACTCTCATCTTGGGTCACTGAAGGCACTCTTCTTTGCTTTGTGTTTCACACTTCCCCCAAGGTATGTGTTATCTCAGCCTAACACACGTCTTGTGGTGTCTTATTTCTCAGCTCCAAGACAGACCATCAAAATATATAAATAAGTCAACAAACAGTATGTGAGGAAATAAAGGAAATTTTGCTCCAAGTATTTCTTTGTGTTTGTGTGTGCGTGCATGCATGTACGTATGTGGTGTATGCCATTTGGACTCCTTCAGGGGAGAGGAAGGAAGAGACAAAGGTTTGAGGTAAAGAGAGAGAATTAAGAATTGAAAGAAGCAGAGATAAAGGAAAAAAAAAGATGTTGAAACAGCAGCACGGCTTCGTTACATAGCAACAACATAACTTTGGGATAATGCATTCTGATGAAGAGTCACACAAAAATTATAAACACATTTGCACATGCGCAAAAACTAACAAAAATATTCTAAGATAACAAAACATGGGGGGGGGGGGACGACGACAGGACAAGAAAGCAGTGTTCTCACAACTGACACCTGTGTAGAAAAGCAGTGCATATAAGGAAACCTAGAAGCAGAAAAAAATAGAGATTTTGGAAAAAGCATGATTAGGAAATTCAAGCAGAAAACACCAATGTCACATGTTGAAGGATTGCCTTCTTTTTCCTTCTTTTTATATGTTGTGTTTCAGTTGTAACAGTGAGACACTCTGGATGATGCTGGTGAGCTGGAACAGGAGTAGAAGAGAGCTACTTCACTGTGTTGTGATTTAACCCTAGCAGACAGCTGAGTACCACAAAGCCGCTCACTCTCTCTCCCCAAGTGGGTTGGGGGAGAGAATCCGGAAGGTAAAAGTGTGAGAACTCATTGGCTGAGATAAAGACAGTTTACTAGGTAAAGCAAAAGCTGTGCATGCAAGCAAAACAAAACAAGGAATTCATTCACTATTTCACATTGGCAGGCAGATGTTCAACCACTTCCAGGAAAGCAGGGAATGCGTAATGGTTTCTTTCTTGGGAGAACAAAAGCTATCATTGTGAATGTCCCTCCTTTCCTCCCTCTTTACACCAACCTTTATTGCTGAGCATGACATCACATGGTATGGAATATCCCTTTGGTCAATTTGGGCCAGCTGTCCTGGTTTTGTCCCCTCCCAGCTTCCGGTGGACCCCCCAGCCCCCTTGCTGGCAGGGCAGCACGAGAAGCTGAAATGTCCTTGTCTCTGTGTAAGCACTGCTCTGCAACAACTAAAATGTCGGTGTGTTATCATTCTCATTTTCATCAAAAATCCAAAACACAGAATAATAAGAGCATCTACAATGAAAATTAACTCAGTCCCAGGCAAAATCATGACACAATGACATATTAACTTACACAGATAATAAATGAAAGCCAGAAGTAGACCTGCAGTTCATTTCTTCACAGTTGTTATTTCTTGAACTCATTAGAGATACCTTCAAAGGTCCTGATAACCAAACAATGGTTGGCAGAAACAACTGCTATCCAGGAAGAAACTGTCTATCAAAATTAGTAATTGCTATTGAAAATAGCACAATTTCTATGTGGATTTTTTGTTTGTTTGTTTTCATGTTTGACCAGACATCAACTCCAGGCCAATAACTCAAGTTCTCTGTATCTCAGGGCTCATCAGCATTTCCCAATGGAGCTTGATGTGGAGAGCCTTAGGCTGTTGTTGCCCACATCACCTCTACAGCTGAGACTATTCTGGCTATATGAACACATTTCATTCAAACTGCAAAGCTGATCAGTGGGACACATGTATGCGAACACATGGTAAGGTAAGAAGGGGGACGGGGCTGAAACAAGGCTTGTTAGAGCTGTGCCAGGGGTAACAGTGGCAAGGCTGGGAGAGAAGGCAATGGCCCAGCTGAAGCGCATCTACACTAATGCACACAGCATGGGTAATGTTAGAAATGGCTTAATCTTCAAAATAGGATTAAATAAAAAAATAGGATTTATTAAAAGAATAGAGGTAAGCAAACAGCGCTGGGTGCACCGGGAGTCTCCGCTCCACCAGGACACACACCAGTTACATCAAGCAGCTGATTTTTATGCTCCTAGACTAATACATATTCATTACTACTTGTAAAAAAAACAGGCAAGCATCCTGGTGGGGGTCTGTTATAGACCGCCGAACCAGGATGAGGAGACTGATGAGGAGTTCTACAGGCAGTGGACAGAAGTTGCAAAATCATCAGCACTTGTTATCGTGGGGGACTTCAACTTCCCAGAGATATCCTGGAAGCACAACACAGCCCAGAGAAAGCAGTCTAGGAGGTCTCTGGAGAGCGTGGAAGATAGCTTCCCGACGCAGCTGGTTAGTGAGCATACCAGGGGTGGCGCCCTGCTAGACCTTCTGTTCCCAAAAAGAGAAGGACTGGTGGGAGATGTGGTGGTTGGAAACTGTCTCTTGGGAGGCTGTTCTGAAGGGCAGAGGAGTCCAGGAAGGGTGGGCGCTCTTCAAGAAGGAAATCTTAATGGTGCAGGAGCGGTCTGTCCCCATGTGCCCAAAGACGAGCTGGCGTGGAAGAAGACCGGCCTGGCTCAACAGAGAGTTTCAGCTGGAGCTTAGGAGAAAAAAGAGGGTTTATAATCTTTGGAAAAAAGGGTGGGCGACTGAAGAGGACTATAAGGATGTTACAAGGCTGTGAAGGGACAAAATTAGAAAGGCCAAACATCATCTGGAGCTCAGTCTGGCTACTGCCGTTAAAGACAACAAAAAATGTTTTTACAAATACATCAGTGCAAAACAAAGGACTAAGGAGAATCTCCATCCTTTACTGGATGCGGGGGGAAACTTAGTTACAAGAGATGAGGAAAAGGTGGAGGTGCTTAATGCCTTCTTCGCCTCAGTCTTTAGCGGCAATACCGGTTGTTCTCTGGATACCCAGTACCCTGAGCTGCCGGAAGGGGATGGGGAGCAGAATGTGACCCTCACTATCCATGAGGAAATGGTTGGCGACCTGCTACGGCACTTGGATGTATGCAAGTCAGTGGGACCAGATGGGATCCACCTAAGGGTACTGAGAGGAGCTGGCAGAGGAGCTGGCCAAGCCACTTTTCATCATTTATCAACAGTCCTGGCTATCCGGGGAGGTCCCAGTTGACTGTCGGCTAGCAAACGTGACGCCCATCTGCAAGAAGGGCCGGAGGACTGACCCGGGGAACTATAGGCCTGTCAGTTTGACCACAGTGCCAGGGAACCTCATGGAGCAGATTATCTTGAGAGTCATCATGCGGCACTTGCAGGGCAAGCAGGCGATCAGGCCCAGTCAGCATGGGTTTATAAAAGGCAGGTCCTGCTTGACGAACCTGATCTCCTTCTATGACAAAGTGACACGCTTGGTGGATGAGGGAAAGGCTGTGGATGTGGTCTACCTTGACTTCAGCAAGGCTTTTAATACTGTTTCCCACAGCATTCTCCTCAAGAAACTGGCTGCTCTTGGCTTGGACTGGCATACACTTCGTTGGGTTAAATACTGGCTGGATAGCCAGGTCCAAAGAGTCGTGGTGAATGGAGTCAAATCCAGCTTGAGTCCCATCACTAGTGGTGTTCCCCAGGTCTCAGGGTTCAGTACTGGGGCCGGTCCTCTTTAACATCTTCATTGATGATCTGGATGAGGGCATTGAGTGCACCCTCAGTAAGTTTGCAGATGACACCAAGTTAGGTGTGTGTCGATCTGCTCAAGGGTAGTAAAGCTCTGTAGGAGTATCTTGATAGGCTGGACCGATGGGCTGAGGCCAACTGCATGAAGTTCAACAAGGCCAAGTGCTGGGTCCTGCACCTGGGGCGCAACAACCCCAAGCAGAGCTACAGGCTGGGACATGAGTGGTTGGAAAGCTGCCTGGCAGAGAAGGACCTGGGAGTATTGGTGGATAGTTGGCTGAATATGAGCCATCAGTGTTCTCAGGTGGCCAAGAAGGCCAACAGCATCCTGGCTTGTATAAGAAGCAGTGTGGCCAGCAGGGCTAGGGAAGTGATTGTCCCCCTGTACTTGTCTCTGGTGAGGCCACACCGCGAGTACTGTGTTCAGTTTTGGGCCCCTCACTACAAGAAGGACATCAAGATGCTCGAGTGAGTCCAGAGAAGGACGACGAAGCTGGTGAGGGGTCTGGAGAACAAGTCCTATGAGGAGCGGCTGAGGGAGCTGGGTTTGTTCAGCCTGGAGAAAAGGAGGCTCAGGGGTGACCTTATCGCTCTTTATAAGTACATTAAAGGAAGCTGTAGTGAGGTGGGGTTGGTCTGTTTTCCCATGTGCCTGGTGACAGGAAGAGGGGGAATGGGCTAAAGTTGCACCTGGGGTGTTTTAAGTTGGATATTAGGAAGAACTTCTTTACTGAGAGGGTTGTTAGGCATTGGAACAGGCTGCCCAGGGAAGTGGTGGAGTCACCATCCCTGGAGGTCTTTAAAAGGCGTTTAGATGTTGAACTTAGTGATATGGTTTAGTGGAGGACTTGTTAGTGTTAGGTCAGAGGTTGGAGTCGATGATCTTGAGGTCTCTTCCAACCTAGACAATTCTGTGATTCTCTGATTCTGTGAACGTAATGCCACACTGACACAACTAACCTGCTTCTGGACCCAATCTTGTATCTTCACAAATTAGGATGATGCACAATGTGAAGAACTCAGTTGTGGGAAGAATGCAGTTTTTGCTCTGAATGGACAGTTGCCCCCCTGCCAAACCTTTCAGAACTACAGAGTACAGACTTTTTAAGGAGGTGTGAAAGCTGTCATTCATCCTCTCAAGAAGTAAAATCAGATTTGAAAGGTCACCAGGCTGAATCCTGTGAGTGCACAGTCCCATTCAGCTTTTCAGTGTCAAACACAGGAGATAGGCCGATGTTTATGAAACATCTTAGCTGTCTCTAGAGAATCAGTTTGGGGAAGAGATCATACTTTTTGTTCAATGTTTGTAAAATGCCTAGAAGAAAGGGGATCATGACCTGTAATTATTATTCCTTGGAGGCAGGTTCCTGCTCGAGGTGGTAGGGAAACCCTGTCCCTGCCCACCTCACCTTCTCATCTACCCTTACGTAACAGGTGCGAGGATCTAAAACATGACAGCCAGAACAACGAAGTAGACAAAAGCCCGTCTCAGTTGGAGAGGGTGCCTAAGGAAAGGCAACTTACCCCCCACATTGCTACATCTTCTGTCAAGAAAGAAAGAAGGGTTATTGTCATGGGGGACTCCCTTCTGAAAAGGACAGAGGGCCCAATATGCTGACCAGAGCCAACCCACAGGGAAGTCTGTTGCCTTCCCGGGGCTCGGGTGAGAGACATTGCTAAGAAAGTCACTTGCCTGGTACAGCCCACCAACTACTACCTGCTACTGGTCTTTCAGGCTGGTAATGACAAGGCAGCAAGGAGAAGTCCAAGAGTGATCAAAAGGGACTTTAGGGCTTTAGGGCGATTACTTAAAGGTTCGGTAACGATGTTGACAAGCAGACTCATCACGTTAATATGTGGCTTCGGGACTGGTGCAACCGGCAGAACTTGGGTTTTTCCATTACAGGAAGGTCTATGTGACACCGGGCCTGCTGACACCATGATTTTTGCTCAGGAGCTGGCAGGGCTGATAGATAGGGCTTTAAACTGGAGTTGAAGGGGGAAAGGGATAAAACCAGGCATGCCGGTGATGAGCTAAGCGATGGTGCACTAGAATCAGAGGGACTGTGTGCTAGTGAGGTCCTTCGGTCGGCTCCACAAGGTGCTGCGTGAAGGGAGGTGCATTTGAAGTGCTTCTACACAAATACACACAGTATGAGGAATGAAATGGATGAGCTAGAAGTCTTGGCCCACTCCCACAGCTATGACATCATCGGCATAAGCGAAACCAGATGGGATGAGTCCTGTGGCTGGTGTGTTGCAAAAGATGGTTACAGGCTTTTCAGGAGGGACAGGAGAACTTCCAGTTGGCGATGGCAAAGTTGAGAGCCTCTGGGTAAGGATTAAGGGATGAACAAATAAAGGGGATGTTGTTGTGGGAGTCTATTACAGACCACACGGCCGGGAGGACAACGCCGATGAATTATTCTTTGTGGAACTATGAGATGCCTTGAGATCAACTCCCCTTGTCCTTATGGGGGACTTCAACTTGCCAGACATCAACTGGGATCACCCCTTGGCTGACACGAGCAAGTCCATGAGGTTCATAAAGCACCTAGATGACAACTTCTTGGTGCAGGTGCTAAGGGAGCCAACTAGGAAAGGTGCCCTCCTAGATCTGTTGCTGGAGAACAGAAAGGGTCTTCTGGGAGACATGGCAATTGGCAGCCGTCTCAATCATAGTAACCATGAAGTGGTTGAGTTTAAAATTTATGGTGACAGAAGGAAAACTGCCACCAAAACTTCAGCCCTGGATATGGGGAAAGCAGACTTCAGGCTGCTCAGAGAACTAGTCAGCAAGGTCCCCTGGGAAGCTGCTTTTGAAGGCATTGGCGTCCATCGGTGCTGGTCAGTCTTTAAGCACTGCCTCCTAAAAACACAGGATCAGGCAATTCCAAAATATCGGAAGGCAGGCAGGCGGGGCAGAAGGCCGGCCTGGTTGACCAGGGATCTTCTACTGGAGCCTAGGCAAAAAAAGAAAATGTACAGCTGCCGGAAGGAGGGTCAGGCGACGTGGAAGGAATACAGGAACACTGTTCACGTTTGTGGGGAGAAAATTCGTGTGGCCAAAGCCCAACTAGAGTTGAAGCTGCCCAGGTCTGTGGGAGACAATAAAAAGGTTTTTGTTCAGGTATGTGAACAGAATAAGGAGGACCAAAAAAACATAGGTCCACTACTTGATGGGGAAGGCCACTTCACAGCCAAAGACATAGGCAAAGCAGAGACGTTTAATGCCTTCTTTGCCTCTGTCTTCAGTGCTGATGATGGGCTTTGGGACCCAGGGTGCCCTGAGCGGGAGGACCATGACGGTGGGAATGATGAACTCCCAACCGACCCTGAACGTGTGTGGGATTTGCTCTGCCTGGATCCATACAAGTCCATGGGTCTGGATGGGATCCATCCCAGGGTGCTTAAAGAGCTGGCTGACGTCATCATGGGACCTCTTTCAATTATTTTTCCATGATCATGGGAATCTGGAGAGGTCCCAGTAGACTGGAAGCTGGCAAATGTTGTGCCAATTTTCAAGAATGGTAAGAAAGAAGACCTTGCAATTACAGGCCTGTCAGTCTCACGTCAGTGCCTGGTAAAAATATGGAGAAGATTATCCTTGAAGTTATTGAAGAGCACCTGGGGGATAATGCAGTCATTGGTCCCAGCCAACATGGGTTCACGAGGGGTAGGTATTACCTAACAAATTTGATTTCCTTTTATGATAAGATCACCCATGTAGTCAATCAAGGGAAACAAGCTGATGTGATCTTTTTGGACTTCAGCAAGGCTTTTGACGCAGTTTCCCATAGGAAAATGCCCAGCATAGAACTTAACAAAAACATCATACAATGGGTGAGCAATTGGCTGACGGGCAGGGCTCAAAGAGTTGTGGTAAATGGGGCCACATCAGGCTGGAGGATGGTCACTAGTGGGGTCCCTCAAGGCTCCATTTTAGGGCCAGTCCTCTTCAATGTCTTTATAAATGATTTGGATGTAGGACTAGAAGGTGTTTTGAGCAAATTTGCTGATGACACCTTGCTGACATCTTGGAGGAGTTGTAGACTCAGCTGAGGATGGAAAGGCCTTGCAGAGAGATCTGGACAGATTGGAGAGCTGGGCAATCACCAACCACATGAAGTTTAACAAAAGCACGTGCCGGGTCCTGCACTTGGGGCAGGGCAACCATGGCTATATGTACAGACCGGGCGATGAGACACTGGAGACCAGCCCCTCAGAGAGGGATCTGGGGGTTGTGGTCGACTGCAAGTTGAATATGAGCCAGCAGTGTGCCCTGGCAGCCAGGAAGGCCAACCGTATCCTGGGATGCATCAAGCACAGCATCGCTAGTCGGTCGAGGGACGTGATTGTCCCACTCTACTCTGTGCTGTTGCAGCCTCGAGTACTGTGTGCATTTCTGGGCACCACAGTACAAGAAGGACATTAAGCTGTTGGAGAGTGTCCAAGAGGAGAGCAATGAAGATAGTGAAGGGCCTAGAGGGGAAGACGTATGAGGGGTGGCTGAGGTCACTTGGCCTGTTCAGCCTGGAGAAGAGGAGGCTGAGGGGAGACCTCATCACAGTCTACAGCTTTCTCGCGAGGGGGAGTGGCGGGGCAGGCTCTGACCTATTCTCTGTAATCACCAGTGATAGGACCAGCGGGAATGGTGTCAAGCTGAGGCAGGGGAAGTTTAGGCTGGACATCAGGAAGAGGTTCTTCACTGAGAGGGTGGTTGCACACCGGAACAGGATCCTCAGGGAAGTAGTCACTGCACCAATCCTGTCTGAATTTAAGAAGCGTTTGGACTGTGCACTTAGTCACATTGTCTAAAATTTTGGGTAGACCTGTGTGGTGCCAGGGGTTGGACTTGATCATCCTTATGGGTCCCTTCCAACTTGGGATATTCTATGATTCTATGATTCCTTGAGTGTCAAGGATAACTTAGATACATCTCATTAAAAAGTGGTCCACTCCGAAACTATATCTTCCCTTTTATAAGCATAAACAGGAGAGCAAGATAAAGAAAGATAGCTGTGCTCTCTTGCTTGAAAGACTAATTCCTGTTCCAGACTTTTGGTAATGAAGTCTTTTCTCTTCTGTTACATCTGAGAGTAAACAACTAGTAGTGTCTTACTGTCTCTGCCCAGCACAGAGATCCTCTCACCTTGCCCACAAGACCAGGACCCCATCTGAGGAGGGTGTCAGTCCCAGACCCAGTGACACCAGAGGATTTCCTGTGTGTTTTCTGCTCCACCACAGCCCAACTGTGAGCTGAGCCCAATCCACAGGCCAATGGCCTGTCCCGTGTCCTCAGCCTGTCTCCAAGGAGGTGCCCAGTGCTCAGGGTTGGGGCTGCTATTGCTGCCCCTGCCTGACCTGCTCGGGGGCTCGGGTGGTGGGCCTGGCCCTTTCCATCAGGCCCTGCCCTGCAGCCCAGGAAGAGTGATCTAGGTAATCTCAAAAAAGTCAATGCACGGCAAAAATTATGAACAACCGGTCATCTGTTATCTGCTGAACTTCCAGTCCTTTTTCTTACATCACAAAGCCAGGGTGACTTGCCACAGAATTAATTTCATGCATGACTTAAGTCAGCATAAGCTACTGCTTTCACAAAGACGACCCACAACATGCTCACCCAGCCCCTCCTTCCACAGCCTGCAGTGTATCCTCCTTGTCCTGTACTAAAACAAACTTTTTGGTTCTTTTTTTCTTTTTTTTTTTTTTTTTTGGCAGGGGAGAGGCACCCTAGTAATCAAGTCAAGGAACTTAAGGAGCTTTTCTGGTTCAAGATAAGTGAGCAAAATACATGTTTCGTTTGTCTGATCCGTTTTTCCACAGACCTGTAAGAATGTTTTCTCCAGACCTAAAGAGGGAAAAGCAAGGTAGCAGGAAACAAAGACTGACAAGAGGGGTCTGTTCTTTCAACATCAACATTGGCCTGACAACACCTTAAATTATACATTAATCTCTAACCCAAATCAGTCTTGGTGTCCACATACAGCTTACAACAGCTTCATGTGTGACCAAACACACAACCATGTTCTTATAAACCAGTTGTATATCTGGCAAAGCTGTGATCAACGGGAATTTGCTGAAGCCACAGGGGAAAACATAATTGCATTTGTCAACTAGATTTACCAGGGAAAACAAACAAACAAACAAACAAAAACAGATAGCAAATAGTTGTACTGTATGCGATATTTGGAAGTAGAAAGTGATAATGGGTAATGAGATCCAATGCAAATCTTACTAGAGATAATAAGGTGTCTTTCCACACATCTCTGTTGGCTTTTGACTGTGAACAAGCATTTCCCCTGTGTATTACCTGTTCTTTTGTAAATAGCACATATCTGCTGTCGTGGTTTAACCCGGCCGGCAGCTAAACACCACGCAGCCGTTCGCTCACCCTCCCCCTCCCTCTCTGGGACGGGGGAGAGAAATGGAAAGTGAAGCCCGTGAGTTGAGATAAAGACAGTTTAATAAGACAGGAAAATAATAATAACAACAACAACAACAACAACAACAACAATAATAATAATAATAATACAATGGTGATAATAGTACTACTACTAATAATATGTACAAACAAGTGATGCACAATGCAATTGCTCACCACCCACTGACCAATGCCCAGCCTAACCCCGAGCAGTCCGGCCCTCCTTCCCCGGCTAGCCACCCCTATATATTGTTTAGCATGACGTCAGATGGTATGTTTGGCTAGTTTGGGTCACCTGTCCTGGGTCTGTCCCCTCCCAGCTCTTACTGCACCCCCAGCCTGCCCGTTGGCAGGACAGAGCAAAAGTCTGAGATGTCCTTGGCTTGGTATAAGCACTGCTCTGCAACAATTAAAGCATCGGGGTGTTATCAGCACTCTTCTCATCCCAAGCCAAAACACAGCATTCCACCAGCTACTAGGAAGAAAATTCTAACTGAAACCAGGACATCTATATAGATCAGTTCATAGATGAGTTCATTTTCTGGGTCTCAGCAACAGGTACAGTACTTCTGGGTATGAATCACCTGGCTCCTACAAAGAGTTCAGATGTTAAGGCTGTAGAGGAAAATGTCATCAGTTTTAGGCTCTGTCAAGTTGCCATAAATGCAAGAACTGGAGGCTCAGGAAAAAAAAAAAAAAAAAAAAAAAAGCTTGCCTTCTGGGAGATTTCCTAGCATTGGTGCAAAAACTCTTGCTTCGGGCCATTTTAGACCAATAAACAGTTCATTCTTTTTCATTGTTCTAATTAATTTCATTAACTTCCAAGGTGTGTTAATAATCACAGAAATGTAGGGGTTGGAAGGGACCTCAAGAGATCATCGGGTCCAACCCCCCTGCCAAAGCAGGTTCCTCAGAGCAGGCTGCCCAGGTAGGCGTCCAGATGGGCCTTAAATATCTCCAGAGAATGAGACTCCACAGCCTCCCTAGGCAGTCTGTTCCAATGCTCCGTCACCCTCACCATGAAGAAGTTATTTCGCATGTTGGTGTGGAACTTCCTGTGCTCTATCTTGTGGCCATTACCCCTAGTCCTGTCCCCACAAACCACTGAAAAGAGGTTGGCCAAATCCCTCTGTCTCCCACTGTGGTGGTTTTACCATGCTGGGCAGCTAAATCCCACAACCGCTCTCTCACTCCCCCTCCTTAGATGAGGAGGGGAAGAAATAAAGGAAAGAACAACTCATGGGTTGAGATAAAGATAATTAATAGGGAAATAATAATAATAATTAAAGAAAGATTATCATGAACTAAACAATTTAACTAAGGGGAAAAAAAAAAGGAGAGGGAAAAAGGGAGGGGGAAAGGAAAAAAAGGTAGGAAAACAAACAAATAAAACAAATGAAGGCTATGTGGAAGTGCAGAGGAAAGAAATTACTCTCTACTTCCCACAAATGAGCGATGATTGACCTCGTCCTTGAAGCAGGGCCTCAATGCACATAGCCGGTGTTCGGGAGGAGGACCGATGTTTTCACAATGAGAGCCCACCCCTCCCCTCTTCTTCCTGTTTCCACCTTTTATTGCTGAGTGTGACATCACATGGTATGGAATATCCCTTTGGTTGGTTTAGGTCAGCTGCCCTAGTGATGTTTCTCTTCTCACTTTTTGCCCACCCCCTAGGAGGGTTAGAGAGAGGCCCGATGCTGTGCCAGTGCTGCTCTGCAGTAGACACAACACTGATGTGATACCACTGCTGTTCCAACTACAAGTGCAGAGCACAGCACTGTATGGGCTGCTGCAGGGAAAGTTAACATTCCAGCCAGACCCAGTATACCCACACTTCAGGTATTTATACACATTGATGAGATCCCCTCTCAGTCTTCTTTTCTCCAGGCTGAACAGACCCAGGTCTCTCAGCCTTTCCTCATAGGGAAGATGCTCCAGGCCCCATATCATCTTTGTGGCCCTCCGCTGGACTCTTTCCAGGAGATCCCTGTCTTTTTTGTACCAAGGAGCCCAGAACTGGACACAGTGCTCCAGGTGAGGCCTGACCAGGGCAGAGTAGAGGGGGAGGATCACCTCCCTTGACCTGCTGGCCGCACTGCTTTTAACGCGTACCAGGATCCCATTGGCCCTCTTGGCCACCAAGGCACACTGCTGGCTCATGGTCAACCTGTTGTCCACCAGGACCCCCAGGTCCTTCTCCTCAGAGCTCCCCTCCAGCAGGTCAGCCCCCAGCCTGTACTGATACATGCAGTTGTTCCTGCCCAGGTGCAGGACTCTACACTTGCTCTTGTTAAGCCTCATTTGGTTTCTTCCTGCCCAGCTCTCTAGCCTGTCCACGTCTCGCTGAATGGCAGGACAGCCTTCTGGCATGTCAGCCACTCCTTCCAGCTTTGTGTCATCGGCGTACTTGCTGAGGGCGGACACTATTCCCTCATCAAGGTTGTCAATGAAGATATTGAACAAGACTGGACCCAGCACCGACCCCTGGAGAACACTGCTAGTCACAGGTCTCCAGCTGCAGTCTGCGCCGCTGATCACCACCCTCTGAGCTCGGCCAGTCAGCCAGTTCTCAATCCAAAATGAGGGATTCTAGGTTCATTTTTTAAATATAGTCACATCTAGGTCTGTCTTATTCTGTACAAGAAAGAATTGGAAAACATGAAGTTTAGGTGCCTTCTGAAAGGATCCCTTAATTGATCTCTATTTCTTCTTCTGGACTCTTCATTCTCTGATGAATGGTGGAATGTTTAGAGGAAGATCAAAATCTTTAGTAGTAAGGCAGGGGAACAAAAGTTCCCTAACAGCTTTCAGTATTTAGGTTTAAAAAGGACAGTCTGGGTATTTCCTCTAGTTTTCACTTTTGTTCTGGCAGGAATTGTTGGCATTGTATACACATAGTATCTCAGTAATGCAAACAAAAAATGAGAGGTTTAGATACCACTAAGTCCAGGGGAAATCCATTTATTTGCTTCGATTAGTTCAAGAATTCAAGTTACACCTTTTGAGTATGACAAACAAAATAATCCTTTACTCTGAACATAGCCTTCTTAACAAAGCACAGGCTGGGTGAATGAGGATGGAAGAAAGTAAGCTTTACATTGCCTGTTTTAAAAATTATTAAAAAAAAATCCTCAAAGATGCTAAGCAGAAAAATTTCATTGGGGTCTCCACAGCAGAAAGGTATCCTACTGAATTCGTAGCTTCTTCTAGTTTCGAGTTTGGACCTTTGCTTGTATTTTAGAGCAATCTTTGCTGGTCATAACTTTAATTCTACCGAACAAAAGGATGACACAGTGTTTAAGGAACTATTTGAGCCTGGGAAGCCTGAATGCAATATGTTTTTCTGTGCCTCCGTGTATTCAAAATAAGATGATAATACACGTGAGATGTTGTGAATTGAGGTGTACAAATGTTGTGAGATTGGGATCGGTTTATGCTCAGATCCCTTTCATTTTGTCTAGTTTGTTTCTCATGTGCTTCTTTTTAGATTTTTAGCTACATCCAGTCTAATATACAAATGCATATTTGTGCATATATATTTAGGTTATGTGGACATATGTTTGTCTTTTCATAAGGAGATTTAATATTAGCTTCTGTATTGGCCATCTCTTGGTTGTTATGGTCTTCACTGAAATTCTCTCCGTGTTTATTCTTATTCCCTTAACTGGGATAGGATTTGCCCAAGAACTTTTCTGAAGCACATTTCAATGATTCACACTCACAGTCTATATCAGCAGTTTATCCAGTTTCCAGAAATTTTGGGCAGAGAAGTGGAACTATGAAAATTCACTAGTGAACAATTTGTTCCTGTTGCTGTTGTTATTTTTGCCTAAGATCCTATTAGAGTTAAATTTGCTATGACAGCTGGAGGTCTAATCTTTTGGTTAGAAACTGCCAGATTTGAATATAACTACTGTAAAGAGGGAGACAAAAATACAAATCTGAGGGTTAAATCTCTGATGTTGTATCTTATCTCAGTGGCTGAATGCATCCATAGTAGCCTTGTGAAAATTGTTTTGCTTTCCTTGTTAATCAAAAAACAAACAAACAAAAAACAGTGATGATGAGGAATTGAATGCTGAAATGATTGCTTTATGAATAAGACTAAAAAAGTGAAGAAAAAAGCTCCCAATCTCCTATTAAAATCACAGGTTTAAAACAATGCTAGGATTTCATCAGTACAAACATATCTGAAATTACAGTTTGTGACTAGTAGGCCAGTATGACAAGCTCCTTCTTGAATGGACCTTCCTGTTCTTAAGTGCTTCATTAGATACGTTCACCATGGCACATAAAGCATCTTGTTCATTTACAGAATATTTTCACTCATTAAAGTCAAATGAGGTTACTCAGTTCTTTTCAAGGAAAACTTAAGGCAGAAAATATGGTGTCACTATCTCATGCTTTTCAAGGAATTTGCATGGCTGTTCTTAAATAACCATGCTGGTTCAACACCAGCATTAAGTGTGGTTAGAAGAAAAAATATATATAATTTTTCCCCTGTCCCTTCCCCTATAGATCTGAAAAGGCCAAAGCAGTGGCTTTGCCCCTCTACTTCTTCATAACAGATTCTTACAGAGCAAAGATAGAGGGCTTTTTAAGTCCTACAGCTCCCAGAAGAAAAGTAGAAAATCAAACAATAACAAAAAGGTCAATAGAAACCACCTAAGCTAAAATACCCGAGCAGTGAAAAGTGCATTTCTTTGATATATTTACCAAAGATAAAATTAGAACAGTAACTGATGCATTGAAATCCCCGCTACCTTACACCAAGATCTATCAGACTATTTAGGATGTGTGAGATCATTAAACATAACTTGTTTGAATGGAGTTACCAAAACTATTCAGATAGTCCTGCTAGGTCAGACAGTTTTAAATATGTGCTACAGTGGTTTGCTAAAATGAGTGGGGCATGTTACGATAAATGGAAGAAAATGGAGGAAGGAAGGAAGGATAGGAAGATATGAAATAGGATATGTGATATCTTCAAATATCTTCTTCAAAGAGGAAGGTATCAAATAAGGCATAAATTGCATATTTAGACAAAAAATATATATTTTTTAATTTTATTTCAGCAAAAATCTTCCTCTGTGGTATTAGGCAGTCATTTCATTTACCCCACCTCTCATGTGAAAGGCATAATAATTTTTCCATATTCTTAAAATATTATCCAGATAAAATCCATTAATGTCCAGATGCCATATCAATAAGATACTACATTTCTATTGCATTTGTGATTTTCTTTTGGCCTGACAATGTTTTCTTTCACTTTCTTTTTCCATTAAAGTGAAACATTCCCAAAACAGTGAGCATTACCTCATCTTTTTCTTTTTGTCACTTTTAAAGTTCTTTAAACTCTATCCATTGTATGAATAATAAAAAAAAAGGTTGATTCACTTCATATTTTTTTGTAAAATACTTCCCTTTATATCATGTTCCAAATATAATGAATGGTGCATCTAGAGTTTCAAAGGTTCTGCTTTTAAATGTAATACTTCAGATTAGTAATCAGAGTCTATTTTGAATATATGGTGGCTACAGTACATATGAATATGCTAATCAGCTAAACTTAATAATTCTCATTTGTATTAATGCAAATTAGGTGGCTGTACTTTTCACCAAATATTTTCCTCAGTATTTATTAAAGAAATCAAAATCTCTTTCCACCCATCATAACTTCTAATATTTCATCTTAACACTTCAAAGAGCGTTTTATTTTAGCTTAATCTAATTTAATTCAACAAAATTGCATCTAAAGGCAATATAAAGTTACAACTTGTCAAATAATAAAAATGGCCTTTAAATTTTACAAGAATTTGACCTTTTGGTTTGTGCATTTCAACTTTCCTTGTAATCCAAATTTGTTGAGGGAGTTTTGAAACAGCAAAGATCCCATGACTTGCTGCAGCTGAGCAAACCAAGCTACCAGGACGACTATGAGAAGTTCCCATGACAGTGTTCCCACATCGCCCAATTGAGGACTTTAGAAAAATATTGTTGCCAGTAGTTGGCTTCAAGGATGGGATCTACGTGACTGCTAATCACAAGGGGGCTGTTTTCTTGCAGGTGGGGTTGTTTTCTTGCAGTTGTTTGTCTGAGTGCTTTTGACCAATAATCTTGTGTGAGAGACTATCCGTCCCTGTTAAGTTCACTATAAAAGTCAGGCTATTCAGGTAATAAAAGGGAGAGCATGATCTGACCATACTGGTGTCTGTCGTGCTTTCGGCCGTTCTTCCTGCAATATATGGCGCCCGAACAGGCTGAGACCCGGACACGCTGAGACCCGGACACGCTGAGAAACGCTGAGAGACACTGACAGACCTGAGAGACGCTGCGAGACCTGACAGACGCTGAGAGAAGCTGACAGACTTCAGAGACCCGGAGAAGCCCTGAGAGACGCTTAGAGACACAGAGAGACTTCAGAGACACGGAAAGCCCTGAGAGACGCTTCAGAGACATGGAGAGCACTGAGAGACACGGAGAGACCTGACAGAAGCCGAAACACCTGAGAGACATTGAGAAACTCCAAGTACCAACCCGGACATAGAAATCGCGGTTAGATGCGGGGAGAAATAGAGGTGAGACGTGGAGATTAATTGTTAGAGATCGCGGTGAGACGCAGGAAAGTGACATAATCGCAGTGAGACGCGGGACATCCAGGATCGAGTTGCTACGGGAGACCAGAGGTTTCAGTGGACAACGGAAGACGACCGCCACCGTGTGGCGAGTTGGCACATAGCAGAGGGGTGGAGATCACGACCCTGCAGCCTGTCTGACGTAACCATGGAGGAGGAGGCGGCTGTGCTGCTTCTCTCTAGCATTCTAAGAGAGGCGTATCTTGCAATGTAAAAAAGATCAAATCCTTGGTACACTGGGCCCAGAAGGAGGGTTTTCTAAAGGAAATCTCTGTAACTTTTAGCCCAGATGAGTGGCGGCTCATAGGAGATCATTTACGGGATACAACCATCACAAGTGGAAAGTTCGATAAAGATTTATGTACAACCTGGCTTGCAGTGCTTAACGCTCTGTGTGGTATAAAAAGCGAACGGCAGCCAGCTATGGCAGCGGCGCAAGCTTTCTCAGTACTGTCTGGGACTGACAGAACACTGAGTACAAAACCTGAGACCTCAGGAACGCGGCTGGCACGATCCTTTTCGTCGGTTCCTGCACCCACCCCGGTTCGGGGTATGACCTCTTCAATAAAGGAATCAGCGACAGAAATAACTAAGGGACTATCGGAGCAGAGTGCTGATGGGGAGTGGGGGTTGCCCTCCCCACCCCCCGCACCAGAAAATCTTGATGAAGCTGCGCTGTCAGCATCTGTGCCACTGCCAGGCAGCAATAAATCCACTTGGGATGGTTTGCCAATGAGAGGTGAAGCAGCAGCTTGCAAAAATCGACCTTCAGTGGAGGTGCTGTTCCAAGAATTGCTAGAGAAATTGGAGAACTTAAAAATTACGGATTCAGAGGAGCTTCCTCTGTTGTCTGCCCCACCGGAGCAGACTCCCTCATTATCTGTCGCTACAACACCGCTGGCACCAAGGAGGGACAGGTGCTCCGATGTCATATGTGATGCCATCATAGAAGGGCATTGGCATGCTACATCCTTGGCCTGCCCTATTATCAACCCTGTGCAATGCACCGGGTTGTGGCAGACGCACGATTGGAAGCTTTTACAACAAGCTCGAAAAACGGTTACAGACTACGGTTTACAATCCCAGGTGGCTCAACAGAGAATTCAGTGGATTTTCCAGGCAGACCTAATGTGTCCATTTGACTGTCAAAACTTGGAGTGCTTATTGTTAACTCCTTCCCAATTGTTATTGTTTGAAAGGGAATGCTTGCGGTTAGCACAGGGGGAAGCGGGTCGACTGCATCAACCGTGGGACCCTCTGTATGGGATTACTGCAGAGATGTTAATGGGGATGGGTCCTTATCTCAATACCCAGGTTCAGTTGCAGTTCCCTGCAATTATTCACCAAACAGCTGCACAGCTCGCACTGAGGGCTCTTCTTAGTCTCCCAGGGGAAAAGAAAGCACCTCCATTTGCATCTGTAGAACAGGCCCCTGGGGAACCATATGCTATATTTATCAGTCAGTTGTGGGCAGCAATTCCTGATCATCCTGATCTAACAGCAGAGTCTAAAAGCAGTATGTTTAACATGCTTGTGTTTGATAATGCAAACCCAAAAAATCAAAACAGCTTAGTTACATTGCTGAGAACCGTACTGGTAGAGGACATGTTGGAAAGGGTACAGAGAGCTGATCAGTCCAGGCAAGCAGATGTGGTGGCACAGGCTGTAAAGGACTGTCAGAGATTTGCTTTTATGGTACCCTCCATTAAGAAACAGGCCCCGGAAAAGCGCTATGAATGGCTAGTGCTGCCACAGGGGATGAAGAATTCCCCTACATTATGTCAATTTTATGTGGCATGGGCATTACAACCAATTCGGACAGCATGGTGTGACATAATTATTTACCATTACATGGATAACATTCGGTTTTGTAAGCCAGAATGCTTCCAGGATTCTGATTTAAACTTTATTCAGGATACATTGGAAGCAAAAGGGTTGAAGATAGCCCCAGAGAAGGTTCAACAGAAACAGCCATGGCTATACTTGGGATGGAACATATCAGACTACTATTCGTCAACAGAAAGTTGATATAACTATGGTGTTACATGATTTGATAAATGTACGAATGTTCCTGGATAATATTCAGTGTGGTCGCCACATTGTACGGATTACTAGTGATGACTTATCTATATTACTACCTTTATTGTGGGGCAGGAGTGCAGAGCCGCAGATTACACTAAAAAATAACCAACAGCAGGATCTTTCACAAATAGCTTCTAAGGTTGCAGCCAGCACTGCTTGCAGATGAATAGCAGAAGTTACACTCTCCTTAATGGTAAGCAATCATGTGTCTCATCCATTTGCGGTGCTTGGTCAGTGGCAAAAAGGAAAGGGGGAGAATAAGGGACACTAAAGACAGAAACAGTATCAGAAAGATGCCACTGACATTAACAGCACTGGGAATAGCATTGGCATAAATGAAACAGGTGATAGCAAGGGTGGAATGATAGGGCAGCATTTTTGAGTTCTGGAATGGATTTTCCTACCGATTCAGCCAAAAACGAGTGTTCAGACATGGGCAGAAGCTATCGCAGAGGTAGTACGTGAGGGTTGCTCTCGGAGTATTGAGATCAGCAGGCAGAAATCAGGAGATATTAGTCTGCCGATGACTCAGGATCATTTGGAATGTTGTTTACAGCAATTCATACCACTACAAGAAGTTGTGTTAGGTTACCCAGGATTGGTACATTCCTGAACTCCAAAGGGGCCTCTCTGGCAAGTTATAAGATCATATAAATGGCAGGTAGTACGACGGCTTTCATCCCGACCAGTGGTGGGTCGCACTGTATACACTGATGCAGGTGCAGCAAGTAAGAAGGCTGTGTGTGTGTGGTACGAGAACGGAAGTTGGGAGAAATACATAATTCTGAGGGAGACAGGGGATTCATTACAAACATTGGCATTGTCTGCAGTTCTTTGGGCTTGTCAGTGCTGGGTGCATGAGCCGATTAATATCGTCTCCGACTCTCTGTATGTTGTCAACATGGTAAAACGGATAGAGGATGCCTTGATACGGCACACTAAGAGGGACAGATTGTTGTCATTATTTCTGCAGCTGTGAGATGCCATTCAGGGGAGAACTGCACCCTACTGTGTTATCCATATATGTAGTCATCAGTTCTCGATTGGGTTAGCAGAAGGTAATCCACAAGCAGACAAGTTGGTGAGTATAGTCACAGAGGGGCCTGAGAGTGATTTTGCACATGCGCGAGTGTCGCACGGAATGTTCCATCAGAATGCAAAGGGTCATTGGAGAATGCTTGGATTTACTTGGACAGAGGCGAAGGGAATAGTAAGAGCGTGCCCTTCCTGTAGTCATCATGGACCAGGGTTAGGTTTGGGTATTAATCCAAGGGGTGTTAAGGCACTTGAGGTATGGCAAATGGATGTAAAGCATGTACCGGAATTTGGTACTGAAAGATATGTGCATGTGAGTATTGATACTTTTTCAAGATTCATATGGGCAACGGTGCAGGGGGGAGAAAAAGCACACCTTGTGTGTAGACATCTGACAGTGCGTTTTGCCATTATGGGAGTGCCACAGCAGATCGAGATGGACAATGGTCTAGCATATGTTAGCAAAAGGGTTAGAAAATTTATGAAAATGTGGGGAGTAAAGCATATCACAGGTATTCCGTATTCTCCCACGGGCTGAGAGATCACATCAGGTTTTAAAGGAACAATTAGCAAGATTAAAAGAAATCAAGTACATCGATGTGCAATTGTCCAAGGCATTGGTTGTCTTGAATCACTTATGTTTGACTAGTGACTGAGAAGACCCTCCTGCGAGTGTTCATTTTCGAACAATAAATAGGGCAGCACCAAATGTGTTACCAGAAATAAGAATGAATTACCGAGATCCTGCTACAGGAACTTGGAAAGGGCCATACGGGTACAGAAATACAATTAACACCTGTGGTAACAATGACACTGCTAGGCAAGGTTTAGGTGCTTATGGCACAGAGATAAGGGATAACAACTATAGCGTTTGGAACAATCTTACAGCCATGGCCTTACCTCCTGATGTTTTTCTGATTTGCGGGGATGGGGCCTGGCAAGGTATCCCTGCAAATGCTATCGGAGGTCCATGTTGCTTAAACTCATTATATTTGCTCCTAGCTTGTCACAGTTGCGTGAGATCACCAGACATAAATGGGCATTGCTCGCACCGGATTGCAATGACAGTGTTAAATTGCTTGGTGTTGCAGCTAGAGCGGCATTGGCAATTTTAGTGCCAGGAGTGGCATCTGCAGCCGCACTTAACAACTTTGAAAAATTGGTATGCTGGGCCGAGAAGCAAGCCCATGCCACGACAGAGATACTTGAGGAGATGTTACCAGATCAAAATAGTCTGCGACATGCACTCTTACAGGATCGCGCTGCTATTGACTTCTTACTTTTGGCTCAAGGGCATGGGTGTGAGGTCTTTGAGGGAATGTGCTGTTTGAACCTTTCTGATCATAGTGAGTCAATTCACAAATCCATTACTTTCCTGAAGGAGCACATGAGAAAGATTCAATATGATATCAATCCTTTCAATCAATGATTTGTTTAGAACGATGCATAGGTGGTTACTGGGATTAGTCAAAGAGGGATTAAGGATTCTGTTTGTTGTGGTGTTAATCATCACTGCTTGTTGTATTGTAATAAATGTGGTTAAAGGGTTACTTGCAAAATGGTTACATCGGGCTTGGTTTGCTCAAAAAGTAAAAGGGGGAATTGTTGAGGGATTTTTGAAACAGCAAAAATCCCATGGCTTGCTGCAGCTGAGCAAACCAAGCTACCAGAGCAACTATAAGAATTTCCCATGACAATATTCCCACATCGCCTGACTGAGGAATTTAGAAAAATATTGTTGCCAGCAGGTGGCTTCAAGGACAAGGTCTATGTGACTGCTAATCACAAGGGGGCGGTTTTCTTGCAGGTGGGGTTGTTTCCTTGCAGTTGTTTGTCTGAGTGCTTTTGACCAATAATCTTGTGTGAGACGCTATCCGCCCCTGTTAAGTTCACTATAAAAGTCAGTCTATTTGGGTAATAAAGGGAGAGTATGATTTGACCATACTACTGTCTGTTGTGTTTTTGGTTGTTCTTCCTGCAACATCCAGTATCCTGAAATGACTGTTATTCCAGTTTGTCTAGAAGTACTTATTGTGTTTGTCATACCATCAGTTCCACTTAAGGACTACTTGAAGTCAGTGCAATACAGGTAAGTATTACAGAAATCTTTCTTCCTTCTTGAACATTTATATATCTGTGGCTCATTTGCATTTTCATTTGCCCATATGTATATTGATTAGATTATTGCTTCAATTCTTATCCAAGCGTAGTTTTTATATGTCTATCCTATCTGCCAAGATTCTTACCTGATCCTTGTGTCCCTTATATTATAGCACCTCAAAATCACTCACGGGATTTTATCTTTGGCTCTGAGGGAGGGAAGTGCTGCCTGTGTTCCAGAAATTGGAGATTTCTATGCAAGCCAATGAATTATGAAAGCTCTCCAACCTAATTTCCTGTACATGATAGTTACATGTACTGATTTTGCTATCGTTTCTGCAGTGCAAAGGGACTGTATACTGAGCTTCCAAACTCTGGTCTAAAATGAATAGCAGCTTAAGACATAAAAATCAACCTCCAAATCATAATAAATTCTGAAGTAATGCAACAATAGAGCTACAAAATTGATATGCATAAAGGTCAGGGAATTAAGAGTTTTGCTTTTCCCAGTGACTTTAACATGCACATCACAAAGCTAAATTGTTTGCTCAGTTATATCTTGCTGATCTCATTTATTCATATTGTATAAAATATAATATCCAGATAGGATAGACATATAAAAACTACGCTTGGATAAGAATTGTGTTAGTTGTGGTTTAACCCAGCTGGCAGCTAAACACCACACAGCTGTTCGCTCACCCTCCCCCCTCCCTCTCTGGGACGGGGGAGAGAAATGGAAAGTGAAACCCGTGAGTTGAGATAAAGACAGTTTATTATACAGGAAAATAATAATAACAATAATAAAATAATAATAATAATAATAATAATAATAATAATAATAATAATAATAATAATAATAATAATAATAATAATAATAATAATACAATGGTGATAATAGTACTACTAATAATAGTATGTACAAACCAGTGATGCACAATGCAATTGCTCACCACCTGCTGACTGATGCCCAGCCTAACCCCGAGCAGTCCGGCCCCCTCCCCCCGGCTAGCCACCCCTATATATTGTTTAGCATGACGTCAGATGGTATGGAATACCCCTTTGGCTAGTTTGGGTCACCTGTCCTGGGTCTGTCCCCTCCCCGCTCTTACTGCACCCCCAGCCTGCTCGTTGACAGGACAGAGCAAGAAACTGAGATGTCCTTGGCTTGGTATAAATACTGTTCTGCAACAATTAAAACATCGGGGTGTTATCAGCACTCTTCTCATCCTAAGCCAAACACAGCATTCCACCAGCTACTAGGAAGAAAATTAATTCTGTTCTAACTGAAACCAGGACAAGTGTGTTAAACTAAAATTGGTGTAAGTATTAGACCTGCTTAATAGTCGCTTGTCATAATGCTGATTGCTTTAATCTCAACTCTGCTGCGCCTGTTTTCCAAATTGAGTATTATAGTACATTATTTTCCATATTTGCTCTCTGTCGTGTTGTTTATCCTCTCCGGGCCCTGGTTTCAGATCTTTATGGTACTGAGTGTTGTAGCAATGGCTTATGAGACGATGAGATATCTGGTCATGACTCTAACTTGTTATTTGTACTCAGTAACATTGTCGACTCTGTACTTTGGAAACTGTATCTTGGAAACTATTAGCAATTATACCTATTGTTTTTTTCCACTAGGGAGTCAATCTGTGGAGGGGAAAGGGGAAGATATTTTTTCTTACTTGATTACTCTCCCTTTCTCCTTCACCACCCTCTTATCCCCCGAGCTTGTCACAATAGCTCTCCAAGATATTGAATATCCTTGGGATACTCAGACCAGCATAGTCTTGTTGTTCTGCCTCCTGAATGCACTTCAGATTCTGCTTAAAGTTAAACAACTACTTAGGAGTCTCATCCGGAGATCTGCCCGGAGGCAGTATAGTTGTGGGTGGCAGGGAGTATGGGTGGATATGGGCAGGCATCTAGAGCAGTTGGCACCCCCAGTGTTTTGGAAATTCACCCCTGAACAACTGCAATATCCTCAAAAACTGGCAGAATGCTTGAAAAAAAGGTGTCATGATTCTGGCAGTTCCAAAGTAACACAAATCATTGTAACGTGCTGGGGCCTGGCTCATGCCTATCGAGCTGCCATTGATAATGCTATCAACTTAGTGACAGACCCTGCGGCCACTCCAAGCCCTGTGACAGATCCAACGGCCACTGTGACCCCTACGGTGGACTCTGCAGCCGCTCCAGCCCCAGCTCCTGCAGCCGCTCCAGCCCCAGCTCCTGCAGCCGCTCCAGTCCCAGCTCCTGCAACTGCTCCAGCTCCGGTTCCTGCAGCCGCTCCAGCTCCTGCAGCTGCTCCAGTTCCTGTGGCTGTGTCAGAGAAACGAGCTGTAGCAGTGCAAGTTGACCCTGCAGAGGGTATTCCAACCCCTGTGGCAGACCCTGTAACAAGGTCAGAGAAACGAGCTGTAGCAGTGCAAGTTGACCCTGCAGAGGGTATTCCAACCCCTGTGGCAGACCCTGTAACGGGGTCAGAGAAAAGAGCTGTAGCAGTGCAAGTTGACCCTGCAGAGGGTATTCCAACCCCTGTGGCAGACCCTGTAACGGGGTCAGAGAAAAGAGCTGTAGCAGTGCAAGTTGACCCTGCAGGGGGTATTCCAACCTCTGTGGCAGACCCTGTAACAAGGTCAGAGAAACGAGCAGTAGCAGTGCAAGCTGCCCCTGTAGAGAAGGTGAAAAAATGGTATAGAGATTCAGGTCGTTTAGAATGCAGAGAGTCTTCTGCCAAATCTAGGTATAGAGACGACGGAGACGACGACGACGCTGGGCCATCAAGGATTCAGGAGGAGGAAGATGAGGATGCCGAAAAATCAACAGTAACTACCCGAAGCCTAAACGAGCGTGAGTTACGAGATGTGCGAAAAGATTTTGGTCGCTGTATAGGTGAGCAGCTTGTCACCTGGCTGCTCCGGTGCTGGGACACTGGAGCCAATTGTCTGGAATTAGAGGGCAGGGAAGCCAGGCAGACGGGATCCCTTGCTAGAGATGCAGGCATTGCCAAAGCAATTGCAGATGGAACACAATCTAACAGCCTCTGGAGGCGTCTCCTCTCAGCTGTGAGGGAAAGGTATCCCTTCAAGGAAGAACTTTTATGTCTACCAGGCAAGTGGACCACTATGGAGAAGGGAATCTAGTACCTGAGGGTATTAGCCGTACGGGAAGTGATTTATGAGGATCCAGACCTCAGACAAACATCCAAAGATCCAGATGAAGTCAGGTGTACACGACCCATTTTGCGGAAGTTTGTACGGAGTGCACCATCATCATGTGAGGAATGTTTTAAAAATTCCAATTAAGTAATCATTTACTTAAACAATTCGGTTGTATAGGGGTTTTTGAAATAGCAAAGCAAGTCACACAAGGTTGTTTAACTTGTCAGAAAATAAATAAGAAAATATTCCGACAGGCGGCAGCGGGAGGAAGAAAAACAGCATATCGGCCTTTTGAGAGAGTACAAGTTGATTTTACCGAATTGCCTAAAGTAGGGAGGATCAAGTATTTATTGGTAATTGTGGATCATTTAACACAATGGGTAGAAGCTTATCCTGTGGCACGAGCTACGGCACAAGTGGTGACAAAAATTTTATTGGAACACCTGATACCTAGATATGGGATAATCCAGTACATTGATTCTGACCAAGGCACACACTTTACTTCTAAAATAATAAAATTATTATGTCAATCATTAGGTATTCAGTGGGAATATCATACTCCGTGGCCCCCACAAAGCTCAGGGAAAGTAGAGAGAATGAATCAAACAATAAAACAGCAATTGGCTAAATTAATGGTTGAGACACAAATGCCATTTCGCACTGGCCATATGGGACTATTGAAAGTTGAATGAGTCTTGCTGATCACTCCTTGGCTCTCCAATTGACGAATTAGCTTATGGATGGGAATCGGGGAGTCTCGGTTAGTGCGATACTGCCGCTGGTGCACAGTTGTGGTAGCGATTGGCACTTGCTGTTCTTCGACCCTCAGCAACCCCACAACAGAGGGGTCCTCTGAGAGACCAGGCAAGGTAGATAATTGTTTAATGCCCTCTGTCTCTAAGGCAGCTATACCAAAAGCCCACCGGAACCCTTTTGGGTCCTTGAAATATCCTCTTCTAAGATAGTCTATGCCAAGGATACATGGAGCATCCGGGCCAGTCACAATGCGGTGCTTTTCCCACTCATTCCCAGTCAGACTCACTTCAGCCTCCAATACAGTCAACTGCTGAGATCCCCCTGTCACTCCACAAATACAGATGGGCTCTGGTCCTTTATAGCTCGATGGCATTATAGTACATTGTGCACCGGTGTCTACTAAAGCCTTATACTTCTGTGCGTGTGACGTGCCAGGCCATCGAATCCACACAGTCCAATAAACTCGATTGTCCCTTTCCTCCCCCTGGCTGGAGGCAGGGCCTCCCTAATCCTGGTCAGAATCTTCTTCGCTTCTGTGTTTGAAGGACTGTCTGCTGGAAGTTGGAGCAGCAAACTTTTCAGAGAATCCCTTTTTCCTGATTGTTTTCTTTTGCAACTCACGTACCCGTGCCTCTAGGGTCGCGGTAGATTTTCCATCCCATTTTCTCATGTCCTCTCCGTGGTCTCGTAAGTAAAACCACAGGGTGGCATGGGGTATGTACCCACCATATCGTCTTCCTTGTGTGGATGAACGCCTACCCCTGATAGCTGAGACACTGCTTTGTACAGGTACAGAGGAGAATAATCTCTCTTCAAGTTGGTGAAACTTTTCAGAAAGTTTCTCCTAAGTGTTCTCTTTCGGTCGTTGGACACTGGTTGGTTCAGGTGGGGGGGAAGATAGATTCTCTTTAAGTTGGTGGACCTCTTCAGAAAGTTTCTCCACAGCTGAGACGCAAGCCTGTAAGGAAGAGGAGAGACTGTCTTCGTACTGCCGGAGTTGTTTAGCCACTTCATCCACTGTGGGTTCCTCATCCTCTTTCCAGGCCATTATTGCCAATGAGCTGGCATATGATTGTTATAAATGGCTCAGGATTCAAATTAGGATTAAATAAAAAAATAGGATTTATTAGAAGAATATAAAAAAATAGAGGTAAGCAAACAGCGCTGGGTGCACCGGGCGTCTCCGCTCCACCAGGATGCACACCAGTTGCATCAAGCAGCTGATTTTTATGTTCCTAGACTAATACATATTCATTACTACTTCTAAAAAAATAGATTATTATAATTAGCTTCCGGGGTCCAGTTCCTCCTACTGGAGCATGCGCATCAGTCTCCTCTGGGGGTCTCTAGGGGTCTTTCATGCTGAAGGCTCGTATTCTTCCTCTCCCCCTTTGTACTCACTCGGCACCATTCCAAGTTTATAGAACACTCTCTGCAGGTCTTGTCTCCCAACTGTCCTTCAGCTTCTTTTTTCTTCTTCTTAATCTCTTGGCCCCCCTGGCCAGATACCAAAGATCCACATAGTATCTCATAACAGTCACCAGCAGTCACCAGTTATTATCAGTTGTTCTGAAACTCCCAAACAGCTTGATGACTCACGAGCAATTAAAACATTTTTTCCCAGCTATTCACAGTCATCTATATAACATCTATAGCAGTGTTAAATCAATCTCGAAGAAGACAGAAAAAAACTGTAACTGTTAGAAATAGAAGTTCAGAATAACAAAGGAAACAGGTTCATAAATTTAAGGAGTATTTTCTGAAGACGTGATAAATTGACTAGAATGAGGGGGAGACTGGGACACACTGCATCTGTGGTTCAAGAACTAAATTGCCAGTGCAGGGCCCAGAGGCAGACAGGATTCAAACAGAATTGTTCTTTATGGACACGAATTTATGGACACGAATTGGAATTGTTAAAACATTCCTCACAATCCCTTATCTTCTTTTTAATATCCCCAATTCGTGTCTCTTCTGTTATTAATAATTGGATTTCATCAGTTTGTTCTTGGAGGGTCCAATTCTTAAGCATCATAATTGACATATTCCCTTCCTTTTTTAATGAAGTTATTACCAATGTACTATTTATCACCCGGCGTATTAATAATGTAAAACAAGGTATCATACAAGGTACAAATAATAACGTCATTACACCACATAACAATAAAAATATCACTCTTTTAACCCATGGTCCACCAGGCAGCCATGAAAATAAATCCCATTCCATATCCTTCCAGGTTTGTGTTGGAACGTGGGCTAATTTTCTAATTTCCTTGGTTATCTTTTTAACTACTTTCCCATTATCGTCAATTCGTAAGCAACAATTAGAATAATTGAGTTTACCACACACACCCCCTTCTTCTGCTAGTAAATAGTCTAAGACCATTCTATGTTGGAAAATAGCATTCCTCATCTGGGTAGATTGGTCAGCTAAGAGATCCAGAGCTGTTGCTGTTTGATTAGTTATTATTTCGAGAACTGCTTGTAACCTAATTATGCGATTCAAATTATAAATAGGTTCTCGAGCTCCAGATATTACTTCATTCGGATTCCATGTAGCTGGTCCATAATACTGTATGATTCTTTCAGGAGGCCATTCATTTTCTCTCCGTTTTTGAGCACTACCTCCAGCTAAAGAGGTATCAATATATCGTTTCTCCCTATCAATATCATCATATAATTTTATTCCCAAGTGATTCCCTTGTATTTGAGATAATAAAAAGAATAAAGGTCTTATGTATCCCACGTAGCATACTCCTGACCAATCTTTTGGTAGCCTTTTATAGGCCCGTTTGCCACATATCCAATAATGTCCTCTTAAAGCCCACACCCCATTTGGAAAAGGACCATCCCAATCCTTTTTATTCCTTGGGGCATGAAAATACAAGGTGTTCTCATTACCAAGTGGCCCCGTTGCAATGTTTGCTTCATTAATACTCGTATATATACACTTCCAAGCCCCCGCACTAGATTCCCACTCACAATTACAACTAATTTCTCCTTCACGATTTGTCATATTACGAGCTGACCAGAAATGTTTAAAAAAAACTTGTGTCCCGTTCTCATTTTGCCACCTCCAGCGGTAGACTTTTACCACATGCTGTTCACTAGTAGTGTTATCACGCTGACAACTCAAGATTTGAACGTCGAATTGTCCTTTTGATTGTGCTCTTGCCATGGCTTTACACCCAAGCCCAAAAAATTCCTTAGATGAGCATCTCAGCCAAGTCCCATTTTTCAGCTGGACATGTGTGGTATTCCATTTCCCTTTACTTGCTGTACAGTTTATAGGTCTACATTCAGGATCAGTACATTCATATCCAGGGGATGTCCATTTACAAATGCTTTCTCCTACTTTTACTGTTCCTGTTCTGTTTAAACAATATATACCTTTTTCTGATGAATGCAATTGCCACGGATCCTCCTCCTCTTTCCAGAACTGTGTTCCATTATGAACTTCACTCAAATTACTAACCCACCACTTAGGTTCGACTGGGCCAGCTACCCAAGGCCAACTTTCAGCTCCTCCTGGTCCCCCACAAACCCAGCAATTGCTAAGATTAAAAGCCTTAGCCACTTCCTCCCCCAAAATGAAAAAATTATTTCCATGGCTCAATTGCCCTTGTAAGAATAGTACCAGGAAGTATAACATCCTTCTGCGTCGTCCAGAGAGTATCGTAAAGGTGTGAGAAATGCCTTGGGGTTGGATCCACCTCCAGAATCTATTTAAACTCGTGTCACTGTTCAGCCTTCGAGGGTGGTTCAGCTCCTGGAAAACTAATTACAATAGGTTAAAAAAAAAAACTCTTATTATATACATACATTTTTCGTTTGCTCATTTGTTTCTTTTTCTGGGACAGCTTGATTTCAGTGCGTGAGAAGTCCGGTAGAGGCCCTCACACTCGGCAGTCAATACCCGTAGGGGTTGCCTCCCTCGGTAGACTATACACACCGCAGTGGAGAGTCCTGCCCCGGTCTTGCCTTCTCACCTTTCTTCATTGCAGGCTTCCTTGTCCCCTTCTTCTGGTATTTCATGTAGAGCGTGCCCTATTCCCGGAACATTAGTTCTTTTTTAGTTTTAACTTTTTTTTAGTTTTAATTAGTTCCCCAGGAGCAGACTCAACCCTCCAGGTTTTGGTATTTATTGGTCCTTTTACTCTGGATGCATGGGTCCAACCCCTTTCTGCTGTTCTCACAGCTGTTTCAGTGGTAAGTAAAACAAGGTACGGTCCCTCCCACCGGGGCTGTAAAGATTCTTCTTTCCAAGTTTTTATTAAGACCTCATCCCCTGGTTGTATTTGATGGATGGCAAATCCTAAAGGTGGTGTTTGAACCAGTATTCCAATTTCTCTTAGTTCTTGCAACCTTTTCCCAATAGTAATTATATATTTCTGGATACTACGATCCTCAACTACATTGTCTCCCAGAGGCATTCCCTGTGAATAAGGCATACCATATAACATTTCATATGGTGATAATCCAGTCTCACTGTGTGATTTAGTTCTTATGTTTAAAAGTGCCAATGGTAAACATCAAGTCCAAGGCATTTGTGTCTCAACCATTAATTTAGCCAATTGCTGTTTTATTGTTTGATTCATTCTCTCTACTTTCCCTGAGCTTTGTGGGGGCCACGGAGTATGATATTCCCACTGAATACCTAATGATTGACATAATAATTTTATTATTTTAGAAGTAAAGTGTGTGCCTTGGTCAGAATCAATGTACTGGATTATCCCATATCTAGGTATCAGGTGTTCCAATAAAATTTTTGTCACCACTTGTGCCGTAGCTCGTGCCACAGGATAAGCTTCTACCCATTGTGTTAAATGATCCACAATTACCAATAAATACTTGATCCTCCCTACTTTAGGCAATTCGGTAAAATCAACTTGTACTCTCTCAAAAGGCCGATATGCTGTTTTTCTTCCTCCCGCTGCCGCCTGTCGGAATATTTTCTTATTTATTTTCTGACAAGTTAAACAACCTTGTGTGACTTGCTTTGCTATTTCAAAAACCCCTATACAACCGAATTGTTTAAGTAAATGATTACTTAATTGGAATTTTTAAAACATTCCTCACATGATGATGGTGCACTCCGTACAAACTTCCGCAAAATGGGTCGTGTACACCTGACTTCATCTGGATCTTTGGATGTTTGTCTGAGGTCTGGATCCTCATAAATCACTTCCCGTACGGCTAATACCCTCAGGTACTAGATTCCCTTCTCCATAGTGGTCCACTTGCCTGGTAGACATAAAAGTTCTTCCTTGAAGGGATACCTTTCCCTCACAGCTGAGAGGAGACGCCTCCAGAGGCTGTTAGATTGTGTTCCATCTGCAATTGCTTTGGCAATGCCTGCATCTCTAGCAAGGGATCCCGTCTGCCTGGCTTCCCTGCCCTCTAATTCCAGACAATTGGCTCCAGTGTCCCAGCACCGGAGCAGCCAGGTGACAAGCTGCTCACCTATACAGCGACCAAAATCTTTTCGCACATCTCGTAACTCACGCTCGTTTAGGCTTCGGGTAGTTACTGTTGATTTTTCGGCATCCTCATCTTCCTCCTCCTGAATCCTTGATGGCCCAGCGTCGTCGTCGTCTCCGTCGTCTCTATACCTAGATTTGGCAGAAGACTCTCTGCATTCTAAACGACCTGAATCTCTATACCATTTTTTCACCTTCTCTACAGGGGCAGCTTGCACTGCTACTGCTCGTTTCTCTGACCTTGTTACAGGGTCTGCCACAGAGGTTGGAATACCCCCTGCAGGGTCAACTTGCACTGCTACAGCTCTTTTCTCTGACCCCGTTACAGGGTCTGCCACAGGGGTTGGAATACCCTCTGCAGGGTCAACTTGCACTGCTACAGCTCTTTTCTCTGACCCCGTTACAGGGTCTGCCACAGGGGTTGGAATACCCTCTGCAGGGTCAACTTGCACTGCTACAGCTCGTTTCTCTGACCTTGTTACAGGGTCTGCCACAGGGGTTGGAATACCCTCTGCAGGGTCAACTTGCACTGCTACAGCTCGTTTCTCTGACACAGCCACAGGAACTGGAGCAGCTGCAGGAGCTGGAGCGGCTGCAGGAACCGGAGCTGGAGCAGTTGCAGGAGCTGGGACTGGAGCGGCTGCAGGAGCTGGGGCTGGAGCGGCTGCAGGAGCTGGGGCTGGAGCGGCTGCAGAGTCCACCGTAGGGGTCACAGTGGCCGTTGGATCTGTCACAGGGCTTGGAGTGGCCGCAGGGTCTGTCACTAAGTTGATAGCATTATCAATGGCAGCTCGATAGGCATGAGCCAGGCCCCAGCACGTTACAATGATTTGTGTTACTTTGGAACTGCCAGAATCATGACACCTTTTTTTCAAGCATTCTGCCAGTTTTTGAGGATATTGCAGTTGTTCAGGGGTGAATTTCCAAAACACTGGGGGTGCCAACTGCTCTAGATGCCTGCCCATATCCTCCCATACTCCCTGCCACCCACAACTATACTGCCTCCGGGCAGATCTCCGGATGAGACTCCTAAGTAGTTGTTTAACTTTAAGCAGAATCTGAAGTGCATTCAGGAGGCAGAACAACAAGACTATGCTGGTCTGAGTATCCCAAGGATATTCAATATCTTGGAGAGCTATTGTGACAAGCTCGGGGGATAAGAGGGTGGTGAAGGAGAAAGGGAGAGTAATCAAGTAAGAAAAAATATCTTCCCCTTTCCCCTCCACAGATTGACTCCCTAGTGGAAAAAAACAATAGGTATAATTGCTAATAGTTTCCAAGATACAGTTTCCAAAGTACAGAGTCGACAATGTTACTGAGTACAAATAACAAGTTAGAGTCATGACCAGATATCTCATCGTCTCATAAGCCATTGCTACAACACTCAGTACCATAAAGATCTGAAACCAGGGCCCGGAGAGGATAAACAACACGACAGAGAGCAAATATGGAAAATAATGTACTATAATACTCAATTTGGAAAACAGGCGCAGCAGAGTTGAGATTAAAGCAATCAGCATTATGACAAGCGACTATTAAGCAGGTCTAATACTTACACCAATTTTAGTTTAACACACTTGTCCTGGTTTCAGTTAGAACAGAATTAATTTTCTTCCTAGTAGCTGGTGGAATGCTGTGTTTGGCTTAGGATGAGAAGAGTGCTGATAACACCCCGATGTTTTAATTGTTGCAGAACAGTATTTATACCAAGCCAAGGACATCTCAGTTTCTTGCTCTGTCCTGTCAACGAGCAGGCTGGGGGTGCAGTAAGAGCGGGGAGGGGACAGACCCAGGACAGGTGACCCAAACTAGCCAAAGGGGTATTCCATACCATCTGACGTCATGCTAAACAATATATAGGGGTGGCTAGCCGGGGGGAGGGGGCCGGACTGCTCGGGGTTAGGCTGGGCATCAGTCAGCAGGTGGTGAGCAATTGCATTGTGCATCACTGGTTTGTACATACTATTATTAGTAGTACTATTATCACCATTGTATTATTATTATTATTATTATTATTATTATTATTATTATTATTATTATTATTATTATTATTTTATTATTATTGTTATTATTATTTTCCTGTCTTATTAAACTGTCTTTATCTCAACTCACGGGCTTCACTTTCCATTTCTCTCCCCCGTCCCAGAGAGGGAGGGGGGAGGGTGAGCGAACAGCTGTGTGGTGTTTAGCTGCCAGCTGGGTTAAACCACAACTAACACAATTCTTATCCAAGCGTAGTTTTTATATGTCTATCCTATCTGGATATTATATTTTATACAATATGAATAAATGAGATCAGCAAGATATAACTGAGCAAACAATTTAGCTTTGTGATGTGCATGTTAAAGTCACTGGTAAAAGCAAAACTCTTAATTCCCTGACCTTTATGCATATCAATTTTGTAGCTCTATTGTTGCATTACTTCAGAATTTATTATGATTTGGAGGTTGATTTTTATGTCTTAAGCTGCTATTCATTTTAGACCAGAGTTTGGAAGCTCAGTATACAGTCCCTTTGCACTGCAGAAACGATAGCAAAATCAGTACATGTAACTATCATGTACAGGAAATTAGGTTGGAGAGCTTTCATAATTCATTGGCTTGCATAGAAATCTCCAATTTCTGGAACACAGGCAGCACTTCCCTCCCTCAGAGCCAAAGATAAAATCCCGTGAGTGATTTTGAGGTGCTATAATATAAGGGACACAAGGATCAGGTAAGAATCTTGGCAGATAGGATAGACATATAAAAACTACGCTTGGATAAGAATTGAAGCAATAATCTAATCAATATACATATGGGCAAATGAAAATGCAAATGAGCCACAGATATATAAATGTTCAAGAAGGAAGAAAGATTTCTGTAATACCTGTATTGCACTGACTTCAAGTAGTCCTTAAGTGGAACTGATGGTATGACAAACACAATAAGTACTTCTAGACAAACTGGAATAACAGTCATTTCAGGATACTGGATGTTGCAGGAAGAACAACCAAAAACACAACAGACAGTAGTATGGTCAAATCATACTCTCCCTTTATTACCCAAATAGACTGACTTTTATAGTGAACTTAACAGGGGCGGATAGCGTCTCACACAAGATTATTGGTCAAAAGCACTCAGACAAACAACTGCAAGGAAACAACCCCACCTGCAAGAAAACAACCCCCTTGTGATTAGCAGTCACGTAGATCCCGTCCTTGAAGCCACCTGCTGGCAACAATATTTTTCTAAATTCCTCAATTGGGCGATATGGGAACACTGTCATGGGAACTTCTCATAGTTGCCCTGGTAGCTTGGTTTGCTCAACTGCAGCAAGTCACGGGATCTTTGCTGTTTCAAAAATCCCTCAACAATTCCCCTTTTACTTTTTGAGCAAACCAAGCCCGATGTAACCGTTTTGAAAGTAACCCTTTAACCACATTTATTACAATACAACGCGCAATTATGATTAACACCACAACAAACAGAATCCTTAATCCCTCTTTGATTAATCCCAGTAACCATCTATGCATCGTTTCAAACAAATCAGTGAACCATTGATCGAAAGGATTGATATGATATTGAATCTTTCTCATGTGCTCCTTCAGGAAAGTAAGGAGGTCTCTTCCAACCTTGAAATTCTGTGATTCTGTGAAATCGCGGTTAGACGCGGGAAAGTGACATAATCGCAGTGAGACGCGGGACATCCGGGATCGAGTTGCTACGGGAGACCACAGGCGTCAGTGAACAGTGGCAGACGACCGCCACCGTGTGGCGAGTTGACATATAGCAGAGGGGTGGAGATCACGACCCTGCAGCCTGTCTGACGTACCCATGGAGGAGGAGGCGGCTGTGCAGCTTCTCTCTAGCATTCTCTCTAAGAGAGGCGTATCTTGCAATGTAAAAAAGATCAAATCCTTGGTACACTGGGCCCAGAAGGAGGGTTTTCTAAAGGAAATCTCTGTAACTTTTAGCCCAGATGAGTGGCGGCTCGTAGGAGATCATTTATGGGATACAACCATCACAAGTGGAAAGTTCGATAAAGATTTATGTACGACCTGGCTTGCAGTGCTTAACGCGCTGTGCGGTATAAAAAGAGAACGGGAGCCAGCTATGGCAGAGGCGCAAGCTTTCTCAGTACTGTCTGGGACTGACAGACCTCCAAGTATGAAACCTGAGACCTCAGGAATGCGGCTGACACGATCTTTATCATCGGTTCTTGCACCCACCCCGGTTCGGGGTATGACCTCTCCAATAAATCAATCAGTGGCAGAAATAACTGAGGGACTATCGGAGCAGAGTGCTAATGGGGAGTGGGGGCTGCCCTCCCCGCCCCCCACGCACATGACTGCAAGCTTCTGCAACAAGCTCGAAAAAAGTTTTTGGACTATTGTTTACAATCCTAGGCGGTTCGACAGATAATTCAATGGATTTTTCAGGCAAAACCAATGTGTCCACTTGACTGTCGAAACTTGGCGCGCTTACTGTTAACTCCTTCCACATTGTTATTGTTGAAAGGGAATGGTTGCAGTTACCACAGGGGGAAGCGAGTCAACTGCGTCAACCAGGGGACCCTCTGTATGGGATTACTGTGGAGGTGTTAAAGGGAATGGGTCCTTATCTCAATACCCAGCTTCAGTTGCAGTTCCCTGTGATTATTCACCAAACAGCTGCACAGCTCGCACTGAGGGCTCTTAGTCTCCCAGGGGAAAAGAAAGCACCTCCATTCCCACCTGTAGAACAGGCCCCTGGGGAACTGTTGCAGGAAGAACGGCCGAAAACACGACAGAAACCAATAGAGTCAGATCATGCTCTGTTTTATTACCCGAATAGCCTGACTTTTATAGCAAACTTAACAGGGGCGGTGTCCTGGTTTCAGTTAGCACAGATTTTATTTTCTTCCTAGTAGCTGGTGGAATGCTGTGTTTTGGCTTAGGATGAGAAGAGTGCTGATAACACCCCGATGCTTTAATTGTTGCAGAGCAGTGCTTATACTAAGCCAAGGACATCTCAGCCTTTTGCTCTGTCCTGCCAACGGGCAGGCTGGGGGTGCAGTAAGAGCTGGGAGGGGACAGACCCAGGACAGGTGACCCAAACTAGCCAAAGGGGTATTCCATACCATCTGACGTCATGCTAAACAATATATAGGGGTGGCTAGCTGGGGGGAGGGGGCCGGACTGCTTGGGGTTAGGCTGGGCATCGGTCAGCGAGTGGTGAGCAATTGCATTGTGCATCACTTGTTTGTACATACTATTATTACTTTCCTATTATCACCATTGTATTATTATTGTTATTATTTTATTATTATTTTGTTATTATTATTTTCCTGTCTTATTAAACTGTCTTTATCTCAACTCACGGGCCTCACTTTCCATTTCTCTCCCCCGCCCCAGAGAGGGAGGGGGGAGGGTGAGCGAACGGCTGCGTGGTGTTTAGCTGCCGGCCGGGTTAAACCACGACAGTCTTTTTGGCGCCCAACATGGGGCCCGAAAGGTTGAGATAACGGCAGATCTGACCAGAGTGTGTTAAACTAAAATTGGTGTAAGGATTAGACCTACTTAATAGTCACTTGTCATAATGCTGATTGCTTTAATCTCAACTCTGCTGCGCCTGTTTTCCAAATTGAGTATTATAGTACATTATTTTCCGTATTTGCTCTCTGTCGTGTTGTTTATCCTCTCCGGGCCCTGGTTTCAGATCATTATGGTGCTGTGTGTTGTAGCAATGGCTTATGAGACGATGAAATATGTGGTCATGACTCTAACTTGTTATTTGTATTCAGTAACATCGTCGACTCTGTACTTTGGAAACTGTATCTTGGAAACTATTAGCAATTATACCTATTGTTTTTTTCCATTAGGGAGTCAATCTGTGGAGGGGAAAGGGGAGGATATTTTTCCTTACTTGCTTACTCTCCCTTTCTCCTTCACCACCCCTGTATCCTCCTGGGTCACTCTGCCTTCCTCCTTCACCACCCTCTTATCCCCTGAGCTTGTCACAATAGCTCTCCAAGATATTGAATATTTCTGGAATACTCAGAATACCATAGTCTTGTTGTTCTGCCTCATGAATGCACTTCAGGTTCTGCTTATAGTTAAACAACTACTTATGAAGCTCATCCGGAGATCTGCCCGGAGGCAGGATAGTTGTGGGTGGCAGGGAGTATGGGTGGATATGGGCAGGCATCTAGAGCAGTTGGCACCCCCAGTGTGTTGGAAATTCACCCCTGAACAATGGCAAAATCCTCAAAAACTGGCAGAATGCTTGAAAAAAAGGTGTCATGATTCTGGCAGTTCTAAAGTAACGCAAATCATTGTAACGTGCTGGGGCCTGTCTCATGCCTATCGAGCTGCCATTGATACTGCTATCAACTTAGTGACAGACCCTGCGGCCACTCCAAGCCCTGTGACAGATCCAACGGCCACTGTGACCCCTACGGTGGACTCGGCAGCCGCTCCAGCTCCAGCTCCTGCAGCCGCTCCAGTCCCAGCTCCTGCAGCCGCTCCAGTCCCAGCTCCTGCAGTCGCTCCAGTTCCAGCTCCGGCCGCGACTCCAGTCCCAGTTCCTGCAACTGCTCCAGTCCCAGCTCCTGAAGCTGCTCCAGCTCCAGCTCCTGAAGCCGCTCCAGCTCCAGCTCCTACTGCTGCTCCAGTCCCAGCTCCTGCAACTGCTCCAGCTCCAGCTCCAGCTCCTGTAGCCGCAACTGCTCCAGCTCCTGCAGCCGCTCCAGCTCCTGTGGCCGTGTCAGAGAAACGAGCTGTAGCAGTGCAAGTTGACCCTGCAGAGGGCATTCCAACCCCTGTGGCAGACCCTGTAACAAAGTCAGAGAAACGAGCAGTAGCAGTGCAAGCTGCCCCTGTAGAGAAGGTGAAAATATGGTATAGAAATTCAAGTCGTTTAGAACGCAGAGAGTCTTCTGCCAATCCAGGTAAGGCTTCTGCCAAAACTAAGTATAGAGATGACGAAGATGATGACGACGCTGGGCCATCAAGGATTCAGGAGGAGGAAGATGAGGATGCCGAAAAAGCAACAGTAACTACCCGAAGCCTAAACGAGCGCGAGCTACGAGATGTGCAAAAAGATTTTGGTCGCTGTATAGGTGAGCAGCTTGTCACCTGGCTGCTCCGGTGCTGGGACTCTGGAGCCAATTGTGTGGAATTAGACGGCAGGGAAGCCAGACGGTTGGGATCCCTTGCTCGAGACGCCGGCATTGACAAAGCAATTGCAGATGGAGCACAATCCACCAGCCTCTGGAGGCGTCTCCTCTCAGCTGTGAGGGAAAGGTATCCCTTCAAGGAAGAACTTTTATGTCTACCAGGCAAGTGGACCACTATGGAGAAGGGAATCCAGTACCTGAGGGAATTAGCCGTACGGGAAGTGATTTATGAGGATCCAGACCTCAGACAAACATCCAAAGATCCAGATGAAGTCAAGTGTACACGACCCATGTGGCGGAAGTTTGTACGGAGTGCACCATCATCATATGCCAGCTCATTGGCAATAATGGCCTGGAAAGAGGATGAGGAACCCACAGTGGATGAAGCGGCTAAACAACTCCGGCAGTACGAAGAAAGTCTCTCCTCTTCCTTACAGGCCTGCGTCTCAGCTGTGGAGAAACTTTCTGAAAAGGTTCACCAACTTGAAGAGAATCTATTGTCCTCCCCACCTGAACCAACCAGTGCCCACCGACCAAAAGAGAACACCTGGGAGAAAACACTTTCTGAAAAGTTTCACCAACTTGAAGAGAGATTATTCTCCTCCGCACCTGTACAAAGCAGTGTCTCAGCTGTCAGGGGTAGGCGTTCACCCACACAAGGAAGACGATATGGTGGGTACTCACCCCGTGCCACCCTGTGGTTTTACTTACGAGACCATGGAGAGGACATGAGAAAATGGGATGGGAAATCTACCGCGACCCTAGAGGCACGGGTACGTGAGTTGCAAAAGAAAACAATCAGGAAAAAAGGATTCTCCGAAAAGTTTGCTGCTCCAACTTCCAGCAGACAATCCTTCAAACACAGAAATGAAGAAGATTCTGACCAGGATTAGGGGGGCCCTGCCTCCAGCCAGGGGGAGGAAAGGGACAATCGAGTTTATTGGACTGTGTGGATTCGATGGCCTGGCACATCACGCGCACAGAAGTATAAGGCTTTAGTAGACACCGGTGCACAGTGTACTATAATGCCATCGAGCTATAAAGGACCAGAGCCCATCTATATTTGTGGAGTGACAGGAGGATCTCAGCAGTTGACTGTATTGGAGGCTGAAGTGAGTCTGACTGGGAATGAGTGGGAAAAGCACCGTATTGTGACTGGCCCGGATGCTCCATGTATCCTTGGCATAGACTATCTTAGAAGAGGATATTGCAAGGACCCAAAAGGGTTCCGGTGGGCTTTTGGGATAGCTGCCTTAGAGACAGAGGGCATTAAACAATTATCTACCTTGCCTGGTCTCTCAGAGGACCCCTCTGTTGTGGGGTTGCTGAGGGTCGAAGAACAGCAAGTGCCAATCGCTACCACAACTGTGCACCGGCGGCAATATCGCACTAACCGAGACTCCCTGATTCCCATCCATAAGCTAATTCGTCAATTGGAGAGCCAAGGAGTGATCAGCAAGACCCATTCACCTTTCAATAGCCCCATATGGCCAGTGCGAAAGTCTAATGGCGAGTGGAGACTAACAGTGGACTATCGTGGCCTGAACGAAGTCACGCCACCACTGAGTGCTGCAGTGCCGGACATGCTGGAACTTCAGTATGAACTTGAATCGAGGGCAGCCAAGTGGTACGCCACAATTGATATCGCTAATGCATTTTTCTCCATCCCTCTAGCAGCAGAGTGCAGGCCACAATTTGCCTTCACTTGGAGGGGAGTCCAATATACTTGGAATAGGCTGCCCCAGGGGTGGAAACACAGCCCTACCATTTGCCATGGGCTGATCCAGTCTGCGCTAGAGCAGGGGGAAGCTCCTGAACACCTGCAGTACATTGATGACATTATTGTGTGGGGTGACACAGCAGAGGAAGTTTTCGAGAAAGGGAAGAAAATAGTCCAAATCCTTCTGAAAGCCGGTTTTGCCATAAAACAGAATAAAGTCAAAGGACCTGCACGAGAGATCCAGTTTTTAGGAATAAAATGGCAAGATGGACGTCGTCAAATCCCAATGGATGTGATCAACAAAATAACAGCTATGTCTCCACCAACTAACAAAAAAGAAACACAGACTTTCCTAGGTGTTGTGGGGTTTTGGAGAATGCACATCCCAAATTACAGTCTGATTGTAAACCCGCTCTACCAAGTAACCCGTAAGAAGAATGAGTTTGAATGGGGCCCTGAACAACAACAAGCCTTTGAACAAATCAAGCAGGAAATAGTCCATGCAGTAGCCCTTGGGCCAGTTCGAACAGGACCAGATGTAAAGAATGTGCTCTACACTGCAGCCGGGGAGAACGGCCCCACCTGGAGCCTCTGGCAGAAAGAACCTGGGGAAACTCAAGGTCGGCCTCTGGGGTTTTGGAGTCGGGGATACAGAGGATCTGAGGCCCGCTATACTCCAACTGAAAAGGAGATATTGGCAGCATATGAAGGAGTTCGATCTGCTTCGGAGGTGGTCGGTACTGAAGCGCAGCTCCTCCTAGCACCCCGATTGCCGGTACTAGGCTGGATGTTCAAGGGAAGGGTCCCCTCTACGCATCATGCAACTGATGCTACATGGAGCAAGTGGGTTGCACTGATTACTCAGCGGGCTCGAATAGGAAACCCCAGTCGCCCAGGAATATTGGAAGTGATCATGGACTGGCCAGAAGGCAAATACTTTGGGATATCATCAGAGGAGGAGGTGGGTCGTGCTGAAGAAGCCCCACTGTACAACCAGTTGCCAGAGAATGAAAAGAAATATGCCCTGTTCACTGATGGGTCCTGTCGTATTGTGGGGAAGCATCGGAGATGGAAGGCTGCTGTATGGAGTCCTACGCGACGAGTTGCAGAAGCTGCTGAGGGAGAAGGTGAATCGAGTCAGTTTGCAGAAGTGAAGGCCATTCAGCTGGCTTTAGACATTGCTGAACGAGAAAAATGGCCAGTTCTCTATCTCTACACCGATTCATGGATGGTAGCAAATGCCCTGTGGGGATGGTTACAGCAATGGAAGCAAAACAACTGGCAGCGTAGGGGCAAACCCATCTGGGCCGCTGCATTGTGGCAAGATATTGCTGCTCGGGTAGAGAACCTGGCTGTGAAAGTACGCCACGTAGATGCTCATGTGCCCAAGAATCGGGCTACTGAAGAACATCAAAACAACCAGCAGGTGGATCAGGCTGCTAAGATTGAAGTAGCTCAGGTGGACTTGGATTGGCAGCATAAAGGTGAATTATTTATAGCCCGATGGGCCCATGACACCTCAGGCCATCAAGGTAGAGACGCAACATACAGATGGGCTCGTGATCGAGGGGTGGACTTGACCATGGACGCTATAGCACAGGTTATTCATGACTGTGAAACATGTGCTGCAATCAAGCAAGCCAAACGGTCAAAGCCTCTTTGGTATGGAGGACGATGGCTGAAATATAAATATGGAGAGGCCTGGCAGATTGATTACATCACACTCCCTCAAACTCGCAATGGCAAGCGCCACGTACTTACAATGGTGGAAGCAACCACCGGATGGCTGGAAACATATCCTGTGCCTCATGCCACCGCCCGGAACACCATCCTGGGCCTTGAAAAGCAAGTCCTATGGCGACATGGCACCCCAGAAAGAATAGAATCAGAAAATGGGACTCACTTCCGAAACAACCTTATAGACACTTGGGCCAAAGAACATGGTATTGAATGGGTGTATCACATCCCCTATCATGCACCAGCCTCTGGGAAAGTTGAACGATACAATGGCCTGTTAAAGACTACCTTGAAAGCAATGGGCGCTGGGACGTTCAAAAACTGGGATACGCATTTGGCAAAGGCCACCTGGTTAGTCAATACTAGGGGATCTACCAACCGAGCTGGACCTGCCCAATCAAACCTGTTACGTACTGTAGATGGGGATAAAGTTCCTGTAGTGCATGTAAAAAATATGCTGGGTAAAACAGTCTGGGCTACTCCTGCCTCAGGAAAAGGCAAACCTATTCGTGGAATTGTTTTCGCTCAGGGACCTGGATACACTTGGTGGGTGATGCAAAAGAACAGAGAGGTGCGGTGTGTACCTCAAGGAGATTTAATACTGGGTGAGAATAGCCCATGAACTGAATTGTACCATGTTAAATAGTATATTATACTGTATGTTATCACTACCATGATTACTATAGGTGACTAATTAGAATGTATGGAAAAGAGTGTAACGTGAGCATGACATAAATGGTATGGAATAAGGGGTGGATAGATGTCCTGGTTTCAGTTAGCACAGAATTAATTTTCTTCCTAGTAGCTGGTGGAATGCTGTGTTTTGGCTTAGGATGAGAAGAGTGCTGATAACACCCCGATGCTTTAATTGTTGCAGAGCAGTGCTTATACTAAGCCAAGGACATCTCAGCCTTTTGCTCTGTCCTGCCAACGGGCAGGCTGGGGGTGCAGTAAGAGCTGGGAGGGGACAGACCCAGGACAGGTGACCCAAACTAGCCAAAGGGGTATTCCATACCATCTGACGTCATGCTAAACAATATATAGGGGTGGCTAGCCGGGGGGAGGGGGCCGGACTGCTCGGGGTTAGGCTGGGCATCGGTCAGCGAGTGGTGAGCAATTGCATTGTGCATCACTTGTTTGTACATATTTTTATTATTTCCCTATTATCACCATTGTATTATTATTGTTATTATTGTTATTATTGTTATTATTTTTTTTTATTATTATTTTCCTGTCTTATTAAACTGTCTTTATCTCAACTCACGGGCCTCACTTTCCATTTCTCTCCCCCGCCCCAGAGAGGGAGGGGGGAGGGTGAGCGAACGGCTGCGTGGTGTTTAGCTGCCGGCCGGGTTAAACCACGACACTGGGCCTGATCGCCTGCTTGCCCTGCAAGTGCCGCGTGATGACACTCAAGATAATCTGCTCCATGAGCTTCCCTGTCACTAAGGTCAAACTGACAGGCCTGTAGTTTCCCGGGTCAGTCCTCCGGCCCTTCTTGCAGATGGGCAGCACGTATGCTAGCCGACAGTCAACTGGGACCTCCCCTGATAGCCAGGACTGTTGATAAATGATGGAAAGCGACTTGGCCAGCTCCTCTGCCAGTTCTCTTAGCACCCTTGGGTGGATCTCATCTGGCCCCATCGACCTCTGTACATCCAAGTGCCGTAGCAGGTCGCCAACCATTTCCTCATGGATAGTGAGGGTCACATTCTGCTCCCCATCCCCTTCCGGCAGCTCAAGGTACTGGGTATCCAGAGAACAACTGGTTTTGCCGCTAAAGACTGAGGCAAAGAAGGCATTAAGCACCTCTGCCTTTTCCTCATCTCTTGTAACTAAGTTTCCCCCTGCATCCAGTAAAGGATGGAGATTTTCCTTAGTCCTTTG
The DNA here is from genome assembly GCF_963932015.1 of Anas acuta. Taxonomy (NCBI): domain Eukaryota; kingdom Metazoa; phylum Chordata; class Aves; order Anseriformes; family Anatidae; genus Anas; species Anas acuta. Next base: position 14,876,102 of record NC_089016.1, read on the forward strand.
TTTTGCACTGATGTATTTGTAAAAACATTTTTTGTTGTCTTTAACGGCAGTAGCCAGTTTGAGCTCCAGATGAGCTTTGGCCTTTCTAATTTTGTCCCTGCACAGCCTCACAACATCCTTATAGTCCTCCTGAGTGGCCCGCCCTCTTTTCCAAAGGTCATAAACCCTCTTTTTTCTCCTAAACTCAAGCCACAACGCTCTGTTCAGATAGGCCGGTCTTCTTCTGTGCTGGCTTGTCTTTGGAGGGGACACCACCCTCGTATGGGGTCACCACCCCCATCACATCTGGCACCACAGTTTCCAGCCTTTCCCCAGATTTGTATGTGACTTTGATAATACTAAGAAACTTTGCAGGGCCTGGACCAGCCACTAGTCAGTGTTAATTCAGTGCCTAATTGCATAGGGGAGCCCCATACCTGACTGGCCCATAGGCACTGGTGTGATTAACATGACTAATAATATGTGTTCTGTAGAGAAACAGCTGAAAGTAGTTCCCAAAGCTTGAAGCCTTGAACTTCTTTTGCGGCTTTAAATGTACTTTTAGACTCAGTGGCTTAAAACAACTCATTCTGTGATCAACAGAACTAACGAAGCCTGGTTTTCTCTGGCTTTGTGTCTGGTGGGTAGACTGTGCTGTGTCAGGGAAGGTGCAAACCGTGATCCTCTGGCTGAGATGTTCAATACCACTTTCTCCTTCGTGAGTTCTTTTGTGTTTGGTAAGAGTCTGAAGTCTGCCTTTAATGGCCGTGTACATAGAGTGTTTCTCTGTTTCTCAGATGCCTCTTCTCTGACTCTTATAGTAATTTAATATCCTTGACACCTCCAACCTTCAGCTAAATTTAATTGAAATAAGCTAATCAGACTAATCAGTCTGCAAAGTGAGATGAAAAGACAGATAGGCAGAGGCACACGTGCTCTTTGACCATGATAAGCCTCATTTCCTTCAAAAACCAGGGTAGAAAGGAGGAAAAACTGTGATGCTTTTGACTTAATTTTCTTTTTTTTTTTTTTCTTTTTTGTTTCTCCCATGGCAAAGTAACTCTAGCATCAAAACCAGAGCAACCCTCAAGTCAGACCTGGGGAGAAAGAAAGGAGCAGGGTGTTCCAGGAAAAAAAAAAGGAAAAGGAATTTTGTTCTAGTCTCATTTTTTATTGCAGTAGAAATCAAGCTCCTGAGCTTTCACGGAAAAAAGCCTTACTTTTTTAAGGGAAAAAGAGAAGATGAAGGAGAAGATGGAAGAGAGAAAGGGTAGAAAGAAAAAAAAAAAGCTAAGTGACTGTGAGATCAGCTCAGGATCACCATTAGAATGCAGAGTGTTACAGAGTAATTACAAAACAGCTGTAATGGAAAATTGGTAGTAAAACCCATTTTCCACCAAGTAGAATGGTGAATGGGCTCCATTATGTTCCTAATTCTCATTAACTTAATTTGCATAGGAAACAATAAAGTAATACCTAATGAGTTAGACTCAGCTAGCAGCAGATCAACACTCCTGTAAACAGGGGTTCCACCCATAATTACAGGACATGTGGCAAAGCCACAAAGTTTCTCCTCTTACATAGGGGAGATAGAAAGGTTGGCCTTGCTGTTGTTTTTTATTTAAAGGCTGGAAATGTGATGCCTTCAGAGGTGGGAATTTGTGGCTGTTTAGAGGTTGGGGAGGGAGGGTGTTGCATTAAGGGGTGTAGCTGATTAACCGTTACAGGTCCAGTCGGATTCAGGGTACTGAACTATCACGATCACAGATTCACCAATAATGTATCACATCCTTCCTCTAGTTGTGTTCAGTGAGAACTATCACGGCTAGGAACAATGCAATCTAGTGCAATTTATTACAGCAACAGGTACACAGGTTCTTTGGATTGCCAGCAATAATTTACTGTCTGCAAAAGCAAGCTAGCATGCATGAAATACACAGGTGCACAGCCTGGAAATTAGCATGTTAAAAAGAACAAAGATTCTATAGAGATTTCTAAGTTTCCGTGGACACACAGTATAACCAAGTGTTCAAGTCTCACCCAAAAGCATCCCAATGGGGGGGAAAGAGTCTGTCAACTGATCCCAGGAGTCAGGATGTATGGTATCTTCCCTGACATTCCCTTTTTCTTAAGCCAATTTATATTATTTTCTATCTTTTAGGTGGAGCTTGAGTGACTCTAGTCAAGCATAGCTTAGTTATGATTGGTGAAAAGTTTTCCCGTCTCCGTTTAAAGGAATAGGCTCCAAGAAATTCAGAGCACGTGCTCAGTGAGGGGTGGTTGCACCTTGGAGGCGGGTAGCTTTTGGGATGGAGGTGTGTTTTGGTATTATAATGATATTATAATGAGCAAAAGTACACTAGGGTACAACATTTGTCAAAACATGACAGGTCCTTGGCTCAGGGTAGCAAAAAGTGCAGCTTATCGCTTATTGGTCTCGGTGTGCACAAGAACAATTGAGTCCCCACCTGGTTACAGAGCCTAGCCGTGGTGTCTTCACTCCACTCTATGCTCTGTACTCTTCCTTAGAGTCAGCACACCAGGTTCCCTTAGCGCGATAGCATCTAAGGTTGGAAGCCTAGGGAACGCTCAGGTAATGCAGCTATGCCCTACCCTGAAAACCTCTTCAATGTTGTACTTTTTTTTAAATGTGAATATTAGTTTCATTTTCCTAATTACGTTAGGCAGTTACACCACAGAGGGACAGAGGGTTTGGGGTTGCTGTTGTTAGGAATGTTTTAACAATTCGTGTCCATAAAGAACAGTCCTGTCTGCCTCTGGGCCCTGCACTGGCAATTTAATTCTTGAACCACAGATGCACTGTGTCCCAGTCTCCCCCTCATTCTAGTCAATTTATCAAGTCTTCAGAAAATACTCCTCAAATTTATGAACCTGTTTGCTTTTGTTATTCCGGACTTCTATTTCTAACAGTTACAGCCTTTTTTTTCCTGTCTTCTTCTAGATTAACTTAACACTGCTATAGATGTGTCTGTGAATGGCTGGGGAGGAATGTTTTAATTACTCGTGAGGCGTCAATAAGAAAGCTGTTTGTGTTTGATGTCTGGGAGTTTCAGAACAACTGATAACAACTAGTGACTGTTATGGGATACTGTGCAGGCCTCTGATATCTGGCCAGGTGGCCAAGAGATTAAGAAGAAAAAAAAAAAGAAGCTGAAGGACGGCTAGGAGACAAGACCTGCAGGGGATGCTGTATAAACTTGACACGGTGCCAAGGAGTACAAAGGGGAAGGACGAGAAAAAAACTTGGAGTGGAAGACTACGAGCCTTCAGCATGAAAGACCCCTAGAGACCCCCAGAGAGACCACCGGAGACTGATGCGCATGCTCCAGTAGGAGGGACTGGACCCCGGAAGCTAATTATAATAACCTATTTTTTTTAGAAGTAGTAATGAATATGTATTAGTCTAGGAGTATAAAAATCAGCTACTTGATGTGTCTGGTGTGCGTCCTGGTGGAGCGGAGACTCCCGGTGCACCCAGCGCTGTTTGCTTACCTCTAATCTTTTAATAAATCCTATTTTTTTAATTTAATCCTATTTTGAAGATTGAGCCATTTCTAACACTGTTGTTTTGTTTGTTTGTTCCTTTCTCACTTTGTTCTGTGGCTTTTAGGAAGAAATATATTATTTGAGTTTCTGTAGACTGTAAGTGGAACAACTGGAGAAAGCAACTGCTTTAGAGAATGTATTTCATTATGGGGAAGGTTAACGGGTTTGTTCTCAGCGTGGTGGGGAGTGTTATAAATTAGACCACACAATTTACTGGTCTATTGAAATTATTTTATTAATCAAGTAAGCAGACACAAGCAAAACAGCACTGGGCGGCTGGGGAGTCTCTGCTCCGCAACAGCACGCAACTTCCCTTTCCAGGGTTGCTGTTTTACAGCAGTCGAGTTCCGGCTTATCAGGACTTGTTGAACTGTCTGAGGCTGTGCAGTCTATTGTTGAGAGGGGGGTCGTTGTTCTTCTGCTGGTGACCACGCATTGTGCTCCTGTTCAGGTGGGGGTAGTGAAGCGGCGAACAGGATGTCTGGTTTCACTCAAGGATGTTTACCCAATACCCCCTCCTGCTATCTGCTTGCTTAATCCTCCCCTTTACCAAGGCCGTTAAATTGTACAACCTTATCTCCTCAGCAGATTCTCCAAATTCCTCAAAGACAATGAACAAACCCCCACTAATTTATCACAGGGAGCATTTGCAAATCCAGAGGAACAGCATGCTCCCAGGGAGGAGACCAGTGGATTTTGTTTCACAGAATCACAGAATCACAGAATTTCTAGGTTGGAAGAGACCTCAAGATCATCGAGTCCAACCTCTAACCTAACACTAACAGTCCCCACTAAACCATATCCCTAAGCTCTACATCTAAACGTCTTTTGAAGACTTCCAGGGATGGTGACTCCACCACCTCCCTGGGCAGCCTGTTCCAGTGCCTAACAACCCTTTCAGTAAAGAAATTCTTCCTAACATCTAACCTAAAACTCCCCTGGCGTAACTTTAGCCCATTCCCCCTCGTCCTGTCACCAGGCACATGGGAGAACAGGCCAACCCCCACCTCGCTACAGCTTCCTTTAATGTACTTATACAGAGCAATAAGGTCACCCCTGAGCCTCCTCTTCTCTAGGCTGAACAAGCCCAGCTCCTTCAGCCGCTCCTCATAGGACTTGCTCTCCAGGCCCCCCCCTGTTTGTTTGTTTTTTTTTCCCATGGCTTGGTCAAGAGGGTGCAACACTAGGCTGGGCCTCTAAAGAACTGAGGTGTTTCTCTTCTCTTATAACGGACTCTGAGTGCCCTCGGACAATTTATTTTGTCACTCTTTGCTCCCTTTCTGCTTTCCAATTGTTTCTCAACCTCTCTGTTCAGATGTTTGTTGTTCAGATGTTTGTTTCATTCACAATTATGTCATCTGATTTCTGAGGCAAAAATTATTCTAGGTTTTAACTCAGGGTGAAAAGCTTTTATCCAACAATACACTGTTGTCTTTGATTTGAAGAAATTTGAAGCAATTACCACTGCTAAAACATTTACAGAAACTGAAAGGCATAACTTTCTGCAAAACTAGGCCCTGAATTCACCCTTCAATGGTTAAACTAAAGTCAGGTTGCTCAAAATCAATGGCCAGTACCTGAAAATTTTGTTCCAAATAAACATTACTCTGTATGACTAGTTGCATTTGTTTAATTAAAGTAACACATCTGTATAGTTAATAGCCTGTGGTCGAGCAGTAATATAATACTGTACAAGCACAGCAGTAATTGGATAATGTAATGAAATGCATGGTGGATTTTTTAAAGAAAATATAATGAGATTTCATCATGTTATACACACAGGTAATTCGTTCTTAGAAATACTGGAAGAGTAAATTATCTGCAGATTTGAACTATCTGCAAGTATTTCAAATGGCCCAGCTGAAGAGGTAAAAAAGTTCTAGTTTAAGTGTCTTGAAAATCAAACAAAAAAAGGCCTGTAGGAAATCCAGGCAAGAGCTGAAAGGATTTCTGGAAAATTAAGACCACCAGGCCATCTGCCATAATGACTGCCACCTTGCGAGTGAAATCTGTGTACGTGAAAGCATGTTTCCCCCTGCTTGAGTAGCACTGCACATGACTGTAATCCATGGAAGTCATAAGTTTATATGTGTTCATGAATAACCTGGACAAGTTAATGGAAAAGAAATCAACTCAGAGTTACTAAATATACAGAGAACACCTTACATTCAGGACATCTCAATCACTTAAGTAACTGGAGGCTACAAGATTTTATGGAAGCAACATATATATACTTAATTTGTTCTTACACTTACTCCTAGGCACCCATTACTGTCAGTGGTCAGAATTTGGGGCTAATGGACCTTAACTTTAATCCAGTATGTTACTATTGTTTTAACTAGCTAGGAAGAGAAAAACCTTAAGACTGATCAGAGTTTGTTTATTGACTTTGTCATGGATTTCCTTTGCCACACTGCAAAGGCAGGATTGTCAGCAACTGTCCGTTTGTTTCATTTGCGCTTACTAGGACTTATTTTGTGTGTGTGTCTCATTAGAGCATATAAACTGTGTTATGGAACTAGTAGGCGCACTCTCCTGCTTGTGGGGCACCTGCCATTGCAATCGTGAATAAATTACTACTTCACTGAGATCCTCGCCTGAGCCTACGTTATTGGCTATGGAGTGTTTCTCACAAAAGCAATCCATCTTCCTGCTCTGACGCTCCTGATATTTAATTGATACTGTTTCCCTAATGGTTAATATTTAAGCAGGTGAGCACTGCAGGCAGTGGGCTGCTTGCCGTAGCCAGGTGGCCCTGCCAGCAGTCTGCTGCACTAAACACCTCCCCTGAAATTTACATGGCTTTTGTTCTTCTCTGAATGCACACAAACAGCCCCAATTCAGAAATGCAAACAAATGAACAAACATGTATCTCTTCTCTCTGAAGGAACTCTAACCCCCTTGAATGAAGTTCCCCAGGGCCATCACTAGCTTCTTTTATTCCTTTTTTTTTCTTCTGTCTTTTTGTTTGGCTTTCACTCTTATTCTCAGTATTGTTTTATTTCCTTTGTACTTTGATGTTTCTTTGGGAACTTGTGGAAGAACAGCAACAACAGAAAAACAGAACAACAACAACCAAAATGAACAAACTCTAAGGCATTTACAGTTTGTTTTTTTGCATGGACTAAACCTGCCAACGAATGTGGGGGAGTGTGGAAAATGAGGGGAAGAAATATAACAAAGAAATCTTGAGACAGGAAGACCAGGGTGCACGGACGCACTATCCTTCCTGAGGGTCTTCACTGTGGGAGCACAACTTCTGATCTATCCAGAGTGAAAGACGCCCTACCAGACTTGGTGGCTGGATAATTTGCCTCTTTCCCATCCAACCCCGGTTCTCTTCCAAAATAGCAGCCAGGTTGCAGGCAACTTGCCTAAGGGCCAGCTGGTTCAAGCTAAGATTCCTCAGAATCTCTGCAGCTGGAAAGAAGCTCAAGCTAAGAGAAGCAGTGCCATGGTTCCACTCGAGTGGGCAGACGAGCTCCACCACAGCCGCTCTCTCACTCCCCCTCTTCAAAGAGGAACGGGGAGAAAATACGATGAAAAGGGCTCAAAGTTTGAGATAAGGACAAGCAGATCATGCAGTAATTATTGTAACGGGCAAAACAGACTTGGCATAGGGAGATAGTAAGATTTATTGCCTATTACTAACAAGCTAGAGAAGTGAGAAACAAAGGAAAGAAAACAAAAGCACCTTCCCCCCCCATCCACCCTCTTCCACCTCCTCCCCCCAAAGCAGCGCAGGGGAACGGGGGAATGGGCGTTATGGTCAGTCTGCAGCACTTCGTCTCTGCCGCTCCTTCTCGGTCACTCTCGTCCCCTGTGCTGTGGGGTCCCTCCCATGGGATACAGTCTTTGATGAACTGATCTGGTGTAGGCTTCCCACAGGCAGCAGCTTTTCCAGAACTGCTCCAGATATGGGTCCATACCACGGGGTTCATCCCTCAGGAGAAAACTGCTCCAACCTGGGTCCCCCACGGGCAGCAGCTCCTGCGTGGTCACCTGCTCCTGCGTGGTCTCCTCTCCACAGGCTACAGGTCCGGCCTGGAATCTGCTCCGGCAGGGGTCTTCCACAGATGGCAGCCTCCGTCGGTGCAGGGCCACCTGCTCCACCGTGGTCTCCTCCATGGGCTGCAGCGTGGAACCCTGCTCCACCGTGGTACTCCATGGACTGCAGGGGGACATCCTGCTTCACCATGGTCCTCACCACAGGCCGCAGGGGACTTCTGCTCCGGCGTCTGGAGCACCTCTCTTCCTCCTTCTTCACTGACCTTGGCACCTGCAAGGCCATTCCTCACTCCTCTCACTCTCCCAGCTGCTGTGTGGCACAGCTTTTTTTTCCCTGTCTTAAATATGCTCTCACAGAGGCGCAAAACAACATCGCTTATTGTCTTGGCTCTGGTCAACAGTGGGGCCCTTACCAAACATGGGGCAGCTTCTAGATCCTTCTCATAGAAACCACCCCTATGGCCCCCTGCTACCAAAACCTTGCCACATAAACCCACTACAAGCGACCCAGGCACACAACTGCCCCTCGCTGGTAAGCAGTTGTGCATTATGGGGAATCATACGTACTTAGAAACAAAGACTGTCCTGGTAACCTTATGGCTTATTCTCCTTATTAACAATCAGACAGTTTATGATCCTGAAATATGGGACTCTGCAACTAAAAACGACAAAGATGCAGTGGGAATGCTTGGCATCTGACGAGCAGTCTCTGAGGCCTTAAAGAGCCATGTGGGGCCACAATCAGAAACATGTGGTTTGCCAGAGGGAGCTGCGGGTTTGTCCACCGATCCTTCTGCTACACCATTGCCCCCCCTCCCCCCACCGCTACTGCCATCGAAGGCTTTTGCTTTTTCGCCCCCTGGTGACCTGGACGTGCCTTTTGACCCAGGCCCTATTGGCCTTGAAAAGGAGATGGATATGTTTTCCTTGGATCTGGGAAGATTAGGATACATAAGGCCCAAAGGCCGAGTTGCTTAACAACTTAAAGCGAGACATATTGTTCCCACGACTAGCCCTGGAATTCTCCGGTGTTTGTAATCAAGAAAATGAATGGAAAATGGAGACTGTTATATGATCTGAGAGAAATTAATGAAGTCATGGAAGATATGGGAGCACTTCAACCAGGATTACCAACTCCAATTATGCTCCCCCAGTCATGGACATTAATAGTAATAGACTTAAAGGATTGTTTGTTACCTTTTCTTGTTGCAGGAAGAACGGCCGAAAGCACGACAGACACCAGTATGGTCAGATCATGCTCTCCCTTTATTACCTGAATAGCCTGACTTTTATAGAAAATTTAACAGGGGCGGATACCGTCTCACACAAGATTATTGGTCAAAAGCACTCAGACAAACAGCTGCAAGGAAACAACCCCACCTGCAAGAAAACAACCCCCTTGTGATTAGCAGTCACGTAGACCTTGTCCTTGAAGCCACCTGCTGGCAACAATATTTTTCTAAATTCCTCAGTCGGGCGATATGGGAACACTGTCATGGGAATTTCTCATAGTCGTCCTGGTAGCTTGGTTTGCTCAGCTGCAGCAAGCCATGAGATCCTTGCTGTTTCAAAAATCCCTCAACAATTCCCCCTTTTTCTTTTTGAGCAAACCAAGCCCGATGTAACCCTTTAACCACAAGTAACCCTTTAACCACATTTATTACCACATTTAGTGGGGACTGTTAGCGTTAGTTCAGAGGTTGGACTCGATGATCTTAAGGTCTCTTCCAACCTAGAAATTCTGTGATTCTGTGATTCTGTGATTACAATACAACACACAATGATGATTAACACCACAACAAACAGAATCCTTAATCCCTCTTTGACTAATCCCAGTAACCACCTATGCATCGTTCTAAACAAATCATTGATTGAAAGGATTGATATCATATTGAATCTTTCTCATGTGCTCTTTCAGGAAAGTAATGGATTTGTGAATTGACTCACTATGATCAGAAAGGTTCAAACAGCACATTTCCTCAAAGATCTCACACCCATGCCCTTGAGCCAAAAGCAAGAAGTCAATAGCAGCTCGATCCTGTAAGAGTGCATGTCGCAGACTATTTTGATCTGGTAACATCTCCTCAAGTATCTCTGTCGTGGCATGGGCTTGCTTCTCGGCCCAGCATACCAATTTTTCAAAGTTGTTAAGTGCGGCTGCAGATGCCACTCCTGGCACTAAAATTGCCAATGCCGCTCTAGCTGCAACACCAAGCAATTTAACACTGTCATTGCAATCCGGTGCGAGCAATGCCCATTTATGTCTGGTGATCTCACGCAACTGTGACAAGCTAGGAGCAAATATAGTGAGTTTAAGCAACATGGACCTCCGATAGCATTTGCAGGGATACCTTGCCAGGCCCCATCCCCGCAAATCAGAAAAACATCAGGAGGTAAGGCCATAGCTGTAAGATTTTTCCAAACGATATAGTTGTTATCCCTTGTCTCTGTGCCATAAGCCCCTAAACCCTGCCTAGCAGTGTCATTGTAATCACAGGTGTTAATTGTATTTCTGTACCCATATGGCCCTTTCCAAGTTCCTGTAGCAGGATCTCGGTAGTTCATTCTTATTTCACACACACACAGAATCACAGAATTTCTAGGTTGGAAGAGACCTCAAGATCATTGAGTCCAACCATTTGGTGCTGCCCTATTTATTGTTCGAAAATGAATACTCGCAGGAGGGTCTTCTCGGTCACTAGTCAAACATAAGTGATTCAAGACAACCAATGCCTCGGACAATTGCTCATTGATGTACTTCATCTCTATAAATCTCACTAATTGTTCCTTTAAAACCTGGTTTGATCGTTCAACCATCACTCGGTCTGTGGGAGAATATGGAACACTTGTTTTTGGCTGAATCTGTAGGAAAATCCATTCCAGAACTCGAAAATGCTGCCCTATTATTCCACCCTTGCCATCACCTGTGGCACTTACACTACTCCTATTACCCATGCTAGTAGTGTCAGTGGCATCCTCCTGATACCGTTTCTGTCTTTGTCGCCCCTTACTCTCCTCCTTTTCTTTTTGCCACTGACCAATCACCGCAAATGGATGAGACACATGATTGCTTACCATTAAGGAGAGTGTAACTTCTGCTATTCATCTGCAAGCAGTGCTGGCTGCAACCTTAGAAGCTATTTGTGAAAGAGCTTGCCGGTGGTCATTTTTTAGTGTAATCTGCGGCTTTGCACTCCTGCACCGCAATAAAGGTAGTAATATAGCTAAGGCGTCATTAGTAGTCCGTACAATGTGGCAACCCCACTGAATGTTATCCAGGAACATTTGTACATTTATCAAATTATGTAACAGCATAGTTGTATCACCTTTCTGGGGACAAATCTGATATTTTCCATCCCAAATATAGCCATGGCTGTTTCTGTTGAACCTTCTCTGGGGCTATCTTCAACCCTTTTGCTTCCAATATATCCCAAATAAACTTTAAATCTGAATCCTGGAAGCATTCTGGCCAACCAAAGCAAATGTTATCCATATAATGGTAAATAATTACGTCACACCACGCTGTCCAAATTGGTTGTAGTGCCCAGGCCACATATAATTGACATAATGTAGGGGAATCCCTCATCCCCTGTGGCAGCACTAGCCATTCATAGTCCCTTACAGGGGTCTGTTTCTTAATGGAGGGTACTGTAAAAGCAAATCTCTGACAGTCCTGTGCCACCACATCTGGTTGCCTGGACTGACCAATAAATTTAGCATACGGTTCCCCAGGGGCCTGTTCTACAGATGCAAATGGAGGTGCTTTCTTTTCCCCTGGGAGACTAAGAAGAGCCCTCAGTGGGAGCTGTGCAGCTGTTTGGTGAATAATCGCAGGGAACTGCAATTGAACCTGGGTATTGAGATAAGGACCCATTCCCTTTAAGATCTCTGCAGTAATCCCATACAGAGGGTCCCCCTGTTTACGCGGTTGACCCGCTTCCCCCTGTGGTAACTGCAACCATTCCCTTTCAACAATAACAATGGGGAAGGAGTTAACAATAAGCATGCCAAGTTTCGACAGTCAAGTGGACACATTGGTTTTGCCTGAAAAATCCATTGAATTATCTGTTGAGCTGCCTGGGATTGTAATCCATAGTCCAAAACTATTTTTCGAGCTTGTTGTAGAAGCTTGCAGTCATGTGGCTGCCACAACCTGGTGCCTTGCACAGGGTCGATAATAATAGGGCAGGCCAAGGATGTAGCATGCCTATGCCCCTCTATGAAAGCATCACGTATGACGTCGGAGCACCTGTCCCTCCTTGGAGAGCTAGAACCTTCTGTAACAGCCGACGTTGACACGGCCAGGGGTGGCCCAGCAGTCTGGAGGGTGCCCTCAAGCATGCTCATTATTTCTCCTGAGGAAGTGGAATCCAGGTGGTGGGAACGGAACCTGGCACTCAGATCATCAGAGGAGCCGGCTCCATCCAAAGACACTTGTTGCAACGTGCTCACAGTGCAATGGTTTCCCTCTAGTGAAGACCGGAAAGTCAAAGCCTCAAGGATTTTTGTGGGCTCAGCTGGAGGGTGCAGAGACACAGGATCAGAGCACCCTAAGCTGTGTTCAGAGCTTATGGTTGAAAATATGTCTTTTTCTGCAGAGAGATTCCAGCTTGATGGGTGAGACATGAGCTTCAGTGTGTTCTAAGAAAGCAGAGATTTGTCCTCTCCATCCTCAGTGAAGTTGTCATTGGCAAGGACAATGCTTGTTGTAGAGAAGACACGTTTGGTAGGTCTTGTTTGACATAGCTGCCTGAAACCAGGTGCAAGAAGCATAGATTTCTGGTCTGTCTTCTCAGGTAAAGAAGTCTGTATTTCTGTGGACTTCAGAGAATTACAGCTACAAAGAGATTTAAAGGGAAAAATGCTGGTCATACCTTGCAATGAATCCTGAAGGGCTTCAATTTGCTCCATCAGCCTCTGATTACAGTTTTTCAGGTGGTAGTTTTCTAGCTCAAGCTCTCTGAGCTTAGATGTTACCCACTCTTTGATCTTGGCAGCTTTCTCTTGAAAAATTTTGAGTTCCTCAGTCCTCAGATGTTTCTGTTTTGCTAGCTGAGTCTCCAGTCTGTTAATCAGGTCTTCTTTTCCTTGCACTGTACCCATCAGCTCCTCCAGTGAAGGTCGATTTTTGCAAGCTGCTGCTGTACCTCTTATTGGCGAAGCGTCCCAAGTGGATTTATTGCTGCCTGGCTGTGGTGGTTTTACTCAGGTGGGCAGCAGAGCTCCACCACAACCGCTCTCTCACTCCCCCTCTCCTCAAAGAGGAAGGGGGAGAAAATACAACACAGAGAACTCAAGGTTTGAGATGAGAAAGGTTTAATTAAAGGGAAAGGGAATGGGGAGGAAAAAAGAAACAAAAGAAACAATCAGTTTGCGCGGAAGCACAGAGAGAGAGAAAAAAAAATATTCTCTACTTCCCATCAATGAGCAGTGTTCAGCCACGTCCTGGGAAGCAGGGCCTCAAACGCGTAGTGGTTGTTCAGGAGGAACAGCCCCCTCCCCCACAAGAGCCCCCCTTTTATTGCTGAGTGTGACATCAGGTGTTATGGAATATCCCTTTGGTTGGTTTAGGTCAGCTGCCCCGGCAATGTCCCCTCCCCATCACTTGCCCACCCCCAGCCTGCTGTCTCCTGGGGGCTTGGAAGGAGTCCTGATGCTGTGCCAGCACTACACAGCAATAGACACAACACTGGAGTGATATCAGTGCTGTTCCAGCTACGAGTGCAGAGCACAGCACTGTGTGGGCTTCTGCAGGGAAAAGGTGACTCCAGTTCAGACAGACCCACCACAACTTCCACCCCTTATTCCATAACATTTGTGTTACAATCAGGTACAGTTTAGTATATAGATGTTCTCATCACCATTGTTTTCTGTCCATTGAAGCATTTGTATGTCTGTACTTCTCTTTATTCTATAGGTCTTTTCCCAAAATGGTCATAAAAACTGTTGATGGTTTCAGCTTCATCTGTCAAAGTGGTCACTCAGGGCAGGCGAAGTTGGTTTTCTTCACACCAGCACCAGCTTAGCTCATATCACTGTTGCACTTGCCCGGTTCCTTGCAAAGTTGACCTGTCATTGGTTCTGCAGTGTCCTCCTACAACACATAACTTGGATGACAGATTAATTTTCTCCCAGTGTGAAATCTCCTTGAGACACACACTTGATATCCCCATCTTTCTGCATTACCCACCAGGTATACCCTGGTCCTTGGGCAAAGACAATCCCACGAGTGGGTTTGCCTTTTCCCATGGCAGGGGCAACCCACACTGCCTTCCCCATCCACTTTCCCACATGCACTACAGGGACTTTAGCTTCTCCCACAGTGTGTAGGGGTTTTGTTTCAGCAGGACCAGGACGGCTTTCAGACCCCCTATTGTTAACTAGCCAAATGGCCTCTGGTAGATTTATGTCCCAATGTTTCCACGTCCCAGCACCCAGTGCTCGTAGCATAGTTTTTAACAGTCCATTGTACATCTCAACCTTCCCAGAGGCTTGTGGGTGAATAGGGATGTGATACACCCATTCAATGCCATGTCTCTTGGCCCAGGAAGTGACCAAATTGTTTCAGAAGTGACTCCCATTGTCGGACTCAATTCTTTCTGGTGTACCGTGTCGCCACAGCACTTGTCTTTCCAGGCCCAAGATAGTGTTTCGGGCCGTGGCATGGTTTACTGGATATGTTTCCAGCCACCCAGTAGTTGCTTCTACCATGGTGAGTATGTAACATTTACCTTGGCGGGTTTGTGGAAATGGTCCGATGTAGTCAATCTGCCAGGCCTCACCATATTGAAATCCAAGCCACTTCCCCCTCTTCTATGGAGACTTTACCCTCATGGCTCGTTTGATTGCAGCACAGGTCTCACACTCATGGGTAACCTGTGTGATGGCCTCAATGGTCAGGTCCACCCCTCGATCACGAGCCCATCTGTATGTGGCATCCCTCCCCAGATGCCCTGATGTTTCATGGGCCCATCGAGCTACAAACAGCTCACCCTTACATCCCCAGTCCAGGTCCACCTGAGCCACTTCAATTTTTGAAGCTCGATCTACTTCTTCGTTATTCTGATGTTCTTTGGTAGCACGATTCTTAGGCATATGGGCATCTACATGATGTACCTTTACAGCCAGGTTTTCTACCCGGGCAGCAATATCTTGCCACAGGGTAGCAGCCCAGATAGGTTTACCTCTGCGCTGCCAGTTGCTCTGTTTCCATTGTTGCAGCCACCCCCACAGAGCATTTGCCACCATCCATGAATCAGTGTAGAGATACAGTACCAGCCACTTTTCTCTTTCAGCGATTTCTAGGGCCAGTTGTATAGCTTTTACTTCTGCATACTGACTGACTCACCTTCCCCTTCCATGGCCTCCACAAATTGTCGTGTGGGACTCCACACAGCAGCTTTCCACTTCCGATGGCTCCCTACCACACGGCAGGATCCGTCAGTGAACAACACATACTGCTTTCTGTCTTCTGGCAACTCATTGTATGGTGGTGCCTCTTCAGCACGAGTTACTTCTTCTGTTGGTGCTCCGAAATCCCTGCCCTCTGGCCAGTCCATAATCTCTTCCAGGATTCCCGGGCGGTTGGGTTTCCCCATTCGAGCCCGCTGTGTAATTAACGCTACCCATTTACTCCACGTAGCATCCGTTGCATGATGTGTAGTAGGGATTTTCTCTTTGAACATCCAGTGTAACACAGGTAGCCATGGGGCCAAGAGAAGTTGTGCTTCTGTACCAACAACTTCTGAAGCGGCTCGAATCCCCTCATATGCCGTGAGTATCTCTTTTTCAGTTGGGGTGTAATTGGCTTCTGATCCTCGATAGCCCTGGCTCCAGTACCCCAGAGGTCAGTCTCGAGTTTCTCCTGGGGTCTTCTGCCAGAGGCTCCAGGTGAGCCCATGCTCCCCAGCTGCAGTGTAAAGTATGTTTTGCACAGCTGGTCCCGTACGGACAGGCCCAAGGGCTACTGCACGAGCTATTACTTTTAATAAATTCCCTTTTAATTAAAGGGAAAGGGAATGGGGAGGTGTTGCGAAGCACGGCCGAAAGCACGACAGACACCAGTTGAGTCAGATCATGCTGCTCCATTTTATTGCCCGAATAGCCTAACTTTTATAGTGAACTTTACAGGGGCGGACAGTGTTTCACACAAGATTATTGGTCAAAAGCACTCAGACAAACAACTATAAGAAAACAACCCCACCTGCAAGAAAAGAACCCCCCTTGTGATTAGCGGTCACGTAGACCTAGTCCTTGAGGCCAGCTGCTGGTAACAATATTTTTCTGAGTTGCTTAATTGGGCGATGTGGGAGTCATTGCCGTGGGAGCTTCTCACAGTTACTCTGGCAGCTTGGTTTGCTCAGCTACAGCAGGCCATGGGATTCTTACTGTTTCAAAGATCCCTCAGCTGCTTTATGTCTACGTGACCTATTTCAGTTAACCATTCCTCTACAGGGAGGAAAAAAGAAACAAAAGAAACAATCAGTTTGCGCGGAAGCACAGAGAGAGAGAAAAAAAAATATTCTCTACTTCCCATCAACGAGCGGTGTTCGGCCACGTCCTGGGAAGCAGGGCCTCAAACGCGTAGTGGTTGTTCAGGAGGAACAGCCCCCTCCCCCACAAGAGCCCCCCTTTTATTGCTGAGTGTGACATCAGGTGTTATGGAATATCCCTTTGGTTGGTTTAGGTCAGCTGCCCCGGCAATGTCCCCTCCCCATCACTTGCCCACCCCCAGCCTGCTGTCTCCTGGGGGCTTGGAAGGAGTCCTGATGCTGTGCCAGCACTACACAGCAACAGACACAACACTGGAGTGATATCAGTGCTGTTCCAGCTATGAGTGCAGAGCACAGCACTGTGTGGGCTTCTGCAGGGAAAAGGTGACTCCAGTTCAGACAGACCCAACACACTGGCAGAGGCACAGATGCTGGCAGCACAGCTTTATCAAGATTTTCCAGTGTGGGGGGCGGGGAGGGCAGCCCCCACTCCCCATTAGCACTCTGCTCCGATAGTCCCTCAGTTATTTCTGCCACTGATTGATTTATTGGAGAGGTCATACCCCGAACCGGGGTGGGTGCAGGAACCGACGATAAAGATGATAAAGATCGTGTCAGCCGCATTCCTGAGGTCTCAGGTTTCATACTTGGAGGTCTGTCAGTCCCAGACAGTACTGAGAAAGCTTGCGCCGCTGCCATAGCTGGCTGCCGTTCGCTTTTTATACCACACAGAGCGTTAAGCACTGCAAGCCAGGTTGTACATAAATCTTTATCGAACTTTCCACTTGTGATGGTTGTATCCCATAAATGATCTCCTACGAGCCGCCACTCATCTGGGCTAAAAGTTACAGAGATTTCCTTTAGAAAACCCTCCTTCTGGGCCCAGTGTACCAAGGATTTGATCTTTTTTACATTGCAAGATACGCCTCTCTTAGAATGCTAGAGAGAAGCAGCACAGCCGCCTCCTCCTCCATGGTTACGTCAGACAGGCTGCAGGGTCGTGATCTCCACCCCTCTGCTATGTGCCAACTCGCCACACGGTGGCGGTCGTCTTCCGTTGTCCACTGAAACCTCTGGTCTCCCGTAGCAACTCGATCCTGGATGTCCCGCGTCTCACTGCGATTATGTCACTTTCCTGCGTCTCACCGCGATCTCTAACAATTAATCTCCACGTCTCACCTCTATTTCTCCCCGCATCTAACCGCGATTTCTATGTCCGGGTTGGTACTTGGAGTTTCTCAATGTCTCTCAGGTGTTTCGGCTTCTGTCAGGTCTCTCCGTGTCTCTCAGTGCTCTCCATGTCTCTGAAGCGTCTCTCAGGGCTTTCCGTGTCTCTGAAGTCTCTCTGTGTCTCTAAGCGTCTCTCAGGGCTTCTCCGGGTCTCTGAAGTCTGTCAGCTTCTCTCAGCGTCTGTCAGGTCTCGCAGCGTCTCTCAGGTCTGTCAGTGTCTCTCAGCGTTTCTCAGCGTGTCCGGGTCTCAGCGTGTCCGGGTCTCAGCCTGTTCGGGCGCCATATATTGCAGGAAGAACGGCCGAAAGCACGACAGACACCAGTATGGTCAGATCATGCTCTCCCTTTTATTACCTGAATAGCCTGACTTTTATAGTGAACTTAACAGGGACGGATAGTCTCTCACACAAGATTATTGGTCAAAAGCACTCAGACAAACAACTGCAAGAAAACAACCCCACCTGCAAGAAAACAGCCCCCTTGTGATTAGCAGTCACGTAGATCCCATCCTTGAAGCCAACTACTGGCAACAATATTTTTCTAAAGTCCTCAATTGGGCGATGTGGGAACACTGTCATGGGAACTTCTCTTAGTCGTCCTGGTAGCTTGGTTTGCTCAGCCGCAGCAAGCCATGGGATCCTTGCTGTTTCAAAAATCCCTTAACATTTTCTGATTGTACATACATATAGGCATATAGGCGTACTCTGGTTTAGTATGTAAAAGCAATGTTCTGTATATTTAGAAAGTTGGATGTTAGTGTATGTGTGTTGGTAGAGCGTAGACTCCCCACGCACCCAGCACTGTATACCTTTTCTGATTGTACCTATGTATAGGCATACTCGGGTTTAATATGTAAAAGCAATGTTCTGTATATTTAGAAAGTTCGATGTTAGTGTGTGCGTGTTGGTAGATTGTAGACTCCCCGCTCACCCAGCACTGTTTGCTTGCCTTTTATAAATATTACTAAATTCAGATTGAGTTGTATCTTCATTTATAACAATCTTAATTACTAGAAACTGTTTCATTTTGTACAGATTATTTTAAATATTCAAGGGACTAAGAAGGTACCAAAAAAGGCAGTGAGACTACTGTTTATCCAGGAAATTTTAGTCTTTCTTCTTTCCCAACCTAGAAAAAAAAAAAAAAAAAAGTCAGGCCTGAAGCTTTCTCAGAGCATTGGACTTTCTTGGCTCATTCATGAACACCTCTGAGAAATTCTGGGCACAAATATAACATTTCCATGCATGAAACAGTGCCTTGTCTTGGAGCTAGTACAGTCATCCACAACTTAGGAGGTCTGAATTTAAATCACTATAAACACAGAGGGAAGCTAAACTGTGATCCAACTACTGAGGTGACAGTAAATTTACAGTTACCAAGTAGACTAGACTTGAAAGATCATTTACAGCTATGAATCTCAGACAGACAGTACCAGTTATCTTGCCAATCCGGAATTGGGGGGCTCTTGTGAAAACGTTGGGCCTCCTCCCGAACACCAGCTACGTGCGTTGAGGCCCTACTTCAAGGATGTGGTCAAGCATCACTCATTTGTGGGAAGTAGAGAGTAATTTCTTTCCTCTGCACTTCCATATAGCCTTCATTTGTTTTGTTTGTTTGTTTTCCTCCCTTTTTTCCTTTTCCCCCTCCCTTTTCCTTTTTTTTTCCCTTTAGTTAAATTGTTTAGTTAATAATAATCTTTCCTTTATTATTATTATTATTATTTTCCTTTAATTAAATTATCCTTATCTCAACCCGCAAGTTGTTCTTTACTTTACTTCTTCCCCTCCTCATCTAAAAGAGGGGGAGTGAGAGAGCGGTTGTGGTGTTTAGCTGCCTAGCACGGTAAAACCACCACACCTCCGCCCCTGATCCCTTCAGCATCCTTCCTAGGGATGCAAAGTCCTTTTTAATATCACTCATTATTTTTGTTGCAGCTTCCCAGGACCCAGCCTGAATGACAAGAGGATAGCAGTCCTCTGGTTTAATGAACTGCGGCAGAGCCTTCCTAACATCTCTGACACGTGCTCCAGGAAGACAACACACCTCTCTCTGGAGAAGTTATCTGGGTGACAAATAGGAGCCTCAGTGCCCCTCAGCAAGGAGTCTGAAATCGCTAAAACTCTCCGCACTTTTTTTTGTGGGGCTGGTTTTGGTGCAGCACTCCATCCAGCCCTGCTCCCTATGCTTAGTACTTCCCTTGACCTTGACATGCTTCTCGGGACCTGGGTTCTGACTATTGTCCAGACCCAAATCCTTTTCCTTTTCCTGCTTGAAAGCCTTGAATCTATTACCCAGGGACACCATGGGGGTTAGTGGCACTGTGGGTGTTGGGGGTGGACACCTCATTCTGCTTCGAGCTAAGACTAGGGTCCAGCCCCTTTCCTCTCATGGTCGGTCAAGCCCTCTGTCCTGCTGGCGAGCAGCTGGATCAGCTACTCCCCCTTGCAGGGACTTAGGAGGGGGCTGCCGGATCTCAGTAGGGGCAGGCTGACACCTCCTATCTGTCTCCCTCAGAGACTCCCAGGAGCCCTTCAGGTTGCCGATTTCTCTCTGCAGCCCAGCCACCTGCTCAAGCAGTTCCTTGAGCAGGGCACACCTGCACCCATGACAGCCCTCTCTTCCCTCAGGACCCAGGTGGGCCTCCAGAGTCCGGAGCTTCCTGCAGTCTCCAGTCTGTACTGCCACTTCGCCCTTCAGGGGATCCACCTGGGTGTCCACATGAGCCCAGAGAGGCCATGTCCCCTCAGTTTGGGTTGCCGCCTCTGCCCAGCCGCTGCAACGGGTACCCACCATGGTGAATTATGTTATAAAAGGCAGAATTCTCAGAGGAGAGGAAGAGAAAGGGAGGTGGGAAAGGGAGGAGAGGATCCTCCTGCACTCCTCCCTGCCCCGCACAAACTGCCTGCACTAACTGCCAAAGTCTCTCCTGTTAGCACGTGCTCTTTGGGGTGCTTCCTAGGGACTGCTTTTATACCATCGGGGGTTGGCTGTTGTCACTCCTGGCTCCGCCCTCAGCATATCAGCACCAGAGGTGGCACAAGCACAGCTCCTGCCTGCTCAGAGCAGGGCTGAGGCTCTGACCAAACAGGTCTGCGCTGTGTTACTGGGGGGCGTTAGGGGTTGGCTCTGTCCATTTCCCTCCCAGGAGCCCTCGCTGCAGCCAATCTGTGCCAGGTCCTCATTAAAATGGACATTTGAGATGATCAAAAATTTCCAGAGAAAGTGGGCAGAACTAGTATACATTAATTGGCTGGTCAAATATTGGACCATGCTGTTGAAAGGATCTGGAGGCAGATTCTTCCGAAGGAAGATGATGGCAAATCAAAGACTTTTTCCTCCTCTTTTCCTAGCCTGTGGTTTGTGTTAATTTTTCTGCTTTGCTTGCATTAATTTTCACTTGATGAAATTTCTGGAACTCAGTTACTTCTGGAAATTCCACAAATGCCACTTTCTTACTGTTACCAAAAAAAAAAAAGAAAAAGTTAAATCGTCATTATTGGTACAGTTGATCTGCTAAACCTGACTTATGAAAAATGTGTCTTAATTACCATAGTACATCTTTTCACAGATGTTGTTGTAAATATCGTTATTTATTGATTACATAGCATGTGTCACCAGCCTAGAAGCACTTTCCCCTGAATTATAAACTACCTGGTGAAATTTTGATCTCTCTTACACCTTGACATTAGAGATCCGCAGATGGAAGACACTATAAAAAGAGCGCTAAGTTTGAAGAATATTCATTTGAACATTGACAGACAGCAAGAGAACTCTCTTCCAGGCCATGCGCCAAACTGTGCTATGAGATTCACTGCTCTAAGTCCCCTGAGTCATCAACACTCTCAATGTTTTGAGTCTTTCATTTTTCCCTACAGGTCTATCTGCTACTTCAGTCTAATTAATCCTATTCTGGCTGTTCTTTGCCTTTCTCAGTAATCCCCAAACCTCTTCCTTTCCCGTCAGGTTAAAAAAACAAAACAAAACAAACAAACAAACAAAACCATTAAATATTCCCTAAATTGAACAAGCATCCATCCAAAAAATAAAAAATAAAAATTAGACCCTCATTCAATTACACAGTTATAATAATTTAATTTCACTGAAATCAATGTAACTATCACAATTTTAACCAGTAAGAAATCCAGCCCATAAATAAATGTAGTAGCACTGAAAACCTATTTTACTGAAACACCAAGGGAATACTCTTTTGGTAGTTTGCTACCAATATGTTTATGTATCATATGGGCCTGCTTAATTCAGTAATTCAGATTTTGCATCTTTTTCTACTCCTATACTGTTTTTTTTTGCAAAACAACTTGGTTCATCTTGAAGTTTAAGATACATAACTGTTCTACAATTTGTGCTGAAAGTCATGTGGCCATCCTTAAAGTCTCTCCTTTTTAGTTAGTCTGGAATTGAAATATGAGTGTGTACCAATCATTTGAAATCAGGAGTATGAAATAGGAGGTAAATTCTAAGAATAACTTTTGTAGCTGCAGAAATTAAATGATTAGTTTGTGGGTTGTTGTTTTCTGTTTTTCCTTCCCTTTTCGGGACCACTTTTTCTACATATGATCTGTTGTGCTGTTTGAAATAAGGAAACTGAATTTATATTTTTGAATATGAGGCCGCTGAGTGGAATAGACATTATTCAAGCTTTAACCCCTCAAATCCCCAACCTACCAAATGTAAGATTTAGTAACCCGGCACTCTTCATGTGACTAAGGAAGAGATTTGTCTACTTTAACCTCTACAGTCCAAAAGGTGGACCTCCACCATTTGGTAGTTGTCTAATTCCTCTTGGTTGTCAGTGATGAGTGATAAGCTCTTCCATTTTAGTGTCATTCCTTTGGACCTTTTAGTGGTGTCAATGGTCTCCCAAGGTGTGCCACAGAGTCTGAATGACCAGTTTAGAACTGATATTCATGTATCACCCAGCTGGGTCAATTTGATTAAGTAAATCCCACACTACATAGCTAGGGCTTTCAGTGATATATAGTAAAAGAATTCTGTCTTTTGAATTTGCAATCTTAACTTCTGACCAATGCTTTCCTTCTATATCCTGAAGACATATATCTGGCCTAATAGGAGATAGAAGCTACTTACATAAATTTCATATATATTGCCTTATTGATTTTTTTTGCAAGTGAAATTTAATGTTACATTTATGTTCAACATGTGTTGGTTCATTATGTAACATTTTGTTTAATATTGTGCCCCAAACATGGGAAATCTAATCACATGAAAAAGCATACCTCATTGACATGTGGAAAAATCAAAAACAAAAATCAAGCCAGGTAATGGAGACAGTCTAGGATTTTTTTAGTGGATTTTTCTTTTTGTTTCTTTTTTTTTTTTTTTTCATTTAGCCTGACAAATTCAAGCTATAGAAAAAATGATCAAACGTGATCTGACTCCAAATAATAATAATAATACTGATAAAAATAAAAATTACATGGGAGAAGTGGAGAACAAAAACGTTCAGCAAAAATGAGTGAGCAGCAGATTGGAAGTACAAACCTGTACAATGTCAGAGCATGCCAATTTCTTTAAGATGACAAATGGTAGAATATTCTTTTACTGAACTCTGCAGAAATGCACAATAAAGCAAATAAATGCACAATAAAGCAAAACACACCTCCTTCCCCTCCATCCTCTAGCAGGTCATTACTAGATTTCTTGAGACATTATCCCATATACCCATCCTCCCTTAGTTTTCCTTGACTTATTTTATTTTGCATCATTTCTCCTATCAACAATTCTGTATTTCTTTTTTCTCTTCCTTCTGTTAACACCAAAATGTTGATGCTTTGATTCTGTTCCATATTACTGGAGTTCTTATATTCAAAAAAAGATGAGTTTTGTTAATGAAAACTCGTCAAAATAGTGAATGTCAACAGCTAAGGAAAGCATTTTCATTTTTAATGTTGTCCATACTACTGTTTTCATATTCCTGAGGCTACAGATTCTCTTTGGAGATAACTACCTTATTCACATACCCACACTACCAATCTTTTATTATCTTTCTTCTCAGATGGTCTTACTCATAAGCATTTCATAAAACTCACCTTTGTGCTGATGCTCTTTCACTGGCCATCATACAATTCCTCTCAGGGGACAGATAGGGGATGCCTAAGTTAATGATTAAAACACTATCCAGGAACATTCATAAGCACTAGAACATGATTACTGATACTACTAAATAGTTAGAACAGTCCCTGACATGGTTTTGTCTTATGACAATCATCAGTCTTCAAAGCTAGTCCTTGGCATGGTTTGGGCATTTATCGGGGCCAGGGACCATTCTTAATAGGCAGTTAAAATCTTGTATAGAAAGCTTCAGTGTAAGCTACAGTGCACAGTGTTACATTGTGGATGAGGACCATTTTACAGAATCATAGAATCGCAAAATATCCCAAGCTGGACTGGACCCACAAGGATCATCAAGTCCAAATCCTGGCTCCACACAGGAGCACCCAAAAATTAAATCCTGTGTCTGAGAGTATTGTACAAACATTTCTTGAACTCCAGCAGGCTTGGTGCCGTGACCCCTGCCATGGGGAGCTTGTTCCAGTGCCCAACCACTCTCTCATTTCATGACATTCAGACTCAGTATCAAGGACTGGACCTATAAATGTTTAATTTACTTGTATTGACATATCCCAGGGTCTTCTAAATGTGTTTGACTAATAAGAGTTCTGGAGCACCTCCACACAGAAAGATATGGGATGCACCCACAAAAACACAGGAGCAAGAGCAGGGAGAACTGAGGAAATGCTTAGGTTTTCCTGCATGTATGGTTAGAAACAGCTTGTATCCTCAAATGACCAACACATTGCACTGAGTGTAAAAAGCTGTTTTTTTGCTCTTCATGCTTTTTCTCCATTTTGTCTGTCTTCTGCCTTTGAAAAGTAAGTTGTCCTGGTTTCAGTTAGGACAGAGTTAAGTATAAGGCTTTAGTAGACACCGGTGCACAATGTACTGTAATGCCATAGAGCTATAAAGGGCCAGAGCCCATCTGTATTTGTGGAGTGACAGGGGGATCTCAGCAGTTGACTGTATTGGAGGCTGAAGTGAGTCTGACTGGGAATGAGTGGCAAAAGCACCGTATTGTGACTGGCCTGGATGCTCCATGTATCCTTGGCATAGACTATCTTAGAAGAGGATATTTCAAGGACCCAAAAGGGTTCCGGTGGGCTTTTGGTATAGCTGCCTTAGAGACAGAGGGCATTAAACAATTGTCTACCTTGCCTGGGAGACTCTATCCTTAGGGGAACAGAGGGCCCTATTTGTCGGCCTGACCCTACCCGTAGGGAAGTCTGCTGTCTCCCTGGGGCCAGGGTCAGGGACGTTGCCAGGAAGCTTCCCAACCTGGTACGCCCCTCTGATTATTATCCTCTTCTGATAGTCCAGGCGGGCAGTGACGACATTGAAGACAGAAGCCTGAAGGTGTGAGGAATGTTTTAACAATTCCAATTCGTGTCCATAAATTCGTGTCCATAAAGAATAATTCTGTTTGAATCCTGTCTGCCTCTGGGCCCTGCACTGGCAATTTAGTTCTTGAACCACAGATGCAGTGTGTCCCAGTCTCCCCCTCATTCCAGTCAGTTTATCACGTCTTCAGAAAACACTCCTTAAATTTATGAACCTGTTTGCTTTTGTTATTCCTGACTTCTAGTTCTAACAGTTACAGTTTTTTTCTGTCTTCTTCGAGATTGATTTAACACTGCTATAGATGTTATGTAGATGACTGTAAATAGCTGGGAAAGAATGTTTTAATTGCTCGTGAGTCGTCAACCTGTTTGGGAGTTTCAGAACAACTGATAATAACTGGTGACTGCTGGTGACTGTTATGAGATCCTTGGTATCTGGCCAGGGGGGCCAAGAGATTAAGAGGAAGAAAAAAGAAGCTGAAGGACAGTTGGGAGACAAGACCTGCGGAGAGTGTACAGAGAGTGTTCCATAAACTTGGAATAGTGCCGAGTAAGTACAAAGGGTGAGAGGAAGACTACGAGCCTTCAGCATGAAAGACCCCTAGAGACCCCCAGAGGAGACTGATGCGCATGCCCCAGTAGGAGGGACTGGACCCCGGAAGCTAATTATAATAATCTATTTTTTTAGAAGTAGTAATGAATATGTATTAGTCTAGGTGCATAAAAATCAGCTACTTGATGTAACTGGTGTGCGTCCTGGTGGAGCGGAGACTCCCGGTGCACCCAGCGCTGTTTGCTTACCTCTATTCCTTTATAATCTTTTAATAAATCCTATTTTTTTATTTAATCCTAATTTGAATCCTGAGCCATTTATAACAAAGGCAATCAAAAGAGACTTTAGGGGGCTTGGACGGTTAGTGGACGGAGCAGGAGTGCAGGTAGTGTTTTCATCCATCCCTACGGTGACAGGGAGGGGTACGGAGAGGACAAGGAAAGCCCACCTGATAAACACGTGGCTCCGGGGCTGGTGCCAACACAGAAATCTTGGGTTTTTCGACCAGGGGGCAGTTTACTCAGCACCTGGTCTGATGGCCGCAGATGGGTCCCTATCCTTTAGGGGAAAAAGGATCCTTGGCCAGGAGCTGGCGGGGCTCATTGAGAGGGCTTTAAACTAGGTAAGAAGGGGGATGGGGCTAAAGCAAGGATTGTTGGGGCTGTGCCAGGGGGAGCAATGGCAAGGCCGGAGGATAAGGTAAAGGCCCAGCTGAAGTGCATCTACACCAATGCACGCAGCATGGGTAACAAACAGGAGGAGCTGGAAGCCATCGTGCAGCAGGCAGGCTACGACTTAGTTGCCATCACGGAAACGTGGTGGGACCAGTCTCATGACTGGAGTGCTGCGATGCCTGGCTATAGGCTCTTCAGAAGGGACAGGCAGCACAGAAGGGGTGGTGGTGTGGCTCTCTATATTAGAGAGTCTTTCGATGTTGTAGAACTCGAGGCTAGGAATGACAAGATCGAGTCCCTTTGGGTTAGGATCGGCAGGGACAACAAGGCTAGCGTCCTATATAGATGCTAGCGTCCTATAAGGATGTAGCAAGGCTGTGCAGGGACAAAATTAGGAAGGCCAAAGCTCATCTGGAGCTCAATCTGGCTACTGCCGTTAAAGATAACAAAAAACGCTTTTATAAATACATCAACACAAAAAAGAAGACTAAGGAGAATCTCCATCCTTTACTGGATGCGGGGGGAAACTTAGTTAAAAGAGATGAGGAAAAGGCGGAGGTGCTCAATGCCTTCTTCGCCTCAGTCTTTAGCGGCAATACCGGTTGTTCTCTGGATACCCAGTACCCTGTGCTGGTGGAAGGGGATGGGGAGCAGGATGTGGCCCTCACCATCCACGAAGAACTGGTTGGTGACCTGCTACGGCACTTGGATGTGCACAAGTCGATGGGGCCGGATGGGATCCATCCAAGGGTACTGAGAGAACTGGCAGAGGAGCTGGCCAAGCCCCTATCCATCATTTATCAACAGTCCTGGCTATCAGGGGAGGTCCCAGTTGACTGGCGGCTAGCAAACGTGACGCCCATCTACAAGAAGGGCCGGAGGGCAGACCCGGGAAACTACAGGCCTGTCAGTTTGACCTCAGTACCAGGGAAGCTCATGGAGCAGATTATCTTGAGAGTCATCACGCAGCACTTACAGGGCAAGCAGGCGATCAGGCCCAGTCAGCATGGGTTTATGAAAGGCAGGTCCTGCTTGACGAACCTGATCTCCTTCTATGACAAAGTGACGCGCTGGGTGGATGAGGGAAAGGCTGTGGATGTGGTCTACCCTTACTTCAGAAAGGCTTTTGATACCGTTCCCCACAGCATTCTCCTCAAGAAACTGGCTGCTCTTGGCTTGGACTGGCGCACGCTTCGTTGGGTTAGAAACTGGCTGGATAGCCGGGCCCAAAGAGTCATGGTGAATGGAGTCAAGTCCAGTTGGAGGCCGGTTACTAGTGGTGTTCCCCAGGGCTCGGTGCTGGGGCCGGTCCTCTTTAATATCTTCATCGATGATCTGGACGAGGGCATTGAGTGCACCCTCAGTAAGTTTGCAGATGACACCAATCTAGGTGCGTGTGTCGATCTTCTCGAGTGTAGGAAGGCTCTGCAGGAGGATCTGGATAGGCTGGACTGATGGGCTGAGGCCAACTGCATGAAGTTCAACAAGGCCAAGTGCCGGGTCCTGCACCTGGGGCGCAACAACCCCAAGCAGAGCTACAGGCTGGGACATGAGTGGTTGGAAAGCTGCCTGGCAGAGAAGGACCTGGGAGTATTGGTGGATAGTTGGCTGAATATGAGCCATCAGTGTTCTCAGGTGGCCAAGAAGGTCAACAGCATCCTGGCTTGTATAGGAAGCAGTGTGGCCAGCAGGGCTAGGGAAGTTATTGTCCCCCTATACTCGGCTCTGGTGAGGCCGCACCTCAAGTACTGTGTTCAGTTTTGGGCCCCTCGCTACAAGAAGGACATGGAGGTGCTCGAGTGAGTCCAGAGAAGGACGACGAAGCTGGTGAGGGGTCTGGAGAACAAGTCTTATGAGGAGCGGCTGAGGGAGCTGGGTTTGTTCATCCTGGAGAAGAGGAGGCTCAGGGGCGACCTTATCGCTCTTTATAAGTACATTAAAGGAGGCTGTAGTGAGGTGGGGGTTGGTCTGTTTTCCCATGTGCCTGGTGACAGGAAGAGGGGGAATGGGCTAAAGTTGCGCCAGGGGAGTTTTAGGTTGGATATTAGGAAGAACTTCTTTACCGAAAGGGTTGTTAGGCATTGGAATGGGCTGCCCAGGGAAATGGTGGAGTCACCATCCCTGGAGGTCTTTAGAAGACGTTTAGATGTAGAGCTTAGTGATATGGTTTAGTGGAAGACTCGTCAGAGGTTGGACTAGGTGATCTTGGAGGTCTCTTCCAACCTAGACGATTCCATGTGATTCTGGGATTCTGTGATTCTGTGATAAAAGTTGTATCCGATCTGTGTTGAGGATAGGGGTAGCTACCTTCAGCTGCCCTCCTTCCTTTCATCATTCAGGGCATTAGTATGTTGGAAATACTCTGCATTTGAGACCGTGAAGTTCCTTTTATTGTCCATACACTCTGCTTCAGAAGAGAACGGCTAAGATGTGATCCTGAAATATAAGAAACATGCTTTTAAATGATGATATAGTATGATGCCTTCCCATAGTTAAAACCATAATAGCTACTAAGCTATTGACTACAATAGCTAGTAAGATCACAATTATTTTTGATATTAATAATAAATATAATTAATATGGCCAGAGATTGTAAGAGACCTGGGCATGGTCTAGCATGTTGCTGTGCTCAGAGAAACTGAGATGGTTGCTCTTGCGATGTTCTTATGAATCGCCTCTTGATTATACCTCTATTCTAGGGCTCTCCTGGTGTTCAATAAGGTAATAGAAATGATTAAAAGCTACTGATTCAGGGTCCATAGGCCAATTTGCAAAGAAGTAGCCCAGAGTTTTTGATGTGTTTACCAATACTTTTTTTTTTTTTTTCCCCAGTTCAGTACACTGAGCTCTTTTGCAAAGCCAGACACATTTGCAACATCATACAATCGCACCTGGTTTCATTTCTGAATCCATGTTTTGCAAGATGCTTAGTAGACTTCTTTGTATTAAACAGAAAAAAAGAAGTTCCCATGACAGTGTTCCCACATCGCCCGACTGAGGAATTTAGAAAAATATTGTTGCTAGCATCTGGCTTCAAGGACAAGATCTACGTGACTGCTAATCACAAGGGGGTTGTTTTCTTGCAGTTGTTTGTCTGAGTGCTTTTGACCAATAATTTTGTGTGAGACACTATCCGCCCCTGTTAAGTTTGCTATAAAAGTCAGGCTATTCGGGTAATAAAACAGAGCATGATCTGACTCTATTGGTTTCTGTCGTGTTTTCGGCCGTTCTTCCTGCAACAGTTCCCCAGGGGCCTGTTCTACAGGTGGGAATGGAGGTGCTTTCTTTTCCCCTGGGAGACTAAGAAGAGCCCTCAGTGCGAGCTGTGCAGCTGTTTGGTGAATAATCACAGGGAACTGCAACTGAAGCTGGGTATTGAGATAAGGACCCATTCCCTTTAACACCTCCACAGTAATCCCATACAGAGGGTCCCCCTGTTTACGCGGTTGACCCGCTTCCCCCTGTGGTAACTGCAACCATTCCCTTTCAACAATAACAATGTGGAAGGAGTTAACAGTAAGCGCGCCAAGTTTCGACAGTCAAGTGGACACATTGGTTTTGCCTGAAAAATCCATTGAATTATCTGTCGAACCGCCTGGGATTGTAAACAATAGTCCAAAAACTTTTTTCGAGCTTGTTGCAGAAGCTTGCAGTCATGTGCGTGGGGGGCGGGGAGGGCAGCCCCCACTCCCCATTAGCACTCTGCTCCGATAGTCCCTCAGTTATTTCTGCCACTGATTGATTTATTGGAGAGGTCATACCCCGAACCGGGGTGGGTGCAAGAACCGATGATAAAGATCGTGTCAGCCGCATTCCTGAGGTCTCAGGTTTCATACTTGGAGGTCTGTCAGTCCCAGACAGTACTGAGAAAGCTTGCGCCTCTGCCATAGCTGGCTCCCGTTCTCTTTTTATACCGCACAGCGCGTTAAGCACTGCAAGCCAGGTCGTACATAAATCTTTATCGAACTTTCCACTTGTGATGGTTGTATCCCATAAATGATCTCCTACGAGCCGCCACTCATCTGGGCTAAAAGTTACAGAGATTTCCTTTAGAAAACCCTCCTTCTGGGCCCAGTGTACCAAGGATTTGATCTTTTTTACATTGCAAGATACGCCTCTCTTAGAGAGAATGCTAGAGAGAAGCTGCACAGCCGCCTCCTCCTCCTCCATGGGTACGTCAGACAGGCTGCAGGGTCGTGATCTCCACCCCTCTGCTATATGTCAACTCGCCACACGGTGGCGGTCGTCTGCCACTGTTCACTGACGCCTGTGGTCTCCCGTAGCAACTCGATCCCGGATGTCCCGCGTCTCACTGCGATTATGTCACTTTCCCGCGTCTAACCGCGATTTCACAGAATCACAGAATTTCAAGGTTGGAAGAGACCTCCTTACTTTCCTGAAGGAGCACATGAGAAAGATTCAATATCATATCAATCCTTTCGATCAATGGTTCACTGATTTGTTTGAAACGATGCATAGATGGTTACTGGGATTAATCAAAGAGGGATTAAGGATTCTGTTTGTTGTGGTGTTAATCATAATTGCGCGTTGTATTGTAATAAATGTGGTTAAAGGGTTACTTTCAAAACGGTTACATCGGGCTTGGTTTGCTCAAAAAGTAAAAGGGGAATTGTTGAGGGATTTTTGAAACAGCAAAGATCCCGTGACTTGCTGCAGTTGAGCAAACCAAGCTACCAGGGCAACTATGAGAAGTTCCCATGACAGTGTTCCCATATCGCCCAATTGAGGAATTTAGAAAAATATTGTTGCCAGCAGGTGGCTTCAAGGACGGGATCTACGTGACTGCTAATCACAAGGGGGTTGTTTTCTTGCAGGTGGGGTTGTTTTCTTGCAGTTGTTTGTCTGAGTGCTTTTGACCAATAATCTTGTGTGAGACGCTATCCGCCCCTGTTAAGTTCACTATAAAAGTCAGTCTATTTGGGTAATAAAGGGAGAGTATGATTTGACCATACTACTGTCTGTTGTGTTTTTGGTTGTTCTTCCTGCAACATCCAGTATCCTGAAATGACTGTTATTCCAGTTTGTCTAGAAGTACTTATTGTGTTTGTCATACCATCAGTTCCACTTAAGGACTACTTGAAGTCAGTGCAATACAGGTATTACAGAAATCTTTCTTCCTTCTTGAACATTTATATATCTGTGGCTCATTTGCATTTTCATTTGCCCATATGTATATTGATTAGATTATTGCTTCAATTCTTATCCAAGCGTAGTTTTTATATGTCTATCCTATCTGCCAAGATTCTTACCTGATCCTTGTGTCCCTTATATTATAGCACCTCAAAATCACTCACGGGATTTTATCTTTGGCTCTGAGGGAGGGAAGTGCTGCCTGTGTTCCAGAAATTGGAGATTTCTATGCAAGCCAATGAATTATGAAAGCTCTCCAACCTAATTTCCTGTACATGATAGTTACATGTACTGATTTTGCTATCGTTTCTGCAGTGCAAAGGGACTGTATACTGAGCTTCCAAACTCTGGTCTAAAATGAATAGCAGCTTAAGACATAAAAATCAACCTCCAAATCATAATAAATTCTGAAGTAATGCAACAATAGAGCTACAAAATTGATATGCATAAAGGTCAGGGAATTAAGAGTTTTGCTTTTCCCAGTGACTTTAACATGCACATCACAAAGCTAAATTGTTTGCTCAGTTATATCTTGCTGATCTCATTTATTCATATTGTATAAAATATAATATCCAGATAGGATAGACATATAAAAACTACGCTTGGATAAGAATTGTGTTAGTTGTGGTTTAACCCAGCTGGCAGCTAAACACCACACAGCTGTTCGCTCACCCTCCCCCCTCCCTCTCTGGGACGGGGGAGAGAAATGGAAAGTGAAACCCGTGAGTTGAGATAAAGACAGTTTATTATACAGGAAAATAATAATAACAATAATAAAATAATAATAATAATAATAATAATAATAATAATAATAATAATAATAATAATAATAATAATAATACAATGGTGATAATAGTACTACTAATAATAGTATGTACAAACCAGTGATGCACAATGCAATTGCTCACCACCTGCTGACTGATGCCCAGCCTAACCCCGAGCAGTCCGGCCCCCTCCCCCCGGCTAGCCACCCCTATATATTGTTTAGCATGACGTCAGATGGTATGGAATACCCCTTTGGCTAGTTTGGGTCACCTGTCCTGGGTCTGTCCCCTCCCCGCTCTTACTGCACCCCCAGCCTGCTCGTTGACAGGACAGAGCAAGAAACTGAGATGTCCTTGGCTTGGTATAAATACTGTTCTGCAACAATTAAAACATCGGGGTGTTATCAGCACTCTTCTCATCCTAAGCCAAACACAGCATTCCACCAGCTACTAGGAAGAAAATTAATTCTGTTCTAACTGAAACCAGGACAAGTGTGTTAAACTAAAATTGGTGTAAGTATTAGACCTGCTTAATAGTCGCTTGTCATAATGCTGATTGCTTTAATCTCAACTCTGCTGCGCCTGTTTTCCAAATTGAGTATTATAGTACATTATTTTCCATATTTGCTCTCTGTCGTGTTGTTTATCCTCTCCGGGCCCTGGTTTCAGATCTTTATGGTACTGAGTGTTGTAGCAATGGCTTATGAGACGATGAGATATCTGGTCATGACTCTAACTTGTTATTTGTACTCAGTAACATTGTCGACTCTGTACTTTGGAAACTGTATCTTGGAAACTATTAGCAATTATACCTATTGTTTTTTTCCACTAGGGAGTCAATCTGTGGAGGGGAAAGGGGAAGATATTTTTTCTTACTTGATTACTCTCCCTTTCTCCTTCACCACCCTCTTATCCCCCGAGCTTGTCACAATAGCTCTCCAAGATATTGAATATCCTTGGGATACTCAGACCAGCATAGTCTTGTTGTTCTGCCTCCTGAATGCACTTCAGATTCTGCTTAAAGTTAAACAACTACTTAGGAGTCTCATCCGGAGATCTGCCCGGAGGCAGTATAGTTGTGGGTGGCAGGGAGTATGGGTGGATATGGGCAGGCATCTAGAGCAGTTGGCACCCCCAGTGTTTTGGAAATTCACCCCTGAACAACTGCAATATCCTCAAAAACTGGCAGAATGCTTGAAAAAAAGGTGTCATGATTCTGGCAGTTCCAAAGTAACACAAATCATTGTAACGTGCTGGGGCCTGGCTCATGCCTATCGAGCTGCCATTGATAATGCTATCAACTTAGTGACAGACCCTGCGGCCACTCCAAGCCCTGTGACAGATCCAACGGCCACTGTGACCCCTACGGTGGACTCTGCAGCCGCTCCAGCCCCAGCTCCTGCAGCCGCTCCAGCCCCAGCTCCTGCAGCCGCTCCAGTCCCAGCTCCTGCAACTGCTCCAGCTCCGGTTCCTGCAGCCGCTCCAGCTCCTGCAGCTGCTCCAGTTCCTGTGGCTGTGTCAGAGAAACGAGCTGTAGCAGTGCAAGTTGACCCTGCAGAGGGTATTCCAACCCCTGTGGCAGACCCTGTAACAAGGTCAGAGAAACGAGCTGTAGCAGTGCAAGTTGACCCTGCAGAGGGTATTCCAACCCCTGTGGCAGACCCTGTAACGGGGTCAGAGAAAAGAGCTGTAGCAGTGCAAGTTGACCCTGCAGAGGGTATTCCAACCCCTGTGGCAGACCCTGTAACGGGGTCAGAGAAAAGAGCTGTAGCAGTGCAAGTTGACCCTGCAGGGGGTATTCCAACCTCTGTGGCAGACCCTGTAACAAGGTCAGAGAAACGAGCAGTAGCAGTGCAAGCTGCCCCTGTAGAGAAGGTGAAAAAATGGTATAGAGATTCAGGTCGTTTAGAATGCAGAGAGTCTTCTGCCAAATCTAGGTATAGAGACGACGGAGACGACGACGACGCTGGGCCATCAAGGATTCAGGAGGAGGAAGATGAGGATGCCGAAAAATCAACAGTAACTACCCGAAGCCTAAACGAGCGTGAGTTACGAGATGTGCGAAAAGATTTTGGTCGCTGTATAGGTGAGCAGCTTGTCACCTGGCTGCTCCGGTGCTGGGACACTGGAGCCAATTGTCTGGAATTAGAGGGCAGGGAAGCCAGGCAGACGGGATCCCTTGCTAGAGATGCAGGCATTGCCAAAGCAATTGCAGATGGAACACAATCTAACAGCCTCTGGAGGCGTCTCCTCTCAGCTGTGAGGGAAAGGTATCCCTTCAAGGAAGAACTTTTATGTCTACCAGGCAAGTGGACCACTATGGAGAAGGGAATCTAGTACCTGAGGGTATTAGCCGTACGGGAAGTGATTTATGAGGATCCAGACCTCAGACAAACATCCAAAGATCCAGATGAAGTCAGGTGTACACGACCCATTTTGCGGAAGTTTGTACGGAGTGCACCATCATCATGTGAGGAATGTTTTAAAAATTCCAATTAAGTAATCATTTACTTAAACAATTCGGTTGTATAGGGGTTTTTGAAATAGCAAAGCAAGTCACACAAGGTTGTTTAACTTGTCAGAAAATAAATAAGAAAATATTCCGACAGGCGGCAGCGGGAGGAAGAAAAACAGCATATCGGCCTTTTGAGAGAGTACAAGTTGATTTTACCGAATTGCCTAAAGTAGGGAGGATCAAGTATTTATTGGTAATTGTGGATCATTTAACACAATGGGTAGAAGCTTATCCTGTGGCACGAGCTACGGCACAAGTGGTGACAAAAATTTTATTGGAACACCTGATACCTAGATATGGGATAATCCAGTACATTGATTCTGACCAAGGCACACACTTTACTTCTAAAATAATAAAATTATTATGTCAATCATTAGGTATTCAGTGGGAATATCATACTCCGTGGCCCCCACAAAGCTCAGGGAAAGTAGAGAGAATGAATCAAACAATAAAACAGCAATTGGCTAAATTAATGGTTGAGACACAAATGCCTTGGACTTGATGTTTACCATTGGCACTTTTAAACATAAGAACTAAATCACACAGTGAGACTGGATTATCACCATATGAAATGTTATATGGTATGCCTTATTCACAGGGAATGCCTCTGGGAGACAATGTAGTTGAGGATCGTAGTATCCAGAAATATATAATTACTATTGGGAAAAGGTTGCAAGAACTAAGAGAAATTGGAATACTGGTTCAAACACCACCTTTAGGATTTGCCATCCATCAAATACAACCAGGGGATGAGGTCTTAATAAAAACTTGGAAAGAAGAATCTTTACAGCCCCGGTGGGAGGGACCGTACCTTGTTTTACTTACCACTGAAACAGCTGTGAGAACAGCAGAAAGGGGTTGGACCCATGCATCCAGAGTAAAAGGACCAATAAATACCAAAACCTGGAGGGTTGAGTCTGCTCCTGGGGAACTAATTAAAACTAAAAAAAAGTTAAAACTAAAAAAGAACTAATGTTCCGGGAATAGGGCACGCTCTACATGAAATACCAGAAGAAGGGGACAAGGAAGCCTGCAATGAAGAAAGGTGAGAAGGCAAGACCGGGGCAGGACTCTCCACTGCGGTGTGTATAGTCTACCGAGGGAGGCAACCCCTACGGGTATTGACTGCCGAGTGTGAGGGCCTCTACCGGACTTCTCACGCACTGAAATCAAGCTGTCCCAGAAAAAGAAACAAATGAGCAAACGAAAAATGTATGTATATAGTAAGAGTTTTTTTTTTTAACCTATTGTAATTAGTTTTCCAGGAGCTGAACCACCCTCGAAGGCTGAACAGTGACACGAGTTTAAATAGATTCTGGAGGTGGATCCAACCCCAAGGCATTTCTCACACCTTTACGATACTCTCTGGACGACGCAGAAGGATGTTATACTTCCTGGTACTATTCTTACAAGGGCAATTGAGCCATGGAAATAATTTTTTCATTTTGGGGGAGGAAGTGGCTAAGGCTTTTAATCTTAGCAATTGCTGGGTTTGTGGGGGACCAGGAGGAGCTGAAAGTTGGCCTTGGGTAGCTGGCCCAGTCGAACCTAAGTGGTGGGTTAGTAATTTGAGTGAAGTTCATAATGGAACACAGTTCTGGAAAGAGGAGGAGGGCCCGTGGCAATTGCATTCATCAGAAAAAGGTATATATTGTTTAAACAGAACAGGAACAGTAAAAGTAGGAGAAAGCATTTGTAAATGGACATCCCCTGGATATGAATGTACTGATCCTGAATGTAGACCTATAAACTGTACAGCAAGTAAAGGGAAATGGAATACCACACATGTCCAGCTGAAAAATGGGACTTGGCTGAGATGCTCATCTAAGGAATTTTTTGGGCTTGGGTGTAAAGCCATGGCAAGAGCACAATCAAAAGGACAATTCGACGTTCAAATCTTGAGTTGTCAGCGTGATAACACTACTAGTGAACAGCATGTGGTAAAAGTCTACCGCTGGAAGTGGCAAAATGAGAACGGGACACAAGTTTTTTTTAAACATTTCTGGTCAGCTCGTAATATGACAAATCGTGAAGGAGAAATTAGTTGTAATTGTGAGTGGGAATCTAGTGCGGGGGCTTGGAAGTGTATATATACGAGTATTAATGAAGCAAACATTGCAACGGGGCCACTTGGTAATGAGAACACCTTGTATTTTCATGCCCCAAGGAATAAAAAGGATTGGGATGGTCCTTTTCCAAATGGGGTGTGGGCTTTAAGAGGACATTATTGGATATGTGGCAAACGGGCCTATAAAAGGCTACCAAAAGATTGGTCAGGAGTATGCTACGTGGGATACATAAGACCTTTATTCTTTTTATTATCTCAAATACAAGGGAATCACTTGGGAATAAAATTATATGATGATATTGATAGGGAGAAACGATATATTGATACCTCTTTAGCTGGAGGTAGTGCTCAAAAACGGAGAGAAAATGAATGGCCTCCTGAAAGAATCATACAGTATTATGGACCAGCTACATGGAATCCGAATGAAGTAATATCTGGAGCTCGAGAACCTATTTATAATTTGAATCGCATAATTAGGTTACAAGCAGTTCTCGAAATAATAACTAATCAAACAGCAACAGCTCTGGATCTCTTAGCTGACCAATCTACCCAGATGAGGAATGCTATTTTCCAACATAGAATGGTCTTAGACTATTTACTAGCAGAAGAAGGGGGTGTGTGTGGTAAACTCAATTATTCTAATTGTTGCTTACGAATTGACGATAATGGGAAAGTAGTTAAAAAGATAACCAAGGAAATTAGAAAATTAGCCCACGTTCCAACACAAACCTGGAAGGATATGGAATGGGATTTATTTTCATGGCTGCCTGGTGGACCATGGGTTAAAAGAGTGATATTTTTATTGTTATGTGGTGTAATGACGTTATTATTTGTACCTTGTATGATACCTTGTTTTACATTATTAATACGCCGGGTGATAAATAGTACATTGGTAATAACTTCATTAAAAAAGGAAGGGAATATGTCAATTATGATGCTTAAGAATTGGACCCTCCAAGAACAAACTGATGAAATCCAATTATTAATAACAGAAGAGACACGAATTGGGGATATTAAAAAGAAGATAAGGGATTGTGAGGAATGTTTTAACAATTCCAATTCGTGTCCATAAATTCGTGTCCATAAATTCGTGTCCATAAAGAACAATTCTGTTTGAATCCTGTCTGCCTCTGGGCCCTGCACTGGCAATTTAATTCTTGAACCACAGATGCAGTGTGTCCCAGTCTCCCCCTCATTCTAGTCAATTTATCACGTCTTCAGAAAATACTCCTTAAATTTATGAACCTGTTTCCTTTGTTATTCTGAACTTCTATTTCTAACAGTTACAGTTTTTTTCTGTCTTCTTCGAGATTGATTTAACACTGCTATAGATGTTATATAGATGACTGTGAATAGCTGGGAAAAAATGTTTTAATTGCTCGTGAGTCATCAAGCTGTTTGGGAGTTTCAGAACAACTGATAATAACAGGTGACTGCTGGTGACTGTTATGAGATACTATGTGGATCTTTGGTATCTGGCCAGGGGGGCCAAGAGATTAAGAAGAAGAAAAAAGAAGCTGAAGGACAGTTGGGAGACAAGACCTGCAGAGAGTGTTCTATAAACTTGGAATGGTGCCGAGTGAGTACAAAGGGGGAGAGGAAGAATACGAGCCTTCAGCATGAAAGACCCCTAGAGACCCCCAGAGGAGACTGATGCGCATGCTCCAGTAGGAGGAACTGGACCCCGGAAGCTAATTATAATAATCTATTTTTTTAGAAGTAGTAATGAATATGTATTAGTCTAGGTGCATAAAAATCAGCTGCTTGATGCAACTGGTGTGCATCCTGGTGGAGCGGAGACGCCCGGTGCACCCAGCGCTGTTTGCTTACCTCTATTTTTTTATATTCTTCTAATAAATCCTATTTTTTTATTTAATCCTAATTTGAATCCTGAGCCATTTATAACAATCATATGCCAGCTCATTGGCAATAATGGCCTGGAAAGAGGATGAGGAACCCACAGTGGATGAAGTGGCTAAACAACTCCGGCAGTACGAAGACAGTCTCTCCTCTTCCTTACAGGCTTGCGTCTCAGCTGTGGAGAAACTTTCTGAAGAGGTCCACCAACTTAAAGAGAATCTATCTTCCCCCCCACCTGAACCAACCAGTGTCCAATGACCAAAAGAGAACACTTAGGAGAAACTTTCTGAAAAGTTTCACCAACTTGAAGAGAGATTATTCTCCTCTGTACCTGTACAAAGCAGTGTCTCAGCTATCAGGGGTAGGCGTTCATCCACACAAGGAAGACGATATGGTGGGTACATACCCCATGTCACCCTGTGGTTTTACTTACGAGACCACGGAGAGGACATGAGAAAATGGGATGGAAAATCTACCGCGACCCTAGAGGCACGGGTACGTGTGTTGCAAAAGAAAACAATCAGGAAAAAGGGATTCTCTGAAAAGTTTGCTGCTCCAACTTCCAGCAGACAGTCCTTCAAACACAGAAACGAAGAAGATTCTGACCAGGATTAGGGAGGCCCTGCCTCCAGCCAGGGGGAGGAAAGGGACAATCGAGTTTATTGGACTGTGTGGATTCGATGGCCTGGCACGTCACACGCACAGAAGTATAAGGCTTTAGTAGACACCGGTGCACAATGTACTATAATGCCATAGAGCTATAAAGGACCAGAGCCCATCTGTATTTGTGGAGTGACAGGGGGATCTCAGCAGTTGACTGTATTGGAGGCTGAAGTGAGTCTGACTGGGAATGAGTGGGAAAAGCACCGCATTGTGACTGGCCCGGATGCTCCATGTATCCTTGGCATAGACTATCTTAGAAGAGGATATTTCAAGGACCCAAAAGGGTTCCGGTGGGCTTTTGGGATAGCTGCCTTAGAGACAGAGGGCATTAAACAATTATCTACCTTGCCTGGTCTCTCAGAGGACCCCTCTGTTGTGGGGTTGCTGAGGGTCGAAGAACAGCAAGTGCCAATCGCTACCACAACTGTGCACCGTCGGCAATATCGCACTAACCGAGACTCCCTGATTCCCATCCAGAAGCTAATTCGTCAATTGGAGAGCCAAGGAGTGATCAGCAAGACTCATTCAACTTTCAATAGTCCCATATGGCCAGTGCGAAAGTCTAATGGCGAGTGGAGACTAACAGTGGACTATCGCGGTCTGAACGAAGTGACGCCACCACTGAGTGCTGCAGTGCCAGACATGCTGGAACTTCAGTACGAACTTGAATCAAAGGCAGCCAAGTGGTACGCCACAATTGATATCACTAATGCATTTTTCTCCATCCCTCTAGCAGCAGAGTGCAGGCCACAATTTGCCTTCACTTGGAGGGGAGTCCAATATACTTGGAATAGGCTGCCCCAGGGGTGGAAACACAGCCCTACCATTTGCCATGGGCTGATCCAGTCTGCGCTAGAGCAGGGGGAAGCTCCTGAACACCTGCAGTACATCGATGACATTATTGTGTGGGGTGACACAGCAGAGGAAGTTTTCGAGAAAGGGAAGAAAATAGTCCAAATCCTTCTGAAAGCCGGCTTTGCCATAAAACAAAATAAAGTCAAAGGACCTGCACGAGAGATCCAGTTTTTAGGAATAAAATGGCAAGATGGACGTCGTCAAATCCCAATGGATGTGATCAACAAAATAACAGCTATGTCTCCACCAACTAACAAAAAAGAAACACAGACTTTCCTAGGTGTTGTGGGGTTTTGGAGAATGCACATCCCAAATTACAGTCTGATTGTAAACCCGCTCTACCCGCTCAACCGTGTTCTGGGGTGCATCAAGCACGGCATCGCTAGTAGGTCAAGGGAGGTGATTGTCCCGCTCTACTCTGCGCTGGTGCGGCCTCACCTTGAGTACTGTGTGCAGTTCTGGGCACCACACTATAAAAAGGACATGAAACTGTTGGAGAGTGTCCAGAGGAGGGCTACGAAGATGGTGAAAGGCCTGGAGGGGAAGACATACGAGGAACGGCTGAGGGCACTGGACCTGTTCAGCCTGGAGAAGAGGAGGCTGAGGGGAGACCTCATCACAGTCTACAACTTCCTCGTAAGGGGGTGTCGAGAGGCAGGAGACATTTTCTCCATTAACACCAGCGACAGGACCCGTGGGAACGGGGTTAAGCTGAGGCAGGGGAAATTTAGGCTTGACATCAGGAGGGGGTTCTTCACAGAGAGGGTGGTTGCACACTGGAACAGGCTCCCCAGGGAAGTGGTCACTGCACCGAGCCTTTCTGAATTTAAGAAGAGATTAAACTGTGCACTTAGTCACATTGTCTGAACTTTTGGGTAGACCTGTGCGGTGTCAAGAGTTGGACTTGATGATCCTTAAGGGTCCCTTCCAACTCAGGATATTCTATGATTCTGATTCTACAAAGTAACCCGTAAGAAGAATGAGTTTGAATGGGGCCCTGAACAACAACAAGCCTTTGAACAAATCAAGCAGGAAATAGTCCATGCAGTAGCCCTTGGGCCAGTTCGAACAGGACCAGATGTACAGAATGTGCTCTACACTGCAGCCGGGGAGAACGGCCCCACCTGGAGCCTGTGGCAGAAAGAACCTGGGGAAACTCGAGGTCGGCCCCTGGGGTTTTGGAGTCGGGGATACAGAGGATCTGAGGCCCGCTATACTCCAACTGAAAAGGAGATATTGGCAGCATATGAAGGAGTTCGATCTGCTTCGGAGGTGGTCGGTACTGAAGCGCAGCTCCTCCTAGCACCCCGATTGCCGGTACTAGGCTGGATGTTCAAGGGAAGGGTCCCCTCTACGCATCATGCAACTGATGCTACATGGAGCAAGTGGGTTGCACTGATTACTCAGCGGGCTCGAATAGGAAACCCCAGACGCCCAGGAATATTGGAAGTGATTATGGACTGGCCAGAAGGCAAATACTTTGGGATATCATCAGAGGAGGAGGTGGGTCGTGCTGAAGAAGCCCCACTGTACAACCAGTTACCAGAGAATGAAAAGAAATATGCCCTGTTCACTGATGGGTCCTGTCGTATTGTGGGGAAGCATCGGAGATGGAAGGCTGCTGTATGGAGTCCTACGCGACGAGTTGCAGAAGCTGCTGAGGGAGAAGGTGAATCGAGTTAGTTTGCAGAAGTGAAAGCCATTCAGCTGGCTTTAGACATTGCTGAACGAGAAAAATGGCCAGTTCTCTATCTCTACACCGATTCATGGATGGTAGCAAATGCCCTGTGGGGATGGTTACAGCAGTGGAAGCAAAACAACTGGCAGCGCAGGGGCAAACCCA
Source organism: Anas acuta (assembly GCF_963932015.1). Taxonomy (NCBI): domain Eukaryota; kingdom Metazoa; phylum Chordata; class Aves; order Anseriformes; family Anatidae; genus Anas; species Anas acuta. Next base: position 14,917,757 of record NC_089016.1, read on the forward strand.
TCTGGGCTGCTGCATTGTGGCAAGATATTGCTGCTCGGGTAGAGAACCTGGCTGTAAAGGTACGCCACGTAGATGCTCATGTGCCCAAAAATCGGGCTACTGAAGAACATCAAAACAACCAGCAGGTGGATCAGGCTGCTAAGATTGAAGTAGCTCAGGTGGACCTGTATTGGCAGCATAAAGGTGAATTATTTATAGCCCGATGGGCCCATGACACCTCAGGCCATCAAGGTAGAGATGCAACATACAGATGGGCTCGTGATCGAGGGGTGGACCTGCCCATGGACGCTATAGCACAGGTTATTCATGACTGTGAAACATGTGCTGCAATCAAGCAAGCGAAGCGGTCAAAGCCTCTTTGGTATGGAGGACGATGGCTGAAATATAAATATGGAGAGGCCTGGCAGATTGATTACATCACACTCCCTCAAACTCGCAATGGCAAGCGCCACGTACTTACAATGGTGGAAGCAACCACCGGATGGCTGGAAACATATCCTGTGCCTCATGCCACCGCCTGGAACACTATCCTGGGCCTTGAAAAGCAAGTCCTATGGCGACATGGCACCCCAGAAAGAATAGAGTCAGACAATGGGACTCATTTCCGAAACAACTTTATAGACACTTGGGCCAAAGAGCATGGTATTGAGTGGGTGTATCACATCCCCTATCATGCACCAGCCTCCGGGAAAGTTGAACGATACAATGGCCTGTTAAAGACTACCTTGAAAGCAATGGGCGCTGGGACATTCAAAAATTGGGATACGCATTTGGCAAAGGCCACCTGGTTAGTCAGTACTAGGGGATCTGCCAACCGAGCTGGACCTGCCCAATCAAACCTGTTACGTACTGTAGATGGGGATAAAGTTCCTGTAGTGCATGTAAAAAATATGCTGGGTAAAACAGTCTGGGCTACTCCTGCCTCAGGAAAAGGCAAACCTATTCGTGGAATTGTTTTCGCTCAGGGACTTGGATACACTTGGTGGGTGATGCAAAAGAACGGAGAGGTCCAGTGTGTACCTCAAGGAGATTTAATACTGGGTGAGAATAGCCCATGAACTGAATTGCACCATGTTAATTAGTATTTAATACTGTATGTTATCACTACCATGACTACTATAGGTGACTGATTAGAATGTATGGAAAAGAGTGTAACCTGAGCATGACATAAATGGTATGGAATAAGGGGTGGATAGATGTCCTGGTTTCAGTTAGAACTGAATTAATTTTCTTCCTAGTAGCTGGTGGAATGCTGTGTTTTGGCTTAGGATGAGAAGAGTGCTGATAACACCCCGATGTTTTAATTGTTGCAGAGCAGTGCTTATACTACGCCAAGGACATCTCAGCCTTTTGCTCTGTCCTGCCAACGGGCAGGCTGGGGATGCAGTAAGAGCTGGGAGGGGACAGACCCAGGACAGGTGACCCAAACTAGCCAAAGGGGTATTCCATACCATCTGACGTCATGCTAAACAATATATAGGGGTGGCTAGCCGGGGGGAGGGGGCTGGACTGCTCGGGGTTAGGCTGGGCATCGGTCAGCGGGTGGTGAGCAATTGCATGCTTCACTTTCCGTTTCTCTCCCCCATCCCAGAGAGGGAGGGGGAGGGGGAGCGAACAGCTGCGTGGTGTTTAGCTGCCGGCCGGGTTAAACCACGACATCTATTCAGCTCTGATAGAGAGATGCATTTCAGCCTAGAGAAATCTCCCTCATTCCCAAAAGTTTTTTTAAAAGGTTAAAGGTGCTAAGGCTACCCTGTGAGGGTCTTATTTAGAATTCAGTCAGACAATACTCTCGTAAAAGGCTCTCTGCAGCACATTATTAATTTCAGAGGAGATGAACTCTAGGCATGCTGCTCATTCATGAACATCTCTCTGGAGACTTCAGAAAACTGGGAGCCTCAGAAATCCTGTTTTTAATTTCCAAAAACATTTTAACAGGAATTGGACATTATGTCCCCTTGTTGATGTAAGAGTTACTCACATGCTTTCACTTTCTTTTTCTCTGCCAATCTCCTCCCAGTGGTTTTATGAAATTATGTGAAATCATCTTGATAAAAAAACTAGGAGTCTATCAAATCTTGCTCATTTTTTTCCTGTTCAGAGATTTAATGTGGTTGTAGTGCATAAAAAAGAAATAGGCTCACATCTCACTGTAATGCTGGGTCCAGTTCTGGCCTTCCCAGTATAAGGAGACACAAACACACTAGTCCAGCAAAGGACTGCAAAGGGAATGAAGAGACTTCAACATTTGGCTTATGAAGAGAGGCTGTGAGAACTGAAACTGTTCAGCCAGTACCATGGAAGATCTTATCAATGTATGTAGATACCTTAGTGGAGACATTAAAGAAAGCCTAGTGACAGGACAAGAGGACATGGGCACAAATGGAAATTCCATTTAAACATAGGAAGAATTTTTATAGCTGTGGGGGCTGTCAACAAGTTGCCCAGAGAGGGCATAAAGTCTCCATCTTTGAGGATGCTTGAATCCCAGCTGGACATAGTGTTGAACAACCTGAGCAAGTTCACCCTGCTCTGAGCAGTGGGTGGGACTAGAGGATCTACAGAGGTGCCTTCCTATCTCACCTATTATTCTGTGACTTTATAATTCTTCCTTACTTTGAATCGCTAGCACGCATGCAGAGAGAAAACAGAATCACAGAATCACAGAATTGTCTAGGTTGGAAGAGACCTCAAGATCATCGAGTCCAACCTCTGACCTAACACTAACAAGTCCTCCACTAAACCATATCCCAAAGCTCTACATCTAAACGTCTTTTAAAGACCTCCGGGGATGGTGACTCCACCACTTCCCTGGGCAGCCCATTCCAATGCCTAACAACCCTCTCAGTAAAGAAGTTCTTCCTAATATCCAACTTAAAACACCCCGGCGCAACTTTAGCCCATTCCCCCTCTTCCTGTCACCAGGCACATGGGAGAACAGACCAACCCCCACCTTGCTACAGCCTCCTTTAATGTACTTATAAAGAGCGATAAGGTCGCCCCTGAGCCTCCTCTTCTCCAGGCTGAGTTCTGAGTTCCAAGTTTTCCAGGTTTCAGCCCACTTGGCTTTCCTTGCATCGTGCTATTATTCTTCCAGAATTGTTGTGTCCGTCTCTAGGCTCTGGCATCCCAGTGTCCATACAGTTCAGAAATATGGTGGCCCCCAACTTTCAAATCCCAAATCGGCTTTTTCCTCTGTGGCTTTGTGACAGTTTTTCTTTCTCGGAATCCCTGTGTCAACACACCTTTCCTGATTTTCTTTTTTGTTTTGTTTTAAATTCTTCTTTCAATCAGCTTTAGATCCCACTAACGCTACCAGGATTTGAGTCTTAGTACTTGTGTAGGGCTTGATCCTATCTCTTGCCTTTAATTCTGTGAATCATTCTCTCAGGATTAATGATTCCTTCTTCTTAGTTCACATAAGGCATGCAGGATTGGGCTCAATTCAAAACTCAAATATAAATCCTGAAATGTTCAGGACAGAATCCTATGAATTAGCAGAATGTATTTCATGAATAAAGACTGAGTAAACTGTTGGCAAATATATGAGAAGTTTTCTAGGAATATCTGAGCAGTCTTACTGATTTCAGACTGTTCTCAGAGGAGCTACTTGTCATGAATTCTAGTCAGCAAGATTGCATTTTTATTGCATGTTGGTACATGCATGGTGCTTATGGAACAAAAAGATCCCTTTTCTGACACCAGCCTTCACGGCTTTGGTTTCCTGTCCAAATACTGACATGTTGACAGATATAAAGCTCTCCATTTCTCAGGCAACATTGTTCTGATCACGATGGTTTTGATGAAATTCCAGCTTTATCCCCAATCCATTTTATTTTTATCATGGTGATCACTTCCTAGTTTCCCTCAGATTACTTAGTAGCTCAGCATCAATAGAGAGTAGTACTAAAGGGAATACACTTTAGTGCTTGTACAAAGACAATCCATCATGGAGAGATGGATTTGGGTATTTTTATAGGATTCTCCTCCATGGTTGGCTGAGTGCTGTTCTGCTGCTGTCTAACATGGGGGGATTATAGGTGTCTCGCTGTTGTACCTGCTGCTTTCATATTGTCTGGGTCCTCATAAATCACCTTCTCCATAGTGGTCCACTTGCCTGGTAGACATAAAAGTTCTTCCTTGAAGGGATACCTTTCCCTCACAGCTGAGAGGAGACGCCTCCAGAGGCTGTGAGACTGTGCTCCATCTGCAATTGCTTTGGCAATGCCTGCATCTCTAACAAGGGATCCCGGCTGCCTGGCTTCCCTGCCCTCTAATTCCAGACAATTGGCTCCGGTGTCCCAGCACTGGAGCAGCCAGGTGACAAGCTGCTCACCTATACAGTGACTGAAATCTTTTTGCACATCTCTTAGCTTACTCTGGTATAGGTTTCACAGAATCACAGAATTGTCTAGGTTGGAAGAGACCTCAAGATCGTTGAGTCCAACCTCTGACCTAACACTAACAAGTCCTCCACTAAACTATATCGTTTCGGGTAGTTACTGTTGATTTTTCAACATCCTCATCTTCCTCCTCCTGAATCCCTGATGGCCCAGCCTCGTCTTCTCTATACCTAGACCTAGCAGAAGACTCTCTGCGTTCTAAATGACCTGAATCTCTGTACCATTTTTTCACCTTCTCTACAGGGGCAACTTGCACTGCTACAGCTCATTTCTCTGACCCAGCCACAGAGACTACCACAGGGGTTGGAATACCCTCTGCAGGGGCAACTTGGAAAAGGATGTGTGTCTGGACAATATTCAGAACCCAGGTCCCGAGAGGCATGTCAAGGTCAAGGGAAGTACCAAGCAAAGGGAGTGTTGTGGTTTAACCCGGCCGGCAGCTAAACACCACACAGCCGTTTGCTCACCCCCCCCCCCCCCGGGATGTCACCCCACCCTCTGCTGTGTCACTCCACACAATAATGTCATCGATGTACTGCAGGTTTTTAGGAGCTTCCCCCTGCTCCAGCGCAGACTGGATCAGTTCATGGCAAATAGTAGGGCTGTGTTTCCACCCCTGGGGCAGCTGATTCCAAGTATATTGGACTCCCCTCTAAGTGAAAGCAAACTGTGGCCTGCACTCTGCTGCTAAGCCAAAACATAGCATTCTACCAGCTACTAGGAAGAAAATTAACTCTGTCCTAACTGAAACGAGGACAGGGAGTGGGGCTGGACAGAGCACTGCATCATAACCAGTGCCACAGAAAAGGAATGGAGAGTCTTAGTGATCGGGGACTCCTTGCTGGGGGGCACTGAGACTGCTGTTTGCCGCCCAGATAACCTCTCCAGAGAGGTGTGCTGTCTTCCTGGAGCACGTCAGAGATGTTAGGAAGGCTATGCTGCAGCTCATTAAACCAGAGGACTACTCTCCTCTTGCTGTCATTCAGGCTGGGTCCCTGGAAGCTGTGACAAAAAAAATGAGTGATATTAAAAAGGACTTTGCATCCCTGGGAAGGATGTTGAAGGGATCAGGGGCGCAGGCAGTGTTCTCCTCTGTCCTCCCTCTGGGTGACTGGGACCCAGAAAGAAGGAGGAGAACAGGACAGGTGAACAACTGGCTGAGGGGGTGGACCAAGGCTTTGGGTATTTCAATCTTGGGCAGTCCTTTGAGAAGCCGGGTATGTGGGCTACGGACCGACTTCAACTCAGTAAGTGGGGCACAAGTGTGTTGGGGAGCAAGCTCTCTGGGTTGATTACCAGGGCTTTAAACTAAGTTTGACAGGGGAAGGGAGACAGAGGGATTTGGCCAACCTTTTTTCAGTGGTTTGTGGGAACAGGACAAGGGTCCATGGCCACAAGACAGATCACAGGAAGTTCCGCAGCAACATGCAAAAGAACTTCTTCATGGTGAGGGTGACGGAGCACTGGAACAGGCTGCCCAGGGAGGTTGTGGAGTCTCCTTCTCTGAAGATATTCAAAGCCCGTCTGGACGCCTACCTGGGCAGCCTTCTCTAAGGAAGCTGGGGGGTTGGACCCGATGAACTCTTGAGGTCCCTTCCAACCCCTCCAGTTCTGTTATTCTGTGATAATTAATGCCTACACAGACTACTATTTATGTGTTTTTGTGCATGTTAGAGAATTAGGGACAGGGTTTCTCAGCACTTTTTTATTTTACGTCTTCCCATCCCTGTCAAAAAGATGAATGTTTTGTTTGGATTAAGAATGAAGTATAAGAAATTACCACAGCAAAATAAAGGTATCCCAAACATCCTAAATACCCAGGGCCAGGAACTGATTATGCAGGACAGGCTTTGGTTTCCTGCACTGCAAGATTAGGGAAGTATATTGTGATGATAATACGTCAAAGTATTGTGCAAATGGCCCTATTTTCAACATGTTTATCAATACGATGTTCATGATATTATACAGAGCTGTGTTTGCTTTTGGGCTGCTAATCTTAGTATTTCTTTTTTTATTATTTATAGGTGATCTCCAAGGGAAGCGAGAAATGAGTGTCATGTAGGGATCTGGAGATGTTTCCTATTTACCAAACCAAGTTGACATCTGGGCCAGAAACTGAAGCTGCTTTCTGCAAAATGTCAATATGTTACTTTTAATTTTCCAGAGAGCCTTACAGATGGCTGTTTCCAGTAACACAAACCCATTGTGCTCCATCAAAAAAAATGTTATTTCACTAAATCTTTGTCTTTATTGTTTTGAGTAGGAAAAGTTTAATAGATATGAAAGTTTGGTCAAAAATAGAAATAAAAAGAGGATTGCTAACTATAAAGTATCCAGGCATTTTTAATTGTATTTTATTTTAGAACATGTTTTGCATTATAGAAACATCATAGTCAAAACTCTTACTCTTTTACGTTACAATATTTATTCAAAGTAAAATATTAGCAAGTGAAAAGCTTGAAACAGTACATCTAGAATGTGTCAACCCTTGGGACATTCACAGTGCTTGCAGGAAACTTCATCTGAACCAAGTACAACAGACACTAAAAGCATGTTAACTGAATATCCCAATTATCAGTATACTGGTTTATCTGGAATAGAAGTTAAGAAGCACAAAAAAAAACATAAAGGCCTCAAGGAAAAATTCTGTAGCTTGCAGGGCTCAGAACAATAAAAAAGAGAATTTCTCAAGTGTAGTAAGAGAGGAATATTCCTGTTACTAAATGGTAACAGACAAAATGATAATAAGGATGCACAAAAAAAGACATTTTCTATGAAACGTTAGCTTTCATATTTGAAAGAGGCATTATAACACAGCATATAACATCATATATCAGATGAGGTCCATGAAGTATTTTTCAGTCCAGTAGTAACTAAGGAAGATAGAGAAATATTATTTCCAGGCATAGCTGTTTACAAATCAATAGAGTCTGAAATTCTCATCTAAAGATCCTGAGGGTGGGCCTTAAGCAACCATCTTTCTGTTGATATGAATTTGTAATAGTTTGGGGAAGAAAAAAAATTATAGAGATGTTAGCAGTGGGTAAGACAATGGAAAGTTTGACAAGACACTTTTCAAATAGAAAATTAAAGTGTGAGAATGCAATCAAAACCAATAAAAAAAGATCTTATGGAAAATCAGTCCCATAAAGCAAACTCAGTTTCATTTTTGGAGGTGCTTACAAGTTGCTTGGTAAAAGTAATTCTACTACTATGCTGTTATAGTATTCCTTACTTCAGCACACCATTTTGATTAAAAATGTGCACTTCACAGTATCAATAAAGCACACACAGTTCTCTCTACTAGCCTGAGAGCTAGTTAACTAACAGCTGTGGAAAAAAAAATATATTATCAATAGAGAATCACCAGTGAATACGAGGGCTTTAGAGAAAGGCTTAACACTCATCAACATTTTAAACAGGTATCTGGAAGGAAATATAAAATCATTACTGATAAAATTTGCAGATGACACAATATTTATCCTTCCATTAGCTGGAGGAGGGATAAATATCGATTATATTCAAGAAGTCATAGAAAAGCATCTAGATTGCTTGATAAACTCGTCTCTGCCCCCATGATATTTTGTTTTGCTGTTTGGTTCTCTAAATGCAATTATACATATGGAGAAAAAAAAAAAACAAACAAAAAAAAACCACAACCATGCACCCCAGATACAAAATGAAGCACAAGATGCTGGAAACTGAACACTTTGAAAAGGATTTAGGTGACATTGTGGAGATAAGATTAAAGTTGGCTTTAAGAGTGGCACAGTTACAAGAGAAGCTCATGTAAACCTGGGCTGCGTAAGTAGGGAAGAAGTGAGAAGGAGTGAAGAAAATATTTTATTTCAGCATTCAGCGTTCACAGGACTGATAGCAGAATATAATTGTGGCATCTGTATAAATAAAAATAAGGAGTTTATTAAGAAAATAAGCTAGGTTCAGAAAAGAGCCATGGAAATGTTTTCAGGTTCAGAGAAAGTGCTTCACAGAGAGAGACTTAAAGAGCTCAATCTGTTTAGCCTATTGAAGACTGAGAGGTGACTGCAGTACAGCATATCAGTACCTTCACAGGGAAAAAATGCTGGGTATTAATGGGTTCTTTAATCTAGCAGGGAAAGGCACATCAAGAACTAATGGCTGGGAGCTGAAGCCAGACAAATTCAAATTAGAAATTAGGCACATCGGAGGAGATGATTAACCAGCGGCACAAACTACTGAAGGAAACAGTGTATTCTCCATTGCTTGATATCTTCAACATCAGAAAAGACTTTTCCAATGTGTTTGGGGGGAAGTTTTATTTCTTAAGGAAATAGCATTCACCACAGGTTCATATACGGTCAAGGTGGTTCATGTGGGTGAGAAATCTCTGAAGTGACCCAAAGCCAAGTGAATGCAGCTGGTACAGTGATGACTCAGCTAATGAATCCAGCCCCTTTATTACTGCTCTAGTCTCAATAGTCTTGTTTTTGTGCTTACCAGTGGATCCAAGGAAGTGCAGCTTGTCTCTTTCTGTGAAGCACCCTATAGAAATGCCCTTTCTTGTAAATGAGATGTTTTATGCCCCTAAAGAAACACAATATTAACATAACCTTGTTCTGGTACAGCGTCAAGAATTTTGTTTCAGGATTTGTGAGTTACAGACCTCAGCCTGCCAATTCTAAGGAAAATATCATGCTATGTACATGATATAATTTTACATGCATTTATGTATGTAATATTAGGTAAGTAATTTAAATCTAGTTTTTTTTTTTTGTTGTTTGTTTGTTTTTTTAAATTAAATTCAGAGGTAAATGGATGACAAAGCACACCAAAAAATATTACAAAATGAAAGTGTTACAGAGAAATGATTTGTGAAATTCATCAAAGACCATACCAGACAGAGCTATGTCCTTTATGAAAACCTTGACCAGATGAACAAAAATGTTAGCTATGTTGCTAGAGTTTTGGATGTGTGAACTACAGCGTCATGTGTGAACTTCATGTGTGAACTTCAGTGTGACCAGCAGGGCTAGGGAGGTGATTGTCCCCCTGTACTCAGCTCTGGTGAGGCCGCACCTCGAGTACTGTGTTCAGTTTTGGGCCCCTCACTACAAGAAGGACATCGAGGTGCTTGAGCGGGTCCAGAGAAGGGCGACGAAGCTGGTGAGGGGCCTGGAGAACAAGTCCTATGAGGAGCGGCTGAGAAAAGGAGGCTCAGGGACAACCTTATTGCTCTTTACAGGTACCTTAAAGGAGGCTGTAGTGAGGTGGGGGTTGGCCTGTTCTCCCACGTGCCTGGTGACAGGACGAGGGGGAATGGGCTTAAGTTGCGCCAGGGGAGTATTAGGTTGGATATTAGGAAGAACTTCTTCTTTACTGAGAGGGTTGTGAGGCATTGGAATGGGCTGCCCAGGGAAGTGGTGGAGTCACCATCCCTGGAAGTCTTTAAAAGACATTTAGATGTAGAGCTTAGGGATATGGTTTAGTGGGGACTGTTAGTGTTAGGTCAGAGGTTGGACTCGATGATCTTGAGGTCTCTTCCAACCTAGAAATTCTGTGATTCTGTCATTTGGACTTCCTGAATAAAACAAGTTTGGTCATTTTCTCAACCATTTTTTTTTAAGAAGCCTATGTAATCTCATAGACAAACATGTTTTTTTTTTATGTGCTCCTAGAGCTGTATATTTTTCCTTAAAAGCAGACTCTTCATAGAAGATAAAATGTACTTAGATACAAGACAGGAAGCCATCAGAAATAAGAACTATTTGCAGACTGTGCCACATGCACCAGAGGTTGAGGAGGACTTCATTTCAGCATAGAGAAAATAATGAACTTACCAGTTGCAGCTGTTTGTTGTCCATAAACAAATAGCCCCTATAGTCCCTTCCAAGTGCTTTAAAACTGGTGTTCTAGGTGGACTCTATCTTCTGATGTTTTGCAGTTGCTGTGTAGTGTTTCTTCCTTCCTGCATTTCTGGATGGTTGTCATTTTTTTCTTTAAACAGTGATGGTTATGAGGATATATGTCATGCCAAACAAGAACCCTGCTTTTTTTTTTTTTTTTTATCCCTTTTATGGAGATCCTATAACTGATAGTGGAAAACAATAAGCTGTGGCAGCAAAAGAGTGAAATGAGCAAAAGGAACCAATTGGATTGTTTTGATTAATGTGATCAAAAGTGGGAAGATGTAGTAAGCAGTTTCAAAATGTATTTACTGTTAATATGTAGGGATTTTTTAAGCACAGCCCCTCTCACTATCTGGATTTGGTGTTTTTAGAGTAGATCATTACACTGCATTTTCAAACAGATCTATGTATATATAGAGAGAGAGATTTATAAGAACAGAAGTAAAAATTAGCAAATATCTATTTCAAGTTTACATGCTTTTCTTTGTGAATATTTAAAGAAGAAATGCACTCATGCTCAAATGTTGCTTATAAATTCATTTAGTCTATTTGTGATTTAGTCCATGTGTTCAGATTTTTTTTTTAGAATTGTTTGTTGTTTATGGTTGCCATTTCAATTAATTATAGTATTTATTGCATTTCAGATTTGTGGACAAGCAAAGTGTAAATGAATCTGACCTCTTTTTTCCCTTTTCATTGTATAAGAAGGGATCTGATTTGCAGAATGGCCTTTTTAAGAGAAATAATACATTTTCCCCTTTTTTCCTGGTATTCATGGTAAGACATTTGAAACAATCGATGTCAAGGTTATATAGAAATGGTAAACATCAGATCATAGAATCACACAGAATCACAGAATTTCTAGGTTGGAAGAGACCTCAAGATCATCGAGTCCAACCTCTGACCTAACACTAACAGTCCCCACTAAACCATATCCCTAAGCTCTACATCTAAATGTCTTTTAAAGACTTCCAGGGATGGTGACTCCACCACTTCCCTGGGCAGCCCATTCCAATGCCTCACAACCCTCTCAGTAAAGAAGAAGTTCTTCCTAATATCCAACCTAATACTCCCCTGGCGCAACTTTAGCCCATTCCCCCTCTTCCTGTCACCAGGCACATGGGAGAACAGACCAACCCCCACCTCGCTACAGCCTCCTTTAATGTACTTATAAAGAGCGATAAGGTCGCCCCTGAGCCTCCTCTTCTCCAGGCTGAACAAGCCCAGCTCCCTCAGCCGCTCCTCGTAGGACTTGTTCTCCAGGCCCCTCACCAGCTTCGTCGCCCTTCTCTGGACTCGCTCAAGCACCATGATGGGAATATGATTACATCTGGATTCCCCAGTTTGGCCTCAAACTCCTCTAAGCTATACCAAGACCAAACACATAATGCAGTGGTGGCACCAAAGAGATAGACCTTATCCAAAGGCTGACAAGTTCTACAGAGCAAGTCTTTAATGTAAAAGGGTTTGGATCAAGATTTCAATAAGAATTTTCAATTACAGGCTTTGATCTTTTGGAAAAAAAAAAATCTTTGTGTCACATGGAGCCCCAAGAACATATTTTCAAAGAACTAAAGCTTAGACTGAAGAGAATGAAAAAAAAAAAAAATTTAAAAAAATGTTAACATTTATCACCCCTTAAAGTGTCTAAGGATTTTCAATAGCTATTGAATCAGTTTTTCCTTGTTTCTAGTAATTTTCTCTTTACAAGTACTTAGTAGTAAATTTTCCAAGGACTAAGGCCCACTCAGTGTACTCCCAAAAAATGAACAGCCGGCTTAAGTCTGAGAACTTCTGCCTAACTGCTTTACACTAATCTGATGTAAATCCCTTTGAATTGCCTCAAACAGAAAGTGTTGAAAGTATTCACATAACGGTAAAAATTTGCCTTGAATGCTCAATTGAACATGCTTTCCAATCAACTAGGAGAAAATTTTATTTATGAAAGTATTACTATTTTCATTTTTTATTTTTATTTTAAAACAATATTCACTGTATAGAACATGAGCAGCAAGAATAGTCTGTACAGGAGACTGTGGAAATACTTCTACTAATCTTAAAATTGATTTTAAAAATATTAGGAGATATTAACAAAATGGACGAGTTAAAATAATTTAACAGTTTCTTTTACAAAGCTGAACTTTTTTTTAACAGCAACAGATGTTATAAAACACAGAACAGCTGCAAGGTACAGCTTGGGCTGTTCAGGCTGGACAGTGGGAAAATGTCCTCTCAGGGATTTTGCAGCCCTGGAAAAGATCACTTGGGAACTGGAGGAATATCCATCCTTGTATGCTTCAAGACCAGGTAGATAAAGGAATGCCCAACTTGATACAGTGCAGGCAACTGTCCTACTTCAAATAGGCAGCTGGACTGCAGACCTTAAAAGATCTCTTCCACACAATGTTTTTATAATTCTGTACGTAGCTAAATAATTGCAATATGCAATGCACCACTTCTTGTTTTAAACTGAATCTGTTAATCAAGGTCAACTAAGTAACCTGAAATATTACATAGGAACTCCAAATATATACTAGATTATTATATACTAGAACCCCTAAGGCTTTTCAATTCAATATTCAATCTCTTAAGTTTCTTTATAAAAAGCATTAATCTTTTTTTTCTAAACAACTACTAAGCTGGATTTACAATGAATTTCTAACACCAGTTAAAAAACTTTTTACATGTGTTTGATTTATTTTCTTTTATTTTTATGAAAAAATAATTTATAGTCTGAAAAAAAAAGTTTTAGTATCAATTTCATAATGATAACATATTTTGACATATTTGAGAATGAAACATTATGGCTTTCAATTTACAGAATACCATTTTGTTGCAGGAAGCACAGCCGAAAACACAACAGACACCAGTATGGTCAGATCACGCTCCATCTTATTGCCCGAATAGCCTAACTTTTATAGTGAACTTAACAGGGGCGGATAGTGTTTCACACAAGATTATTGGTCAAAAGCACTCAGACAAACAACTGCAAGAAAACAACCCCACCTGCAAGAAAACAACCCCCTTGTGATTAGCAGTCACGTAGATCTTGTCCTTGAAGCCAGCTGCTGGTAACAATACTTTTCTAAATTCCTCAGTCGGGCGATGTGGGAACACTGTCATGGGAACTTCTCATAGTTGCCTGGTAGCTTGGTTTGCTCAGCTGCAGCAAGCCATGGGATTTTTGCTGTTTCAAAAAATCCCTCAACATCGTTTTCTGTAATTTCCTCAAAAGAATAATCCTCTCCTTCCTGCTGTGTCTTCAAATGAAAGAAAAAGTTCAACTTTTTTATTTGAATGTTTTCTTCAATCTTAAGTTTGGAGTTATTTTCATTTTCTGTATGTATATGTGTATGAAAATAATGAAAACAGTTTCACACTGACACTTTTTCCTGCTTTCCGTCTGTAGTGGGTTTACGTGGCAAGGTTTTGGTAGCAGGGGGCCATAGGGGTGGTTTCTGTGAGAAAGATCTAGAAGCCGCCCCATGTTTGGGAAGGGCCCCATTGTTTTCCAGATCTGAGCCAATAAGCGATGTTGTTTTGCGCCTCTGTGAGAGCATATTTAAGACAGGGAAAAAAACGCTGCGCCACACAGCAGCCGGGAGAGTCAAGGGAGTGAGAAACAGCCTTGCAGGTGCCAAGGTCAGTGTAGAAGGAGGGGGAGAGGTGCTCCAGGCGCCGGAGCAGAAGTCCCCTGCGGCCTGTGGTGAGGACCATGGTGAAGCAGGATGTCCCCCTGCAGCCCATGGAGTACCACGGTGGAGCAGGGTTTCACGCTGCAGCCTGTGGAGGAGACCACGGTGGAGCAGGTGGACCTGCACTGACGGAGGCTGCCGCCTGTGGAAGACCCCTGCCAGAGCAGATTCCAGGCCGGACCTGTAGCCCGTGGAGAGGAGACCACACAGGAGCAGGTGATCTGGCAGGAGCTGCTGCCCGTAGGGGAGCCAGGTTGGAGCAGTTTTCTCCTGAGGGATGGACCCCGTGGTACGGACCCATATCTGGAGCAGTTCTGGAAGAGCTGCTGCCTGTGGGAAGCCCACGCCGGATCAGTTCGTCAAGGACTGTATCCCGTGGGTGGGACCCCACAGTACAGGGGATGAGAGTGACCGAGAAGGAGCGGCAGAGAAGTGCTGTAGACTGACCATAACCCCCATTTCCCCATTCCCCTGCGCCTCTCGGGGGGAGGAGGTAGAAGAGGGTGGATGGGGGGGGAGGTGCTTTTAGTTTCTTTCCTTTGTTTCTCACTTCTCTAGCTTGTTAGTAATGAGCAATAAATCTTACTATCTGTCTTCTTATGCTGAGTCTGGTTTGCCCGTTACACTAATTATTGCGTGATTTTCTCGTCCTTATCTCAATCCTTGAGCCCCTTTCACATATTTTCTCCCCATTCCTCTTTGAGGAGTGGGAGTGAGAGAGCGGCTGTGGTGGAGCTCGGCTGCCCACTCGAGCGGAACCACGACACCGTCTCTGTGCTTTTCCATTTAAAATTTCAGGTAAAGTGAAATTTAAAAAAAGAAAACAATAATAGGTATTCTTGGTAATCTTGCTGTTTTACTAATCAGCTGCTGATTACATTGATCCAAAATACCATGCATTTACCTAGATTTCACAAAGTCTAGTTTCTTTACCAAACTGACTTGGAATATGACCTTAAAGCATCTGTATCCATCCTTGAAAAAAAAAAGTTATTTCCCAATGTGATCTTTCAAAATGTATAGATGCAAAATGTTTAATACTATATACAGTTACTTCTAATTTATTCCAGTGAGACTCTCCTAAATATAGTGCTTTTGTGCCAATTTACACCACTGTTGCTGAGCTCTGGATCATGACCATGTGTGTATTTATGGTTTACAGTCCCTGTGGGTGTACATAATTTTTACTGTTGAATAAAAATAGCAAATCCCTGCTTAAATGTAATATACAATAAATGTTTGTTCATTGTCTTTTGCATTATAAGGACAAGGAGTCCTGCTTGAAGAAGTGGGGGTAGTAAAGGTCTCCCGCTGAGATAAGAAATTGTGAAATGCCTGGCTAGACATCATGAAATTCCTTTACTTAATGTAACGAGAGAGGGCCCTTAAACCGGCAAGGGGGAGGGAGTTTCCTCCCCTTCCCCCCCCTTGCATCTTAGTTCCATCTTTTGTTTAAAGTCACTGTTGCAAAGTTCCTGTAACCATTTCCTGATAAGCTGCTGAACCAGCATGATAACGTTCTGCCTTCCTGCTTCGTGCTGGTTCAACATGACCTAGTGAGGAAAGGAAGTCGAGCCACAATGCAGAGGAAGACTATGGCCTTCATCTTCACAACCACCAGAGAGACTGACCCCCTAGCAACAGTGCACACAGTCGCAGAACATACCAGGATGTGCTGCGCAATCCTGGAATTGCCAAGATATAAAAAGGGACCCTGGCGGGGGTGAGGTGCACACTGTTGGCGGAGCAGAGACTCCCCGGCTGCCCAGCACTGTTTTGCTTGCTATTTGCTTACTCAATAAATTCCTGTATATGATTAATACAATGCCCTCTGAAAATTAATTAAGGGGGCAACTTATAACAAAATGACCTTATCATCATAGATCCTTAATTACAGTTATGTTAAAGTAACCTCCATGGTGGCCCACAAGCCAAAGTAACAATAAATAAAAGGGACTGTAAAGTGAGTAGCTTCTTCCAAAAGGAAATGTCAAGCTGCACATGGAAATGTCACCAGTGCAATAACATTTCCTGTTGCAGCTCAGGGCACTGAGCAGGAACAGAGCAGAAGGAAGAGCTGGTATCTTTGTAAAGGGTATGCTTGGTGAGAGAGGCTGTAAGCAGGTAGAGCTGTCTGTCTTCTGGGCATAGGAGAAGCTGCCAGGTAGATGACCAGAGCTACCCCTGGAGGAGGCGGACTTCCAGTTAGCTGAACTGCAGCCCCTGGGCTTGACTGCTTTAGGCCATGAACACTCTTCTCTGGAAGCAGTGGAGATTTTTTTTCCCCCAAATGAGTTCTGTTTCTGCAGCAGTTGCCTCAGTACTGTCAATCAAAAGAGAGTGGACTTCCAAGAACTTCTCATCCCTCTGTCTTCTGGTTTAGGTGGTCTCAGATGGTTTTGCATGATAGAATGAGAACAAACCAAGTACCCTGTAGTGGAAACCTTGTGTAAAAAAAAAAAAAAAAAAAAAAAAAAAGAGCAGGAAGCCTTGTTTTCCTGCAGGCAGTGAGCATATCTGCAGCATTTTGTTACCTAAAAACCCTGCCTGTGTCTCCTATGAGCTCTCTGACCAAGAAAGCTATGATTTGGTTTTGCTCAGGATCCAGTTTGATTTTTCCCAGCTTTTGTCCATAGTGACTGCAAACATACCCCTTCTGTACTGGGTTTACAGTAGAGGACACCCCTGGACCTGTCTGCTCCCCCCTTTTTCTTGTGATGCAGCTGCCTCTTGGGACTTCAGTTCTCTAATTCTGTGTTATTTTTATTGCAGAAAGAGATTTCTTGCTTCATTTGTTGAATCTGAAAGACCGTGTCTAATGCAGTGCCTGGCCTTAATGAACTCAGTGATTATCTCTGATCTAAGAGCAGCTATAAGAGCCCTTGATATAGTACTACCAATGTACAATGATGCTTAAACCTCAGAGAAATGGGGAATCCGCTGATTCTAAGCATTCATTAGACTTGCTACCTGTAAGAAGCAGTAACAAGGAAGGTAAAATTCAGGGAACCATGTATGACATGAACTGACATGTTTAGCTGTCTTTGCCAGGATGGTAGGATTGGATTTACATGTACATACCATGCTGAAGATAGAAATCAGTTTAGGGAAAGCTAAACAACATTTCATTACACACTGCATTAAAATGACAACTATCTCTGGTCAACTGGATACAGTGTATGGTTCCCTCTGCAGACAGATTTTGCAGCATGTGTGAAAAGGTTTGCTGGGCATTTCTTTCCTATTCTCCACTGGCCCAAGTGGTTCAAAGACGCAGTGAGAATCCATCCCTGTTCTTAAGTGGAACTCAAACCCAGAAAATGCCTTTGGCCCTGCCATTCAGGTGTGTGCCACATTATATTACTAAAAATTCACACATTGTATTTGAGAAGAGCTAAGCTTTGTGATGTTGTTCACAGATGTTATCTGTTGTCGACGGAAGGAAGACACAGACGCTCAATATGAGTGAACAGTGAACTTCAACTTTAATGGATAGCTCAGTCGCCTTTTATCCAGTTCAAACATAATCAACTCATACATATTGCAAAAACTAAGCTCAGGATTGGCTAACACTTCCCGGTCTTTTCAGTTAGTTCCTCCTTCTTTTAGCTACCGTCCCGCCTTAGGGACTTTCCCAATCACACAAGGGCATCGTGTCCTTGAGCCTGATTGGCTCTCAGCCAGCTGCGTGCGTGCCAGACTCATATGAGTTGAGTACGGTACTTCACTAGCCCATTGCCTCCCAACTGCTCAACATCCACATGTCCTACTTCACTTAACCATTCCTCCACAGTTATCTATTACCAATGGCCTTTACCAATTATAACTGCCAGACCCTTAATCCTGAAGAAAGAGTTCACTTTCTCAGCAAAGGTGAAACTTCCCCTACTACTCTTCCCTATTTTGTATCTTTACGATATATAAAGTGCTTTGGTATCATTGTGGAAGAAAACCTTCATGCAGTATAACCATATTAACTTGTAAAGCAAACACGGGAAAAAAGAAAAGAAAAAAAAGGAAAGAAACCCATTGGCCATAAACAAGCTGTTTGCAATTTGTCATATGCAATCTATGCACTGTATATTATTCAAGAAAGCAAGATGTGGTGGTTTGTTTTATACTGATGGGCACTGTTGCCAGGGATTCCATCTCAGTATAGATGTTTGTAATATATATCGTGTCAGTCTCTTCAGTCAGCCATTGGTAATAGGGTTTGAAAGGCATATAGTGACAGTATAAATGCATATGGTATATCTGAGTACTTTGTTAGAAGGCTGATGGGTCCCAGATGCTTAGGATGCTACAAGAGCTCCCATACAACCTTTACCAACTCTGTCTCACAAACTGAAAATATTAGGGACTAGCCATACTGGGCCCTCTTTACTATCAGTGGAGAAAAACCCAGAGGGCAATTCATCTGACCTGCCTTTGACCTTTACCTTAGAATGGGATGAACTGCTCTCTGTATTTCTCTCCACTGACTATAAAAACAAGCCTCATGTGATTAGCTCAACAGTTAGAGCTCAGTTCAATTGCTTAAACATATAGGCCCTGGGCTATTCTGGCTGACCTCTAGCTTCTGGGTGCAGCATCCCTTTGATCCTATATCATATCTGCCAGCCATTTTAGCTGTCTGAGATAGTCTATGTGAGGAATGTTTTAACAATTCGTGTCCATAAAGAACAATTCTGTTTGAATCCTGTCTGCCTCTGGGCCCTGCACTGGCAATTTAATTCTTGAACCACAGATGCAGTGTGTCCCAGTCTCCCCCTCATTCTAGTCAATTTATCAAGTCTTCAGAAAACACTCCTTAAATTTATGAACCTGTTTGCTTTTGTTATTCCGGACTTCTATTTCTAACAGTTACAGCCTTTTTTCCTGTCTTCTTCAAGATTAACTTAACACTGCTATAGATGTGTCTGTGAATGGCTGGGGAAGAATGTTTTAATTACTCGTGAAGCGTCAAATAAGAAAGCTGTTTGTGTTTGATGTCTGGGAGTTTCAGAACAACTGATAACAACTAGTGACTGTTATGGGATACTATGCGGATCTTTGGTATCTGGCTAGGAGGCCAAGGGATTAAGAGGAAGGAAAAAGAAGCTGAAGGACGGCTGGGAGACAAGACCTGCAGGGAATGTTCTATAAACTTGGAATGGTGCCAAGTGAGTACAAAGGGGAGAGGAAGACTATGAGCCTTCAGCATGAAAGACCCCTAGAGACCCCCAGAGGAGACTGATGCGCATGCTCCAGTAGGAGGGACTGGACCCCGGAAGCTAATTATAATAACCTGTTTTTTTTAGAAGTAGTAATGAATATGTATTAGTCTAGGAGCATAAAAATCAGCTGCTTGATGTAACTGGTGTGCGTCCTGGTGGAGCGGAGACTCCCGGTGCACCCAGCGCTGTTTGCTTACCTCTATTCCTTTAATAAATCCTATTTTTTTATTTAATCCTAATTTGAATCCTGAGCCATTTATAACAGTCTAGAACATCTCAAATGGCACTAGATACTTGTACACTAGCAGCTGAAAGTCCTACGGCTTACCTTGGTTAAGCTTAGCATCTTGAGTTGTGTGAGTAGAACACAAAAAGGCAATTAGTAACATTTGGTAGGGCATGGCATTGGACATTCAGTGGCTGATGCAGAAAGGAAGGCACTTCCCTGGAATCCTGTGCTGTACAGGTGTCCTGGTTTCAGTTAGCACAGAATTAATTTTCTTCCTAGTAGCTGGTGGAATGCTGTGTTTTGGCTTAGGATGAGAAGAGTGCTGATAACACCCCGATGCTTTAATTGTTGCAGAGCAGTGCTTATACTAAGCCAAGGACATCTCAGCCTTTTGCTCTGTCCTGCCAACGGGCAGGCTGGGGGTGCAGTAAGAGCTGGGAGGGGAAAGACCCAAGACAGGTGACCCAAACTAGCCAAAGGGGTATTCCATACCATCTGACGTCATGCTAAACAATATATAGGGGTGGCTAGCCGGGGGGAGGGGGGCCGGACTGCTCGGGGTTAGGCTGGGCATCGGTCAGCGAGTGGTGAGCAATTGCATTGTGCATCACTTGTTTGTACATACTATTATTACTTTCCTATTATCACCATTGTATTATTATTGTTATTATTTTATTATTATTTTGTTATTATTATTTTCCTGTCTTATTAAACTGTCTTTATCTCAACTCACGGGCTTCACTTTCCATTTCTCTCCCCCGTCCCAGAGAGGGAGGGGGGAGGGTGAGCGAACGGCTGCGTGGTGTTTAGCTGCCGGCCGGGTTAAACCACGACAGTCTTTTTGGCACCCAACGTGGGGCCCGAAAGGTTGAGATAACGGCAGATCTGACCAGAGTGTGTTAAACTAAAATTGGTGTAAGGATTAGACCTGCTTAATAGTCACTTGTCATGATGCTGATTGCTTTAATCTCAACTCTGCTGCGCCTGTTTTCCAAATTGAGTATTATAGTACATTATTTTCCGTATTTGCTCTCTGTCGTGTTGTTTATCCTCTCCGGGCCCTGGTTTCAGATCATTATGGTGCTGTGTGTTGTAGCAATGGCTTATGAGACGATGAAATATGTGGTCATGACTCTAACTTGTTATTTGTATTCAGTAACATCGTCGACTCTGTACTTTGGAAACTGTATCTTGGAAACTATTAGCAATTATACCTATTGTTTTTTTCCATTAGGGAGTCAATCTGTGGAGGGGAAAGGGGAGGATATTTTTCCTTACTTGCTTACTCTCCCTTTCTCCTTCACCACCCCTGTATCCTCCTGGGTCACTCTGCCTTCCTCCTTCACCACCCTCTTATCCCCTGAGCTTGTCACAATAGCTCTCCAAGATATTGAATATTTCTGGAATACTCAGAATACCATAGTCTTGTTGTTCTGCCTCATGAATGCACTTCAGATTCTGCTTAAAGTTAAACAACTACTTATGAAGCTCATCCGGAGATCTGCCCGGAGGCAGGATAGTTGTGGGTGGCAGGGAGTATGGGTGGATATGGGCAGGCATCTAGAGCAGTTGGCACCCCCAGTGTGTTGGAAATTCACCCCTGAACAATGGCAAAATCCTCAAAAACTGGCAGAATGCTTGAAAAAAAGGTGTCATGATTCTGGCAGTTCTAAAGTAACACAAATCATTGTAACGTGCTGGGGCCTGGCTCATGCCTATCGAGCTGCCATTGATACTGCTATCAACTTAGTGACAGACCCTGCGGCCACTCCAAGCCCTGTGACAGATCCAACGGCCACTGTGACCCCTACGGTGGATTCTGCAGCCGCTCCAGTCCCAGCTCCTGCAGTCGCTCCAGTTCCAGCTCCGGCCGCTACTCCAGTCCCAGTTCCTGCAACTGCTCCAGTCCCAGCTCCTGAAGCTGCTCCAGCTCCAGCTCCTGAAGCCGCTCCAGCTCCAGCTCCTACTGCTGCTCCAGTCCCAGGTCCTGCAACTGCTCCAGCTCCAGCTCCAGCTCCTGTAGCCGCTACAGCTCCGGTTCCTGCAACTGCTCCAGCTCCTGCAGCCGCTCCAGCTCCTGTGGCCGTGTCAGAGAAACGAGCTGTAGCAGTGCAAGTTGACCCTGCAGAGGGTATTCCAATCTCTGTAACGGGGTCAGAGAAACGAGCTGTAGCAGTGCAAGTTGACCCTGCAGAGGGTATTCCAATCCCTGTAACGGGGTCAGAGAAACGAGCTGTAGCAGTGCAAGTTGACCCTGCAGAGGGCATTCCAACCCCTGTGGCAGACCCTGTAACAAAGTCAGAGAAACGAGCAGTAGCAGTGCAAGCTGCCCCTGTAGAGAAGGTGAAAATATGGTATAGAAATTCAAGTCGTTTAGAACGCAGAGAGTCTTCTGCCAATCCAGGTAAGGCTTCTGCCAAAACTAAGTATAGAGATGACGAAGATGATGACGACGCTGGGCCATCAAGGATTCAGGAGGAGGAAGATGAGGATGCCGAAAAAGCAACAGTAACTACCCGAAGCCTAAACGAGCGCGAGCTACGAGATGTGCGAAAAGATTTTGGTCGCTGTATAGGTGAGCAGCTTGTCACCTGGCTGCTCCAGTGCTGGGACTCTGGAGCCAATTGTGTGGAATTAGACGGCAGGGAAGCCAGACGGTTGGGATCCCTTGCTCGAGACGCCGGCATTGACAAAGCAATTGCAGATGGAGCACAACCCACCAGCCTCTGGAGGCGTCTCCTCTCAGCTGTGAGGGAAAGGTATCCCTTCAAGGAAGAACTTTTATGTCTACCAGGCAAGTGGACCACTATGGAGAAGGGAATCCAGTACCTGAGGGAATTAGCCGTACGGGAAGTGATTTATGAGGATCCAGACCTCAGACAAACATCCAAAGACCCAGATGAAGTCAAGTGTACACGACCCATGTGGCGGAAGTTTGTACGGAGTGCACCATCATCATATGCCAGCTCATTGGCAATAATGGCCTGGAAAGAGGATGAGGAACCCACAGTGGATGAAGCGGCTAAACAACTCCGGCAGTACGAAGAAAGTCTCTCCTCTTCCTTACAGGCCTGCGTCTCAGCTGTGGAGAAACTTTCTGAAAAGGTTCACCAACTTGAAGAGAATCTATTGTCCTCCCCACCTGAACCAACCAGTGCCCACCGACCAAAAGAGAACACTTGGGAGAAACTTTCTGAAAAGTTTCACCAACTTGAAGAGAGATTATTCTCCTCCGCACCTGTACAGAGCAGTGTCTCAGCTGTCAGGGGTAGGCGTTCACCCACACAAGGAAGACGATATGGTGGGTACTCACCCCGTGCCACCCTGTGGTTTTACTTACGAGACCATGGAGAGGACATGAGAAAATGGGATGGAAAATCTACCGCGACCCTAGAGGCACGGGTACGTGAGTTGCAAAAGAAAACAATCAGGAAAAAAGGATTCTCCGAAAAGTTTGCTGCTCCAACTTCCAGCAGACAATCCTTCAAACACAGAAACGAAGAAGATTCTGACCAGGATTAGGGGGGCCCTGCCTCCAGCCAGGGGGAGGAAAGGGACAATCGAGTTTATTGGACTGTGTGGATTCGATGGCCTGGCACATCACGCGCACAGAAGTATAAGGCTTTAGTAGACACCGGTGCACAATGTACTATAATGCCATCGAGCTATAAAGGACCAGAGCCCATCTATATTTGTGGAGTGACAGGAGGATCTCAGCAGTTGACTGTATTGGAGGCTGAAGTGAGTCTGACTGGGAATGAGTGGGAAAAGCACCGTATTGTGACTGGCCCGGATGCTCCATGTATCCTTGGCATAGACTATCTTAGAAGAGGATATTGCAAGGACCCAAAAGGGTTCCGGTGGGCTTTTGGGATAGCTGCCTTAGAGACAGAGGGCATTAAACAATTGTCTACCTTGCCTGGTCTCTCAGAGGACCCCTCTGTTGTGGGGTTGCTGAGGGTCGAAGAACAGCAAGTGCCAATCGCTACCACAACTGTGCACCGTCGGCAATATCGCACTAACCGAGACTCCCTGATTCCCATCCATAAGCTAATTCGTCAATTGGAGAGCCAAGGAGTGATCAGCAAGACCCATTCACCTTTCAATAGCCCCATATGGCCAGTGCGAAAGTCTAATGGCGAGTGGAGACTAACAGTGGACTATCGTGGCCTGAACGAAGTCACGCCACCACTGAGTGCTGCAGTGCCGGACATGCTGGAACTTCAGTATGAACTTGAATCGAGGGCAGCCAAGTGGTACGCCACGATTGATATCGCTAATGCATTTTTCTCCATCCCTCTAGCAGCAGAGTGCAGGCCACAATTTGCCTTCACTTGGAGGGGAGTCCAATATACTTGGAATAGGCTGCCCCAGGGGTGGAAACACAGCCCTACCATTTGCCATGGGCTGATCCAGTCTGCGCTAGAGCAGGGGGAAGCTCCTGAACACCTGCAGTACATCGATGACATTATTGTGTGGGGTGACACAGCAGAGGAAGTTTTCGAGAAAGGGAAGAAAATAGTCCAAATCCTTCTGAAAGCCGGTTTTGCCATAAAACAGAATAAAGTCAAAGGACCTGCACGAGAGATCCAGTTTTTAGGAATAAAATGGCAAGATGGACGTCGTCAAATCCCAATGGATGGGATCAACAAAATAACAGCTATGTCTCCACCAACTAACAAAAAAGAAACACAGACTTTCCTAGGTGTTGTGGGGTTTTGGAGAATGCACATCCCAAATTACAGTCTGATTGTAAACCCGCTCTACCAAGTAACCCGTAAGAAGAATGAGTTTGAATGGGGCCCTGAACAACGACAAGCCTTTGAACAAATCAAGCAGGAAATAGTCCATGCAGTAGCCCTTGGGCCAGTTCGAACAGGACCAGATGTAAAGAATGTGCTCTACACTGCAGCCGGGGAGAACGGCCCCACCTGGAGCCTGTGGCAGAAAGAACCTGGGGAAACTCGAGGTCGGCCCCTGGGGTTTTGGAGTCGGGGATACAGAGGATCTGAGGCCCGCTATACTCCAACTGAAAAGGAGATATTGGCAGCATATGAAGGAGTTCGATCTGCTTCGGAGGTGGTCGGTACTGAAGCGCAGCTCCTCCTAGCACCCCGATTGCCGGTACTAGGCTGGATGTTCAAGGGAAGTGTCCCCTCTACGCATCATGCAACTGATGCTACATGGAGCAAGTGGGTTGCACTGATTACTCAGCGGGCTCGAATAGGAAACCCCAGTCGCCCAGGAATATTGGAAGTGATCATGGACTGGCCAGAAGGCAAATACTTTGGGATATCATCAGAGGAGGAGGTGGGTCGTGCTGAAGAAGCCCCACTGTACAACCAGTTGCCAGAGAATGAAAAGAAATATGCCCTGTTCACTGATGGGTCCTGTCGTATTGTGGGGAAGCATCGGAGATGGAAGGCTGCTGTATGGAGTCCTACGCGACGAGTTGCAGAAGCTGCTGAGGGAGAAGGTGAATCGAGTCAGTTTGCAGAAGTGAAAGCCATTCAGCTGGCTTTAGACATTGCTGAACGAGAAAAATGGCCAGTTCTCTATCTCTACACCGATTCATGGATGGTAGCAAATGCCCTGTGGGGATGGTTACAGCAATGGAAGCAAAACAACTGGCAGCGTAGGGGCAAACCCATCTGGGCTGCTGCATTGTGGCAAGATATTGCTGCTCGGGAAGAGAACCTGGCTGTGAAAGTACGCCACGTAGATGCTCATGTGCCCAAGAATCGGGCTACTGAAGAACATCAAAACAACCAGCAGGTGGATCAGGCTGCTAAGATTGAAGTAGCTCAGGTGGACTTGGATTGGCAGCATAAAGGTGAATTATTTATAGCCCGATGGGCCCATGACACCTCAGGCCATCAAGGTAGAGACGCAACATACAGATGGGCTCGTGATCGAGGGGTGGACTTGACCATGGACGCTATAGCACAGGTTATTCATGACTGTGAAACATGTGCTGCAATCAAGCAAGCCAAACGGTCTTTGGTATGGAGGACGATGGCTGAAATATAAATATGGAGAGGCCTGGCAGATTGATTACATCACACTCCCTCAAACTCGCAATGGCAAGCGCCACGTACTTACAATGGTGGAAGCAACCACCGGATGGCTGGAAACATATCCTGTGCCTCATGCCACCGCCCGGAACACCATCCTGGGCCTTGAAAAGCAAGTCCTATGGCGACATGGCACCCCAGAAAGAATAGAATCAGACAATGGGACTCACTTCCGAAACAACCTTATAGACACTTGGGCCAAAGAACATGGTATTGAATGGGTGTATCACATCCCCTATCATGCACCAGCCTCTGGGAAAGTTGAACGATACAATGGCCTGTTAAAGACTACCTTGAAAGCAATGGGCGCTGGGACGTTCAAAAACTGGGATACGCATTTGGCAAAGGCCACCTGGTTAGTCAATACTAGGGGATCTACCAACCGAGCTGGACCTGCCCAATCAAACCTGTTACGTACTGTAGATGGGGATAAAGTTCCTGTAGTGCATGTAAAAAATATGCTGGGTAAAACAGTCTGGGCTACTCCTGCCTCAGGAAAAGGCAAACCTATTCGTGGAATTATTTTCGCTCAGGGACCTGGATACACTTGGTGGGTGATGCAAAAGAACGGAGAGGTCCAGTGTGTACCTCAAGGAGATTTAATACTGGGTGAGAATAGCCCATGAACTGAATTGTACCATGTTAAATAGTATATTATACTGTATGTTATCACTACCATGATTACTATAGGTGACTGATTAGAATGTATGGAAAAGAGTGTAACCTCAGCATGACATAAATGGTATGGAATAAGGGGTGGATAGATGTCCTGGTTTCAGTTAGAACAGAATTAATTTTCTTCCTAGTAGCTGGTGGAATGCTGTGTTTTGGCTTAGGATGAGAAGAGTGCTGATAACACCCCGATGCTTTAATTGTTGCAGAGCAGTGCTTATACTAAGCCAAGGACATCTCAGCCTTTTGCTCTGTCCTGCCAACGGGCAGGCTGGGGGTGCAGTAAGAGCTGGGAGGGGAAAGACCCAAGACAGGTGACCCAAACTAGCCAAAGGGGTATTCCATACCATCTGACGTCATGCTAAACAATATATAGGGGTGGCTAGCCGGGGGGAGGGGGGCCGGACTGCTCGGGGTTAGGCTGGGCATCGGTCAGCGAGTGGTGAGCAATTGCATTGTGCATCACTTGTTTGTACATACTATTATTACTTTCCTATTATCACCATTGTATTATTATTGTTATTATTTTATTATTATTTTGTTATTATTATTTTCCTGTCTTATTAAACTGTCTTTATCTCAACTCACGGGCTTCACTTTCCATTTCTCTCCCCCGTCCCAGAGAGGGAGGGGGGAGGGTGAGCGAACGGCTGCGTGGTGTTTAGCTGCCGGCCGGGTTAAACCACGACAACCTTATTAGGATTATGTGCAAACATAACTAGAGTGGAAAATTTAGAGCAATTATAAATGATCCAATTTCTGAACATTCAGTCATATGCAAAGTTTCAAGTGTTAGAACCTTGACCCTCGAATTTCATGGTCAAGAATTTGGGGCTATTTGGATTCTTGACATTCCTTACAATTTCCTGAAATATGCTTTCTGTTTAAGGCCCTGAAGTTTGCTGATGAATATTAACTACTCCAGTGCAGTGTTCAAAAGAAACTCTGCTTCCCTGTCTTCCTTGGCAACTTTCCTATGCATCAGTTGTTATTTTTCTTCAGCCAACAGATCAGGTGGCAGCAATGAGACTTATTTATTTATGTATTTATTTATCTAATGCTGTTCCTGTAAGCTGCCTTCCTCAGGCTACTCTTGAATATGCATTTTGTTTGCAGCTTTCTTTTCTTGCTTGCTTCTCAAAAGAGACTGTTTTGCATCAGGGTCTTCTCTTCTATAAACACAAACTCACATGCTGGAGTCAGAAGAGCAGGACTACTTTGTACCAGCTGATGTTTTGTCCATGTTATTACCTCTTCACTTAGCAAGTTCATACATATAACTGGAAATAATTCCTTGTTTAGTGGTTACTTGAATGTATTGTCACTAAAATACTTAATAGGCTGCAGTTTAGAAGCAGCCCAGAAAAAAATTGTTTTGAGAAGGGATTTGTAGCTACTAGAAAAAGAGGGACAGGGAAGGATCATGCATAATGCTTAGTCAAGCCCTGTCTGGAGAGAATTTGATATCCTTTACCCTCTAATTAGCTTCTTGTCAGGGGGAAAAAGAAAATCCAATCCAACTTAGGTGTGAGTAGTGGAATTCATTTATGACCAAACAAAATTCTACTAAATGAGGAGGTCAAGTGGGTTTTGACTTTGAGATTTCACGTGAAAAGAACTCTGAGTCCTGGATTTTGTAGGATTACCTTCAAATCACTTTTTTTTTTTTCCCAAAGTTATATGTACTTTCTTTAACCATAGGTGAACTTCTCCTTTTTCTTTTCCCTTATTTTCTTTTATCAATATATATTTTTTTTTTGTCTGCATCTTGAAGAGTTGTTCTAAAATTGCTGCCTTGACTGGAGAGGTGTAAACAAAAATCCAATGCTATTGTAGTCTACAGTATGTCTTATCATGGGAAAAAATACCAAAATGCATGCATTGTTTTATAGTTAATCCTAACAAATAGACAGACCTGTGTAACTAACTGATTTTTCACTTGGCTTGTAGACCCAAACAGGTTTTTCTTTTCCTCACTGAAAACAAAACACAAAAAAACTTGGAGAGAAGCAAAAGAACAATTTGTTTTGTTTTCATATCTCTTAACTTGTTTAAAAATCATGAAGGAGCTTTTTAAAAAATGAAAGTTCCATTTTTGTTTGAAAATATAGAAAGGAAATAACCTTACTGCTCATTCCGGAATCATTAATTTTTTTTGCTCATTATGATTCAGTGTGTGAGCAATTCCTGTAGAGCAGCTTCTCAGCCCATGGACTGACATCCTGTTTTGTCTGCATGGACCTCATCCTGTGGCTGTGTCTGACATTGGTTACTTTCATGGGGCCTGATTCTTCCCCTACCCATGAGCTGATGTCCTGGCCTGGGCTCACCCTCTGGTCACTCTGGACCAGACAGATCATGGTGAAAAAAACAACAAAAAAGAGCTTCTATGTGACTTTATGATGGTAGATACTGCATTAACTAATGGCAGCATGGCAAAGATACCAAGTCCAGCTTCAGAAATCATATATGTGTGTTTAATACGAAGTCTGTAGGATAGTATTGCCAATATTAGTATCTATATGATTTAAGTTAAGGAAATGCTTAAGGACTTTGCTGGGTAAGGAATTCTGAGGAAAAAAAATGTGGTATTAAAAAAAAAAGAATCTAATAGTATAATATAATAGTAACAAGTACTATTTAATGGGAAGTGATACTGAAAGCTCACCACAAGAAGAGATAAAAAGGTGCATAAAAAGGCATGGGTAGTAAAGTTCACTATTTCCTGGAGAAAGAATAAATAAACACAGTTGCTTCATGAAAGATTACTTTCAGAGCATAAGAACTACTAGTTCATAAGGTATGTGTCATTCCTTGTCAAGATCAGCAGTAACTGGTTTAATTTTATCCAAGAAAAATACTTTGGAAAAATAAATGAAAATCTGGGGAGGTAACAGAAAGTGAGGAAAATGAGTATAATATTGATTTTTGAAAAGAAAAAGGAAAAAGAATTATCATGGTTGTTATCACTTCTAGGCCCAGCTGAAAACTGCACTGAAATAATGTAACAAGTACTACAAAATAATAATTAGGGAACTTCTAGATAATTTTATGAGCACAGTAAGCACTATGGGCTTATCAAAAACAAATACTGTAGAAACTCATAGCTTAAATCCTTGCTGTGTTGCAAACAGGGTTTCATAGCTTTCAGTATCTATGAAAAGATAAACAGACTTGTGACACTAGTAAGTTAAGCATTTTACCTGAATTGCCAATAGAGCCATCCACAGGAGGTGGCCTGAGGCTATGGGAGGGACCTACATCAAAATTCCTCTGCTGCGCATTTTGATAAATCTGTTGAACAAGCTTTTTTGATTGTTTGTTTGTTTGTTTCCCCAAAAAAGAAACATATGTCACAATTTCTGAGGCCTGTCGTTGTTCAGATGTTAAATGTCTTGGTTTCCTGGTATGAAAAAGGAGATCTTATGAAGTCCTGAAAACATGCAGAAGATAGTAAGAATGTTTCCCAGGCTTTTTAATTTTTTCCATGATGGTGTTCTCCACCCACCAAGAAATTCATTTAGAGGGCATCCTTTGTTTGGGATTGTCCTGGTTTCAGTTAGAACAGAATTAATTTTCTTCCTAGTAGCTGGTGGAATACTGTGTTTTGGCTTAGGATGAGAAGAGTTCTGATAACACCCCGATGCTTTAATTGTTGCAGAGCAGTGCTTATACTAAGCCAAGGACATCTCAGCCTTTTGCTCTGTCCTGCCAACGGGCAGGCTGGGGGTGCAGTAAGAGCTGGGAGGGGACAGACCCAGGACAGGTGACCCAAACTAGCCAAAGGGGTATTCCATACCATCTGACGTCATGCTAAACAATATATAGGGGTGGCTAGCCGGGGGGAGGGGGGCCGGACTGCTCGGGGTTAGGCTGGGCATCGGTCAGCGAGTGGTGAGCAATTGCATTGTGCATCACTTGTTTGTACATACTATTATTACTTTCCTATTATCACCATTGTATTATTATTGTTATTATTTTATTATTATTTTGTTATTATTATTTTCCTGTCTTATTAAACTGTCTTTATCTCAACTCACGGGCTTCACTTTCCATTTCTCTCCCCCGTCCCAGAGAGGGAGGGGGGAGGGTGAGCGAACGGCTGCGTGGTGTTTAACTGCCGGCCGGGTTAAACCCCGACAGGGATACTGCCATAGCCCTTGTAACAGTCTTGCACATCACCGCAATAGAGAATCTGTCATAATGCATTTATCTGACTGTATAGGAGTTAGATTTTGCAGAGGCATTTGCTTTCCTTAGCTGAGAATGTCATCAGTCAGAGTCCTTTCCTGAAGGTGTAAACCCATACTGGCAAATATGACACCAATTGAACAAGTTCTTCCCCATCCCACCTTCAAATAAAACAAATACCTAAATCATAGCTAAGTGGCATTAAAATTTTGTAGCTCTTCCATCCGCATGGAAATTGTTTAATTATTTGGCTTAGTAAGAAGCAGTCTGAGCTAAAATGAGACAATTTTCACTTAAATGCCACCTTAAACCTCAAGAACTGTAAAGCTTTACAGATATTAAACAAGTTATCCTTAATCATGTAAACTGCTCAGCTGAGTAATTCCACTGAGGTTGATACAATTGCTCTCATGAGTATGTGCTATCTGCTGAAGTAAAAGTGGTCAGGATTGGGCCCTTACTTTCACCATCCTGCTCTGAACTACAGAAGTGTTATTAAGGGTCATTATTAATCACAGTCTCACAGATGGGGAAACTGAGCGATCAATAAATGATTTATTAAAGGTCATAAAATATATCCTGTTTGCAAAAGCTAGATAAAATGATTTCCAGCCCTTTTCTTTAAACATAAGATTAACATTTCCACCTGTAAGATATTTATATGCCTGCTAAAATCCTTAGAAATGCAATAATAAGTAAATAAAAGAATAAATAACAGAACATATAGATATAAATGAGATCTTGAGGTTTATAAAGTAGAGACTTCTCTACTGCTTTAGCTCCATCCAAGTTAACTGTCTCACAGGGGGACTGAACTTGGTTGAAAAAACTTCTTGACTAAGATGTGCATATATGTTTGTAGGTAAGAAAGAATAAGATAACTATTTACTTTTCAAAAAAAAATTCAAGGTCACGAGAATCTCCGTTTGTGATGGGCTTATAGGGCACAGGAAATGGATGCTGAAAGGAATGGAAAATGAGTAACTGCTGACAATAGATAAACTTTTTGGTCTAATACACATCAAAAGTGAAAATGATTCATAAATTTATTTAGCCAAAAGATATGGTACCAAAGGACAAAAGAAAGGAGCTCATAGAAAGTAGGAACCATAGTAGTTTTGAGTTTCTGAACTTCAAAATGAAAGTAGGTAGAAATAGAAAGATCTACAAAGACATTCAGTTAAATCTACTTCCCCTTTCTCAGGCTGTCCAAGTCAGAAGACTTTGACCAGAGGTGTGTTGCATTATATTTTCATCTACAAAGACATCTGTTTCTTCTTTTTAAAAAAAAAAGTTGAGGGGGGGATTTTTAACCAACCAACTATTCAACCTCTATTCCCCTCTACTCAAGACAGGGAGAAAAGAAAGCTTTAAAAAATATTTCATAAAGGACCATTTGGTTTAAGTTGTTAACTCTGTTGATTTACACTAGTTGAAAGACATAGTTTGATATAAAGAAAAAAAAATCATGATGATGAGCTTTTATACAGATCTTAAAGCTCTTTCATAAACTTTGTTGTTTGGGAAGCACCTGGCACAGTGTAGGGGCTGCAATAACCGAAAAAAAGAAGTAAGAAAGGATCAGTTCTGCAGAGGCACAGTGACTTGCCGTGCAACATATGGAAGATGGAGGAGCCTTAGTAGAAATGTTAATCGCTGTGTGGTTAGAAAAGAAAATCAATAACATATCCCTAAGTCATATTAGAATGTGCAAATACTAATATTATTGCAAATCAACATGTAATATTGTAGCATTAGTTTTTAGCTTATAGGCTCCTTAAGGAAGCTTTAGGCTGTAAGCTTTTTGGTACTTAGGTGTAAGTTCCTTCTCTGCTGTATGCACAAGCCAGCACACTGGAGCTTGCCAAAGGCCTGGGGCTTTTCAGCAGTAGCATAACACAAACAGGTATGTGGGTGATATCTTTAACCTCATTCAAGAAAATTAATTTTTTTAATGTCTGCTGCAATAATTCAGTCCCTCAACCAGTGCTCAAAATATAATAATAAATTAAAATAAATTACTACAATATTCTGTTCTGAACTTGTGCACATGAATCTCAGGAGATGCTTAGTTACACTGCTAAGGATATCAGGAATGGCAAAGTTGCTCTGGATTTTGTACAATTCTGATTTCTATCTAAACACTTACACAGACTTTAAACTTTGCTTTAAGAATTCTTTTTCTTCCATTTTCCTTCCACTGATTTTAGCTGTCAGAGTGGCTATATGAAATTAAAGATGGTGGAGGGAGTTGAGATGGATCGTCCGTATTTTTCCACTGAGTCAGACTGACAACACTTTCCCCTACTCTTAATTTTAAAATCTGATCAGACTGAACTGTGGGTTGCAACAATGTGACATTGAATGAAAGGCCAATCTTTTCTCTAAATTCTGCTTAAACTGTGTCATGGCAGAGTAAAACAGGATATGATCAAGCATTGTCGCGTTAAGGGGTGTAGCAGATTAACCGTTTTGGGTCCGGTCGGATTCAGGTTACTGAACTATCACAATCACAGATTCACCAATAACGCATTAACCGTTAGGGGTCTGGTTAGATTCACCAATAATGCATTAACCGTTATGGATCTGGTCAGATTCAGAGCACTGAACTACCACGGTCACGGATTCACCAATAACGTATAAACATCCTTACTCTAGTCGCGTTCAATGAGAACTATCATGGCTAGGAACAATGTAAAATTTATTACAGCAACAGGTGCACAGGTTCTTTGGATTGCCGGCAATAGCTACTGTCTGCAAAAGCAAACTAGCATGAATGAAATACACAGGGGACACAGGTGTGTAGCCTGGAAATGAACACGTTAAAAGGATCAAAGATTCTAGAAAGATTTATAACCAAGTGTTCAAATCTCACCCAAAGGCGTCCCAATGGGGGGGGAAGAGAGGCTCAGCCCGTCGACTGATCCCAGGAGTCAGGAGGTCCTAAGGATGTTGTATGTCCTCGGGATGGTATCTCCCCTGACGGTGGTATCTTCCCTAACATCCCCTCTCTCTTAGGCCAATTTATATTATTTTCTATCTTTTAGGTGGAGCTTGAGTGGCTCTAGTCAAGCATATCTTAGTTATGATTGGTGAAAAGTTCTCCCATCTCCGTTTAAAGTAATAGGCTCTGAGAAATTCAGAACGCATGCTCAGTGAGGGGTGGTCGCACCTTGGAGGCAGGTAGCTTTTGGGATGGAGGTGGTTTTGGGTATTATAATGATATTATAATGAGCAAAAAGTACACTAGGGTACAGCATTTGTCAAAACATGACAGGTCCTTAGTTCAGGGTAGCAAAAAGTGCGGCTTATTGGTCTTGGTGTGCACAAGACCAGTCGAGTCCCCACCTGGTTACAGAGCCTAGCCGTGGTGTTTACACTCCACTCTACGTTCCATACTGTTCCTTAGAGCTAGCACACCAAGTTTCCCCAGTGCGATAGCATCTAAGGTTGGAAGCCTAGGGAACGCTCAGGTAATGCAGCTATGCCCTACCCTGAAAGCCTCTTCAATGCTGTACATTTTCTTTAAAATGTGAATGTTAGTTTTATTTTCCTAGTTACTTCAGGCAATTGCACCACATAATCCACCCCGTGACTATAGTCACTCAAGCTTCACGACATTTCGAATATGTTGAGGATATCACATACATTCTCGGGACGAGGTTTATCGAGTGTATGTACATTGTGTAGGGATGCTAAACATTTCATCATAATCCAAAGTTTAATGTACACACTAATTGTCAGTAGAAAGCATAATACAGTGTGTGTTAACAGAACAAGGTGAAGCATCTTGTTGAAGATTCCCATGGCAGCTGGTGACCATCCAAAGTGTCCCACCAACAGTGTGTTTCATCTCTCTTTACTCTTTCCATCACTTGATGTATTTCTTGTACATCATGATAGATAGTAATCAGGGTCTTTTGTCCATTTTCTCGAACTTGTGTCATCATTTTGGTAAAATTACAAACACAAATATTAGAGTGATCACTTGTATTTACAATGGGTTCTCATGCAAACACAGCATTTCCCAATATACACAAGTACAGTTTCAAGGGTTTCATTAGGATGTATCTCAAAGTGGCAAATATTTTGTTCAGTGTCAAGACAAATGTCTTGGGCTTCGAGTGTGTTTCTCTCACAGATGAAGCCTTTTTGTTCACGTACAATACATGCATTCACATCAACTCTTTGCCACTTTCCTCCCTTTTGATGGGCCCATACTTTATGCTCCTTAGGATAAAGTATAGTTCCATTATGATTGAGTCCTAATGCAATGATTGGATATACATTGTATACGGTGGCATTACTTATAGTAACTATAAAGGCAACAATTTTATCATTTTCTGCATAATAGGTAAAGCTGACTAATTGCCACCGTGCTTGAAATTCTTTTTCAAATTCTGAAGCATTATCCCAAATCAATTTTCGAATTTCAGTGGGCAAAGTTCCTCCTTCTCCCTCTCTAATGATAGCTGCTGCTACAGATTGTATCCATAACTGCGCTTGGATGCAGCTCAAGGTGAGGGAGGTATTGCCCTGAGTTTTTCCAAGGGCATTTACAATTAATTGATGATCATTTTCTTCAATTTGTTTTCAGTGGGGTAAAATGTCTGATAGAAGCCATTGACTTGCTCCTAAGGCCAATAAGGATGATTTTATTTGTCGTTCCAATTCCCTTAGGTAGTAGCATATCTGTAGTAGCAGTTAATATCTACCCTTTTAAGAGACTAGCTAGGGTTAAAGAGAATTTGTTGTTGTCCCACATTTTTAATTATGTAGGGACCAGGGTTGAAGATGGAAGGAGTTAGACCAATGGGAGGCCGAATTGGTCCATTTTCAAATATCTGCGGGGTAGAGGCTTCTTAATTCTGTGCCATTGTAACCCCAAAAACATTACACAGTTATAGGTTTGGTGAAAGTAAAATTGTACCAGCAATCAAAATTTGGCTCAGTTATTTTGGTACAATCAGTACTATAATTTTGTGTTCTGGTAGAATCATCATAAACTGTCTTAATTTCAGTCGGCCTATTGTAAGTAGATCTGTTAGTTATTCGGCAACCGATTTGTATTGTCTGGCCAGACGTGGCTTGAAGTTCAGCCATTCTGAGAGAATCGTTCCAACTCCATTCATATTTTGAAAATATTTACTCCCATGTAAAACTAAAGTAGAGAGATTTAGATCCTTTTTGTTCTGAGATGTTCCAATGATTGCGCTACACCGTGACAATGCATGGTTAGATGTCACAGTGAAACACCTCAGATCCCTGCACAACCACAGTAGCTAAGTTTCCTTTAAGGCCTGTAATTGCATCAAGGTCAGGGTAAAAAATAGCATTATTAATCCAAACTGTTGGTTTGTCATCCTCCAGCTGTCCACATGCAGTTCACACAGGATTCCTGTGAACACAAAAGAAAATGCTTGGTGGTATTCAACCAGCAGGGATAGAAAGAGGGTGAAACAGAAATCTTTGAGTTCCCATGCATAGAGATATTTGGGAGTAGCTAGCACCATTGCTACTGCTAGATGCACAGAAGGCTTTCACTATCTCTGCCATGTTTGGAACTGTGGCAATCAAAGGTGTAGTGTTAGCATTCAACTGTCAGTAATCCACTGTAAAATGCCATTGCCTGGTTGGTTTCTTTACTGGCCACACCAGTGAACTGTAAGGTGAATGAGTCCTTTTAATAATGCCTCTGTCCTGGTTTCAGTTAGGACAGAGTTAATTTTTTTCCTAGTAGCTGGTAGAATGCTATGTTTTGGCTTAGGATGAGAAGAGTGCTGATAACACCCCGATGTTTTAATTGTTGCAGAGCAGTGCTTACACCAAGCCAAGGATGTCTCAGCTTCTTGCTCTGTCCTGTCAACGGGCAGGCTGGGGGTGCAGCAAGAGCTGGGAGGGGACAGACCCAGGACAGGTGACCCAAACTAGCCAAAGGGGTATTCCATTCCATCTGACATCATGCTAAACAATATATAGGGGTGGCTAGCTGGGGGAGGGGGCCGGACTGTTCGGGGTTCGGCTGGGCATCGGTCAGCGGGTGGTGAGCAATTGCATCGTGCATCACTTGTTTGTACACATTATTAGTACTATTATTGTTGTTATTATTATTGTTATTATTATTTTCCTGTCTTAATAAACTGTCTTTATCTCAACTCACGGGCTTCACTTTCCCGTTTCTCTCCCCCATCCCAGAGAGGGAGGGGGGAGGTTGAGCGAACAGCTGCGTGGTGTTTAGCTGCCGGCCGGGTTAAACCACGACACCTCTTTCTTCCAGTTCTGTTACCACCCCGTCAATTCCCATAAGTGCAGCTGCTGAAAACAGATATTGCTCAACATTAGTGATTTTAGCAGGGGATAAGGGTATGGATGTTTGTAACAGAATCAGTCTCACTGTGCCTGAATCCCTTTGATGTGTCATGAAACTCCACACATTTCCATCAGGGTGTTTCCACATATGGCCATGCAGTATGTCAAATCCTAAAATAGTATATGCAGCACCAACTAATACTTTGGGTTTGTGCTGTCTCACGTGTAATTACTGACATTTGGGTTTCGGTGTCAATAAGAAAATTTACCAATATTTTTGGGGGTCCAACTGGAATGGCAGTGATAGGGTCAGAGTGTTCATTAGAGAGCCACTGAATTGCTAATACCCACTGAGCAGGGTGGCTCACTGCCCTCCCCGGGGATAGGAGTTTTTTTGCTGAGCTTCTGCCTCCTCAATTGGGCTCGGTGCAGAAGTTGCAGTTTCCTTATGGGTTGGGGGTTTTACGGTTAGGCAATTCTCCCCAGCTGGAACCAATTTTTCTAAGTTGTTGAATGCGGCCTGTGGTGTAAATGCCTGAAGTAACTAGGAAAATAAAACTAACATTCACATTTTTAAGGAAAAGGTACAGCATTGAAGAGGCTTTCAGGGTAGGGCATAACTGCATTACCTGAGCGTTTCCAAGGCTTCCAACCTTAGATGCTGTCACGCTGGGGAAACTTGGTGTGCTAGCTCTAAGGAACAGCACGGAGCGTGGAGTGGAGTGGAGACACCACGGCTAGGCTCTGTAATCAGGTGGGGCCTCGATTGTTCTTGTGCACAAAGCTGCACTTTTTGCCACCCTAAGCCAAAGACCTGTCATGTTTTGACAAATGCTGTACCCTAGTGTACTTTTTGCTCATTATAATATCATTATAATACCAAAACACACCTCCATCCCAAAAGCTACCCGCCTCCAAGGTGCGACCACCCCTCACTGAGCATGCGCTCTGAATTTCTCATAGCCTATTACTTTAAACGGAGACGGGAAAACTTTACACCAATCATAACTAAGATATGCTTGACTAGAGTCACTCAAGCTCCACCTAGAAGACAGAAAATAATATAAATTGGCCCAAGAGAGAGGGGATGTTAGGGAAGATACCACCGTCAGGAGAGATACCATCCCGAGGAAATACAACATCCTTAGGACCTCCTGACTCCTGGGATCAGTCGACGGGCTGAGCCTCTCTTCCCCCCCCATTGGGACGCCTTTGGGTGAGATCTGAATACTTGCTTATAATCTTTTAACGCGTTTATTTCTAGGCTGCGCACCTGTAACATCTACAATACCTATAACATCTGTAACACTTATAACATCTATAACATCTAACACATCTGTAACATCTATAACATCTATAACATCTGTAACACCTACAACACCTATAACACCTGTAACACCTATAACACCTGTGTATTTCATGCATACTAGCTTGCTTTTGCAGACAGTCACTATCACTGGCAATCCAAAAGAACCTGATTATCTGTTGCTGTAATAAACCATACTTGATTGTGTGAGGAATGTTTTAACAATTCCAATTCGTGTCCATAAATTCGTGTCCATAAAGAATAATTCTGTTTGAATCCTGTCTGCCTGGGCCCTGCACTGGCAATTTAGTTCTTGAACCACAGATGCAGTGTGTCCCAGTCTCCCCCTCATTCCAGTCAATTTATCAAGTCTTCAGAAAACACTCCTTAAATTTGTGAACCTGTTTGCTTTTGTTATTCCGGACTTCTATTTCTAACAGTTACAGCCTTTTTTCCTGTCTTCTTCGAGATTAACTTAACACTGCTATAGATGTGTCTGTGAATGGCTGGGGAAGAATGTTTTAATTACTCGTGAAGCGTCAAATAAGAAAGCTGTTTGTGTTTGATGTCTGGGAGTTTTAGAACAACTGATAACAACTAGTGACTGTTATGAAATACTATGTGGATCCTTGGTATCTGGCCAGGGGGGCCAAGAGATTAAGAGGAAGAAAAAAGAAGCTGAAGGACGGTTGGGAGACAAGACCTGTGGAGAGTGTACAGAGAGTGTTCCATAAACTTGGAATAGTGCCGAGTAAGTACAAAGGGTGAGAGGAAGACTACGAGCCTTCAGCATGAAAGACCCCTAGAGACCCCCAGAGGAGACTGATGCGCATGCTCCAGTAGGAGGAACTGGACCCCGGAAGCTAATTATAATAATCTACTTTTTTAGAAGTAGTAATGAATATGTATTAGTCTAGGTGCATAAAAATCAGCTGCTTGATGTAACTGGTGTGCGTCCTGGTGGAGCAGAGACTCCCGGTGCACCCAGCGCTGTTTGCTTACCTCTATTCCTTTATATTCTTTTAATAAATCCTATTTTTTTATTTAATCCTAATTTGAATCCTGAGCCATTTATAACAATTTGGGGGCTCGTCCGGGATGGTTATAGTTCCTGAATTCTGATTTAATCTAGGAGAGGCGCCCCACCATTTGGTGGCTCCTGTTTGAGTCAGATCGTGACTAATGCCATCCTGAACCTGAATAAAGGTAAGCAAAGAATTTGATTTTTTTTTTTTTTTTTGAGCTCCCTTGTTGCCGGCTGTTTTTTGCCCGTAATTCTGCGCGCGAAGATCCGGACGAAGACGACAGGGTCGTTTGGATACCGTCTGGTTGGATTCCGGTGTCCGGGATCAAACCGGATGAAGACGACAGTCGTTTGGATACCGTCTGGTTCGATCCCAGACGAAGACAGCAGAGACGCTGGTGGATACCGTCCGATTGGAGTCTGGACGAAGACGACTGATTCGTAAGATACCGTCCGGTTGGGTAAGGGTACGGTTGCCAGTTTTTGTGTGTGAGAGTGTAACTGAGACTTCTAAAGTCAGCGTGGAGGTCTTTTTGTTTTCTCACTGGTTCTAATCTCCTGATGGGGGGGCTGGACTGGTGAGAAGAGGGATACGTGGGTGGGTGATAGGTCCTAAACCCCCTGCAAGACACTCTCACTGGGCAGCCAAGGGCTGTGGGAATTGCCACTAGTAAAATTCCCGGATGGGTCAGATAAAATCGAAGACCAAGGACCAGAAAGGGAGCAAATTACCAGATATATGACAAAAAAGTCCATTATGAATAATGATTAGAAATTGGAACAATAGGGGCCCCAGAAAATTAAAGAGTAAATTAAAAATGATCCAGTATTATTTGATAGAATGACCAAAAGAACCCTTAAGACCCCCTGTATTTTGATCCACGGAGGACGGGGTCTGTCAGGCTTTGAACATTAATAGTAGAATACCTGTGGATCCAGAAAAGAGCAAGCTGAAATATTGGAATTAGAAATTAGAGAGCAATTGATTAAGAACGAATATGTGCTCCATTTGTGCCTGTGCTGCGCTTATACCTCCAGATAATAGGAGCCTCTCAGGCCCTGAGAATCAGATCAAAAACAACCTCATGGTTCAGACTTTAACCAAGGGGTCTAAAATAAGGAGGAGTGTTCACAAAGGGACAGGTTATGTATATGTATAGGAATGTTTATGTATATGTAACTCTTTACTAAAGCAATTTGTCACGTTAGGCCTGCACGACTTTGGGGGGACTACCCGCCCCGTGTCGCCCAGAACTGAGTAAACATACCTACTTTACAATCTTACTGATTGTGGAGTCAGCTTTCTGTGAGTCATTTTGGTGAGCCAGGCAGGAGACACTCTGCTCAGCTGCGGGATCGGCTGCAGCGTGGACGCCCCTAGGTGCACCCTGAGCGTTTTGCTCGGAGGGGACTCCACTCTCAGCTGCTCACCGCAGGAGCAGAGATCTCCTGAAACTGCAGACAAATGGTATGTTTTTGGCTGCTGGAGGGATACTAACTGGAGTGTTAATAATTGTGTGTGTTTTTATGTATGTATTTTGTGTTGAAAGTATTTGTGTAAATGTAAGGGTTTGAAACAAAGTGTTACAAGTCACTTCACGAAGAACACAGTCAGAGACAATACTTGTTTGGTTGGTTATCATTCTAAATTATATTCCTGTGGTATGAATGAGATGTGCTGGAGGCCTCCGTGTGCGAGTGTGCTGTGTGAGTGAGACGCAGCGTTGCTGCAAAGCGAGTGCAGAGTTCCGATCCCTGGTTCCGTACTCTCCGCAAGGGAGTGGGCAGAGACGAACGAAGTGCTTGACAGACTGAAAAGAAGTGCTGTTTTATCCAAGTTTTGAGTGGTGGTGCCTAATATATGGGCCCGGTGTATCTTGTGTATCTTGTGTATCCTATTTTTGCTCTTAAATGTTTTGACTGTGACAAGAAAAAGGCAGGAGCATGATATGACATGCTTCCTGCAACATATGAGGCCCGCACAGGCCGAGACCTGGACTCACTGAGACCCAGACTCACTGAGACCTGAACAGGCCGAGAGACCTGAGCAGCGCCGAGAGACCGGAGCGGCGCCGGGAGACCCGAGACACTACGGAGGGACTACTGCTGGACGGAGAGAGCCCTGAGAGATGCTGCAGAGCCACGGACGGCTCTGAGAGACACAGAATAGACCTGACAAAAGCTGCAAAACGCGGGGAAATTGAAGTAATTGCAGAACATCCGAGATCGAGTTGCTACGGGAGACCAGAGGCGTCAGTGGACACCGGTAGCTGACCCTCAGCGTGTGGCGAGTCCGCACAGAGCAGAGGGGCGGACATCAGGACCCTGCAGCCTGTCTGACGTGACCATGGAGGCAGCGGCAGCAGCGGCTGTGCTGCTTCACTCTGGCATTCTTTTTATAAAAGGTTTATCTTGCAATGTAAAAAAAGACTATTAGTCCCCAGATCGGTGTTATAACTATTACTAATGATGACTTAGCTCTATTGCAGGGCAGGAGTGCAGAGACACAGATTACACTGCCAAATGACCACCGGCAGGCTCTTTCACAAACCTAAGGTTGCAGCCGGCACTGCCTGCAGCCATATAGCAGACGTTACACTCTCTTTCCTAACTAGTAATCATGTGTCTTATCCATTTGTGGTGAATGGACAGTGACAAAAAGAAAAGGGGGGGAGACAAAGACAGAAACGGTACAAGGAGGATGCCACTGACACTAACAGCATGGGTAATAGGAGTAGTATAAATGACACAGGTGACGGTGCGGGGTGCTCTGCCTGCTGCTCGCCTTCACCTGACTGTGCACTGCTGCCAACGGTGCTAGAGTAAAATGTGAAGACTGCTCAGATGGCAGTGATGAGAGTGCTTGTGTGAAGAAGATGTGTACTGAATCTGACTTTGTGTGCATAGATATCAATAAAGTGTGTAACCAGCAGAGAGACTGCAAGGACTGGGGTGATGAGCCCCTGAAGGAATGCAACATAAATGAATGTGACTGTCCAGCTGGGTTTGACTTTGTAGAAAAGAGAAACTGTGGAATTGATGAATGTCAAAAGCCTGGTATCTGTAGTCAAATCTGTATCAACCTGAAAGGTGGCTACAAATGTGAATGTAGCCGTGGCTATCAGATGAATCCTGCTACAGGAACCTGGAAAGGGCCATACGGGTACAGAAATACAAATAACATCCGTGATTATAATGACACTGCTAAGCAGGGTTTAGGGGCTTATGGCATGGAGACAAGGGGTAACAACTACAGTGTTTGGAACAATTGTACAGCTTTGGCCTTACCTCCTGATGTTTTTCTGATTTGTGGGGATAGGGCCTGGCAAGGTATCACTGCAAATGCTATCAGATGTCCATGTTACTTAGATAAACTCATGGTATTTGCTCCTAGCTTGTTACAGTTGCGTGAGATCACCAGACATAAATGGGCATTGCTTGCACCGGATAGCAATGATAATGTTGAATTGTGTGGGGTTGCAGCTAGAGCAGCATTGGCAATTTTAGTGCTTGGAGTGGCATCTGCGGCTGCACGTAACAACTTAGAAAAATTGGTATGCTGGGCCAAGAAGCAAGCCTATGCCATGACAGAGATACTTGAGGAGATGTTACCAGATCAAAATAGTCTGCGACATGCGCTCTTACAGGATCAAGCTGCTATTGACTTTTTGCTTTTGGCTCAAGGGCATGGGTGTGAGGGACTGTACCTTGTTTTACTGACTACTGAAACAGCTGTGAGAACCGCAGAAAGGGACCCATGCATCCAGAATAAAAGGACCAGTAACTACTGAAACTTGGAGGGTTGAGTCCACTCCTGGGAAACTGAAACTCATGCTAAGGAAGAACTAATATTCTGGCAACGAGGCTCTGCATGAATTAAGGATGCCAAATAAAGGGGACAAGCCTGAAGGGAGGAAAGGGAGAAGGCAAGACCAGGGCAGGACCCTCCACTGCGGTGTGTATGGTCTACCGAGGGAAGCAACCCCTATGGGTATTGACTGCCGAGTGAGAGGGCCTCGACTGGACTTCTCCCACACTTCTCCCACACTAAGGTCAGGTTGTCCTGAGAAAATAACATAAGAACCTTTTTTTTAACCTATATAAAATTGTGATTCGTTTTCCAGGAGCTGGATCACCCTGACAGGCCGAACGGTAACACAAGCCTGAATCAACCCTGAAGGCGTTTGCCTATTATGATCCAGATACGTGGGCAGAAGACAGATCGTGGGACTATAGGACCCCAGTATATATACTTAATAGAATAATTAGGTTATTAGCTGTAATAGAAATAGTTATAAATGATGAGAACTGCTTTGTATCAAAATTGCCTAGCTTTGGATTATTTACTAGCACAAGAAGGAGAAGTCTGTGGAAAATTTAGCTTTAGTAATTGCTGTTTAAAGATTGATAAAAAGGGTGTTTCTTCCTAGTAGCTGATAGAATGTTATGTTCTGGTTTAGGATGAGAAGAATGTTAATAATATGCTGATGTTTTAATTGTTTTTAATTGTTTTTAATTGTTACAGAGCAGTGCTTACACCAAGCCAAGGACCAAGCCAAATTCAGCTTCTCACTGTCCTGTCAGCAGGCAGGCTGGGAGGAGGGCCGGACTGATCGGGGTTAGGTTGGGCATCGGACAGCAGGTGGTGAGCAATTGCATTGTGCATCACTTGTTTCGTACACATTATTACTAGTAGTACTATTATAATCATTATTGTTATTATTATTATTGTTATTATCTTCTTGTTTTTATCTCAACTCACAGGCTTCACTTTCCCATTTCTCTCTCCCATCCCAGAGAAGGAGAGGGGGGAGGTGAGCGAGCAAACACAAACCTGGAAGGATATGGAATGGGATTTATTTTCATGGCTTCCTGGTGGACCATGGGTTAAAAGAGTGTTATTTTTATTGTTATGTGGTGTAATGACGTTATTATTTGTACCTTGTATGA
Source organism: Anas acuta (assembly GCF_963932015.1). NCBI lineage: Eukaryota > Metazoa > Chordata > Aves > Anseriformes > Anatidae > Anas > Anas acuta. Next base: position 14,961,714 of record NC_089016.1, read on the forward strand.
TACCTTGTTTTACATTATCAATACGCCGGGTGATAAACAGTACATTGGTAATAACTTCATTAAAAAAGGAAGGGAATATGTCAATTATGATGCTTAAGGATTGGACCCTCCAAGAACAAACTGATGAAATCCAATTATTAATAACAGAAGAGACACGAATTGGGGATATTAAAAAGAAGATAAGGGATTGTGAGGAATGTTTTAACAATTCCAATTCGTGTCCATAAATTCGTGTCCATAAAGAATAATTCTGTTTGAATCCTGTCTGCCTGGGCCCTGCACTGGCAATTTAGTTCTTGAACCACAGATGCAGTGTGTCCCAGTCTCCCCCTCATTCCAGTCAATTTATCAAGTCTTCAGAAAACACTCCTTAAATTTGTGAACCTGTTTGCTTTTGTTATTCCGGACTTCTATTTCTAACAGTTACAGCCTTTTTTCCTGTCTTCTTCGAGATTAACTTAACACTGCTATAGATGTGTCTGTGAATGGCTGGGGAAGAATGTTTTAATTACTCGTGAAGCGTCAAATAAGAAAGCTGTTTGTGTTTGATGTCTGGGAGTTTTAGAACAACTGATAACAACTAGTGACTGTTATGAAATACTATGTGGATCCTTGGTATCTGGCCAGGGGGGCCAAGAGATTAAGAGGAAGAAAAAAGAAGCTGAAGGACGGTTGGGAGACAAGACCTGTGGAGAGTGTACAGAGAGTGTTCCATAAACTTGGAATAGTGCCGAGTAAGTACAAAGGGTGAGAGGAAGACTACGAGCCTTCAGCATGAAAGACCCCTAGAGACCCCCAGAGGAGACTGATGCGCATGCTCCAGTAGGAGGAACTGGACCCCGGAAGCTAATTATAATAATCTACTTTTTTAGAAGTAGTAATGAATATGTATTAGTCTAGGTGCATAAAAATCAGCTGCTTGATGTAACTGGTGTGCGTCCTGGTGGAGCAGAGACTCCCGGTGCACCCAGCGCTGTTTGCTTACCTCTATTCCTTTATATTCTTTTAATAAATCCTATTTTTTTATTTAATCCTAATTTGAATCCTGAGCCATTTATAACAATTGCATTGTGATAGCTCTCATTAAATGCAACTAGGGTGAGGGTGGTTATCCGTGATAGTTCAGTGTTCTGAATCTAACCAGACCCCCAGACGGTTAATACGTTTTTGGTGAATGTCTGAACGGACCCCCAGACGGTTAATACGTTTTTGGTGAATATCCGACTGGTTCAGTACTCTGAATCCAACCGGGCCCGTAACGGTTAATCAGCTACACCCCTTTAACGCGACACGGCCGCAGATGCCACTCCTGGCACTAAAATGGCCAATGCTGTTCTAGCTGCAACACCAAGCAATTCAACACTGTCATTGCAATCTGGTGTGAGCAATGCCCATTTATGTCTGGTGATCTTACGCAACTGTGGCAAGCTAGGAGCAAATATAGTGAGTTTATCTAAGTAACATGGACCTCCGATAGCATTTGCAGGGATACCTTGCCAGGCCCCATCCCCGCAAATCAGAAAAACATCAGGAGGTAAGGCCATAGCTGTAAGATTGTTCCAAACGCTATAGTTGTTACCCCTTGTCTCCGTGCCATAAGCCCCTAAACCCTGCCTAGCAGTGTCATTGTAATCACAGGTGTTAATTGTATTTCTGTACCTCTATGGCCCTTTCCAAGTTCCTGTAGCAGGATCTCGGTAATTCATTCTTATTTGTGGTAACACATTTGGTGCTGCTATATTTATTGTTTGAAAATGAATACTCGCAGGAGGGTCTTCTTGGTCACTAGTCAAACATAAGTGATTCAAGACACCCAATGCCTCGGACAATCACTCATCAATGTCCTTGATTTCTTTTAATCTTACTAATTGTTCCTTTAAAACCTGATGTGATCACTCGGAAACCACTTGGCCCGTGGGAGAATATGGAACACCTGTGATATGCTTTACTCCACACATTTTCATAAATTTTCTAACCCTTTTGCTAACATATGCTAGACCATTGTCCATCTCGATCTGCTGTGGCACTCCCATAATGGCAAAACGCACTGTCAGATGTCTACACACAAGGTGTGCTTTTTCTCCCCCCTGCACCGTTGCCCATATGAATCTTGAAAAAGTATCAATACTCACATGCACATATCTTTCAGTACCAAATTCCGGTACATGCTTTACATCCATTTGCCATACCTCAAGTGCCTTAACACCCCTTGGATTAATACCCAAACCTAACCCTGGTCCATGATGACTCCAGGAAGGGCACGCTCTTACTATTCCTTTCGCCTCTGTCCAAGTAAATCCAAGCATTCCCCAATGACCCTTTGCATTCTGATGGAACATTCCGTGCGACACTCGCGCATGTGCAAAATCACTCTCAGGCCCCTCTGTGACTATACTCACCAACTTGTCTGCTTGTGGATTACCTTCTGCTAACCCAATCGAGAACTGATGACTACATATATGAATAACACAGTAAGGTGCAGTTCTCCCCTGAATGGCATCTCACAGCTGCAGAAATAATGACAACAATCTGTCCCTCTTAGTGTGCCGTATCAAGGCATCCTCTATCCGTTTTACCATGTTGACAACATACAGAGAGTTGGAGACTATATTAATCGGCTCATGCACCCAGCACTGACAAGCCCAAAGAACTGCAGACAATGCCAATGTTTGTAATGAATCCCCTGTCTCCTCCGGAATTATGTATTTCTCCCAACTTCCGTTCTCGTACCACACACACACAGCCTTCTTACTTGCTGCACCTGCATCAGTGTATACAGTGCAACCCACCACTGGTTGGGATGAAAGCCGTCGTACTACCTGCCATTTATATGATCTTATAACTTGCCAGAGAGGCCCCTTTGGAGTTTGGGAATATACCAATCCCGGGTAACCTAACACAGCTTCTTGTAGTGGTATGAATTGCTGTAAACACCATTCCAAATGATCCTGAGTCATCAGCAGACTAATGTCTCTTGATTCCTGCCTGCTGATCTCAATACTCCGAGAGCAACCCTCACGTACTACCTCTGCGATAGCTTCTGCCCATGTCTGAACACTCGTTTTTGGCTGAATCGGTAGGAAAATCCATTCCAGAACTCGAAAATGCTGCCCTATCATTCCACCCTTGCTATCACCTGTTTCATTTATGCCAATACTATTCCCAGTGCTGTTAATGTCAGTGGCATCTTTCTGATACTGTTTCTGTCTTTGGTGTCCCTTATTCTCCCCCTTTTCTTTTTGCCACTGATCAAGCACCACAAATGGATGAGACACATGATTGCTTACCATTAAGGAGAGTGTAACTTCTGCTATACGTTTACAAGCAGTGCCAGCTGCAACCTTAGAAGCTACTTGTGAAAGAACCCTCAGCAAGTACGCTGATGACACAAAGCTGGAAGGAGTGGCTGACATGCCAGAAGGCTGTGCTGCCATTCAGCGAGACCTGGACCAGCTGGAGAGCTGGGCAGGAAGAAACCAAATGAGGCTTAACAAGAGCAAGTGTAGAGTCCTGCACCTGGGCAGGAACAACCCGAAGTATCAGTACAGGCTGGGGGACGACCTGCTGGAGAGGAGCTCTGGGGAGAAAGACCTGGGGGTCCTGGTGGACGACAGGTTGGCCATGAGCCAGCAGTGTGCCCTGGTGGCCAAGAAGGCCAATGGGATCCTGGTGTGCATTAAAAGGAGCATGGCCAGCAGGTCAAGGGAGGTGATCCTCCCCCTCTACTCTGCCCTGGTCAGGACTCACCTGGAGTCCTGTGTCCAGTTCTGGGCTCCCCATTACAAGAAAGACAGGGATCTCCTGGAAGGAGTCCAGCGGAGGGCCACAAAGATGATACGGGGCCTGGAGCATCTTCCCTATAAGGAAAGGCTGAGAGACCTGGGTCTGTTCAGCCTGGAGAAAAGAAGACTGAGAGGGGATCGCATCAATGTGTATAAATATCTGAGATGTGGGAGTCAGAAGGATGTAGCCAACCTCTTCTCAGTGGTTTGTGGGGATAGGACAAGGGGCAATGGCTGCAAGTTAGAGCACAGGAAGTTCCGCACTGACATATGAAAGAACTTCTTCACAGTGAGGGTGACGGAGCATTGGAACAGGCTGCCTAGGGAGGTTGTGGAGTCTCCTTCTCTGGAGATATTCAAGGCCTGTCTGGACGCCTAACTGGGCAGCCTGCTCTAAGGAACCTGCTTTGGCAGGGGGGTTGGACCCGATGACCTTTCAAGGTCCCTTCTAACCCCTACAATTCTGTGATTCTGTGAAAACCAGTCATAGATCGACTATTACAAGGAGGGACTTTAGAACCATATATGTCCCCCATAATACGCCTATATTACCCGTAAAGAAGGCTGATGGGACATACTGATTGGTCCAAGATCTAAGAGCTGTAAATCAAAGAACGGTGACTAAATTCCCGGTAGTGGCAAATCCTTATACACTATTAAATCATTTGACCCTACAACATATTTGATATAGTGTAATAGACCTGAAGGATGCTTTTGGGGCATGTCCATTAGAAGAAAATCTAGGGATTATTTTGCTTTTGAATGGGAGGACCCAGCAACAGGAAGCAGCAGTTAAGATGGACAGTACTACCACAGGGGTTTACTGAGTCTCCTAACCTGTTTGAACAAACTTTGGAAAAATTATTACAGTCTTTTGAGCAGGAGGGAGAAAAGTGGATCCTGCTGGATGGCAGAGAGATACTGCCTAAGAGTCGAGCAAAGATGTTGCTGTTTCGGATGAATTTGCAAACTCATTGGGGAACTCGAGCACTGAGCAATCAGTTTTTAAAATTTTACGGGTGCATTGGGATATATGAGATTGCTCGGCAAATTACTCAAGGGTGTCTAACCCCAAGGCGATCGGCTCTGGGGCAGACGCGTTCTGCAGCGGAGTGGGGGATCGGGCCAGGCAGGGCTAATTTTTCCAGCATCGAGCCTACTTGAGGGAGCCGCCAGGACCCGGCAGCCCTAGTGAGGGAGGCTGACGAGGCATAGGCAGAGCCAGCAGCGCCCCCTCCCCAGCTGTTCAAAAGCTGCCCCTAGGGAGCGCGAGCGACCAGGAGTGCGGCGAACAGGACGGGCAAACAGGGCGTGGCGTGTCAGAAGGACGTGGCGCAGCATTTAGCATGGCAGTTCCTGCAGGGCGAGCAGGCAGGGCAGAGATTGAGAGGCCGGTGGGTGAGGAAGAGGTAGCAAGTGTACCCAGGAGGATGCCTAGGGCGAGGAGGTCGACTCCACACCACAGGATTGCCTCCACCAAGACAGAAAGAAGGGTTATTGTTGTGGGAGACTCTCTTCTCAGGGGAACAGAGGGCCCTATTTGTCGGCCTGACCCTACCCGTAGGGAAGTCTGCTGCCTCCCTGGGGCCAGGGTCAGGGACGTTGCCAGGAAGCTTCCCAACCTGGTTCGCCCCTCTGACTATTATCCTCTTTTGATAGTCCAGGCAGGTAGTGACGACACTGAAGAGAGAAGCCTGAAGGCTATCAAACGAGACTTTAGGGGACTGGGACGGTTAGTGGATGGAGCGGGAGTGCAGGTGGTGTTTTCGTCCATCCCTACGGTGACAGGGAGGGGTACAGAGAGGACACGGAAAGCCCACCTGTTAAACACGTGGCTCAGGGGCTGGTGCCAACGCAGAAATCTTAGGTTTTTCGACCATGGGGCACTTTACTCGGCACCCGGCCTGATGGTCCCTATCTTTTAGGGGAAAAAGGATACTGGGCCAGGAGCTGGCAGGGCTCATTGAGAGGGCTTTAAACTAGGTAAGAAGGGGGATGGGGCTGAAGCAAGGATTGCTGGAGCTGTGCCAGGGGGAACAATAGCAAGGCTGGGGGATAAGGCAATGGCCCAGCTGAAGTGCATCTACACCAATGCACGCAGCATGGGTAACAAACAGGAGGAGCTGGAAGCCATCGTGCAGCAGGCAGGCTACGACTTAGTTGCCATCATGGAAACGTGGTGGGACCACTCTCATGACTGGAGTGCTGCAATGCCTGGCTATAAGCTCTTCAGAAGGGACAGGCAGCACAGAAGGGGTGGTGGTGTGGCTCTCTATATTAGAGAGTCTTTCGATGTTGTAGAACTCGAAGATGGGAATGAAAAGGTCGAGTCCCTTTGGGTTAGGATCGGCAGGGCCAACAAGGCTAGCGTCCTGGTCGGGGTCTGTTATAGACCGCCAAACCAGGATGAGGAGACGGATGAGGAGTTCTACAGGCAGCGGACAGAAGTTGCAAAATCGTCAGTACTTGTTCTCGCGGGGGACTTCAACTTCCTTGACATATCCTGGAAGCACAACACAGCCCAGAGAAAGCAGTCTAGGAGGTTTCTGGAGAGTGTGGAAGATAGCTTCCCGACGCAGCTGGTTAGTGAGCCTACCAGGGGTGGTGCCCCGCTAGACCTTCTCTTCACAAACAGAGAAGGACTGGTGGAGGATGTGATTGTCGGGAGCTGTCTTGGGCAGAGTGACCACGAAATGGTGGAGTTCTCTATTCTTGGCAAGGCCAGGAAGGGGACCAGTAAAACCGCTGTATTGGACTTCCGGAGGGCTGACTTTGAGCTGCTTAGGACACTGGTTGGTGGAGTCCCTTGGGAGGCGGTTCTGAAGGGCAAAGGAGTCCAGGAAGGCTGGGCGCTCTTCAAGAGGGAAATCTTAATGGCGGAGGAACGGTCTGTCCCAACGTGCCCAAAGACGAGCTGGCGGGGAAGAAGACCAGCCTGGCTGAACAGAGAATTGTGGCTTGAGCTTAGGAGAAAAAAGAGGGTTTATAATCTTTGGAAAAGTGGGCAGGCCACTAGGGAGGACTATACGGATGTTGCGAGGCTGTGCAGGGACAAAATTAGAAAGGCCAAAGCTCATCTGGAGCTCCATCTGGCTACTGCCGTTAAAGATAACAAAAAATGTTTTTATAAATACATCAACACAAAAAGGAGGACTAAGGAGAATCTCCATCCTTTACTGGATGCGGGGGGAAACTTAGTTACAAGAGATGAGGAAAAGGCGGAGGTGCTTAATGCCACCTTTGCCTCAGTCTTTAGCGGCAATACCGGTTGTTCTCTGGATACCCAGTACCCTGTGCTGGTGGCAGGGGATGGGGAGCAGGATGTGGCCCTCACTATCCACGAAGAAATGGTTGGTGACCTGGTACGGCACTTGGATGTGCACAAGTCAATGGGGCTGGATGGGATCCACCCAAGGGTACTGAGAGAACTGGCAGAGGAGCTGGCCAAGCCGCTCACCATCATTTATCAACAGTCCTGGCTATTGGGGGAGGTCCCAGTTGACTGGCGGCTAGCAAACGTGACGCCCATCTACAAGAAGGGCCGGAGGGCAGACCCGGGAAACTACAGGCCTGTCAGTTTGACCTCAGTACCAGGGAAGCTCATGGAGCAGATTATCTTGAGAGTCATCACGCAGCACTTACAGGGCAAGCAGGCGATCAGGCCCAGTCAGCATGGGTTTATGAAAGGCAGGTCCTGCTTGACGAACCTGATCTCCTTCTATGACAAAGTGACGCGCTGGGTGGATGAGGGAAAGGCTGTGGATGTGGTCTACCCTTACTTCAGAAAGGCTTTTGATACCGTTCCCCACAGCATTCTCCTCAAGAAACTGGCTGCTCTTGGCTTGGACTGGCGCACGCTTCGTTGGGTTAGAAACTGGCTGGATAGCCGGGCCCAAAGAGTCATGGTGAATGGAGTCAAGTCCAGTTGGAGGCCGGTTACTAGTGGTGTTCCCCAGGGCTCGGTGCTGGGGCCGGTCCTCTTTAATATCTTCATCGATGATCTGGACGAGGGCATTGAGTGCACCCTCAGTAAGTTTGCAGATGACACCAATCTAGGTGCGTGTGTCGATCTTCTCGAGTGTAGGAAGGCTCTGCAGGAGGATCTGGATAGGCTGGACTGATGGGCTGAGGCCAACTGCATGAAGTTCAACAAGGCCAAGTGCCGGGTCCTGCACCTGGGGCGCAACAACCCCAAGCAGAGCTACAGGCTGGAAGATGAGTGGTTGGAAAGCTGCCTGGCAGAGAAGGACCTGGGAGTATTGGTGGATAGTTGGCTGAATATGAGCCATCAGTGTTCTCAGGTGGCCAAGAAGGTCAACAGCATCCTGGCTTGTATAGGAAGCAGTGTGGCCAGCAGGGCTAGGGAAGTTATTGTCCCCCTATACTCGGCTCTGGTGAGGCCGCACCTCAAGTACTGTGTTCAGTTTTGGGCCCCTCGCTACAAGAAGGACATGGAGGTGCTCGAGTGAGTCCAGAGAAGGACGACGAAGCTGGTGAGGGGTCTGGAGAACAAGTCTTATGAGGAGCGGCTGAGGGAGCTGGGTTTGTTCATCCTGGAGAAGAGGAGGCTCAGGGGCGACCTTATCGCTCTTTATAAGTACATTAAAGGAGGCTGTAGTGAGGTGGGGGTTGGTCTGTTTTCCCATGTGCCTGGTGACAGGAAGAGGGGGAATGGGCTAAAGTTGCGCCAGGGGAGTTTTAGGTTGGATATTAGGAAGAACTTCTTTACCGAAAGGGTTGTTAGGCATTGGAATGGGCTGCCCAGGGAAATGGTGGAGTCACCATCCCTGGAGGTCTTTAGAAGACGTTTAGATGTAGAGCTTAGTGATATGGTTTAGTGGAAGACTCGTCAGAGGTTGGACTAGGTGATCTTGGAGGTCTCTTCCAACCTAGACGATTCCATGTGATTCTGGGATTCTGTGATTCTGTGATAAAAGTTGTATCCGATCTGTGTTGAGGATAGGGGTAGCTACCTTCAGCTGCCCTCCTTCCTTTCATCATTCAGGGCATTAGTATGTTGGAAATACTCTGCATTTGAGACCGTGAAGTTCCTTTTATTGTCCATACACTCTGCTTCAGAAGAGAACGGCTAAGATGTGATCCTGAAATATAAGAAACATGCTTTTAAATGATGATATAGTATGATGCCTTCCCATAGTTAAAACCATAATAGCTACTAAGCTATTGACTACAATAGCTAGTAAGATCACAATTATTTTTGATATTAATAATAAATATAATTAATATGGCCAGAGATTGTAAGAGACCTGGGCATGGTCTAGCATGTTGCTGTGCTCAGAGAAACTGAGATGGTTGCTCTTGCGATGTTCTTATGAATCGCCTCTTGATTATACCTCTATTCTAGGGCTCTCCTGGTGTTCAATAAGGTAATAGAAATGATTAAAAGCTACTGATTCAGGGTCCATAGGCCAATTTGCAAAGAAGTAGCCCAGAGTTTTTGATGTGTTTACCAATACTTTTTTTTTTTTTTTCCCCAGTTCAGTACACTGAGCTCTTTTGCAAAGCCAGACACATTTGCAACATCATACAATCGCACCTGGTTTCATTTCTGAATCCATGTTTTGCAAGATGCTTAGTAGACTTCTTTGTATTAAACAGAAAAAAAGAAGTTCCCATGACAGTGTTCCCACATCGCCCGACTGAGGAATTTAGAAAAATATTGTTGCTAGCATCTGGCTTCAAGGACAAGATCTACGTGACTGCTAATCACAAGGGGGTTGTTTTCTTGCAGTTGTTTGTCTGAGTGCTTTTGACCAATAATTTTGTGTGAGACACTATCCGCCCCTGTTAAGTTTGCTATAAAAGTCAGGCTATTCGGGTAATAAAACAGAGCATGATCTGACTCTATTGGTTTCTGTCGTGTTTTCGGCCGTTCTTCCTGCAACAGTTCCCCAGGGGCCTGTTCTACAGGTGGGAATGGAGGTGCTTTCTTTTCCCCTGGGAGACTAAGAAGAGCCCTCAGTGCGAGCTGTGCAGCTGTTTGGTGAATAATCACAGGGAACTGCAACTGAAGCTGGGTATTGAGATAAGGACCCATTCCCTTTAACACCTCCACAGTAATCCCATACAGAGGGTCCCCCTGTTTACGCGGTTGACCCGCTTCCCCCTGTGGTAACTGCAACCATTCCCTTTCAACAATAACAATGTGGAAGGAGTTAACAGTAAGCGCGCCAAGTTTCGACAGTCAAGTGGACACATTGGTTTTGCCTGAAAAATCCATTGAATTATCTGTCGAACCGCCTGGGATTGTAAACAATAGTCCAAAAACTTTTTTCGAGCTTGTTGCAGAAGCTTGCAGTCATGTGCGTGGGGGGCGGGGAGGGCAGCCCCCACTCCCCATTAGCACTCTGCTCCGATAGTCCCTCAGTTATTTCTGCCACTGATTGATTTATTGGAGAGGTCATACCCCGAACCGGGGTGGGTGCAAGAACCGATGATAAAGATCGTGTCAGCCGCATTCCTGAGGTCTCAGGTTTCATACTTGGAGGTCTGTCAGTCCCAGACAGTACTGAGAAAGCTTGCGCCTCTGCCATAGCTGGCTCCCGTTCTCTTTTTATACCGCACAGCGCGTTAAGCACTGCAAGCCAGGTCGTACATAAATCTTTATCGAACTTTCCACTTGTGATGGTTGTATCCCATAAATGATCTCCTACGAGCCGCCACTCATCTGGGCTAAAAGTTACAGAGATTTCCTTTAGAAAACCCTCCTTCTGGGCCCAGTGTACCAAGGATTTGATCTTTTTTACATTGCAAGATACGCCTCTCTTAGAGAGAATGCTAGAGAGAAGCTGCACAGCCGCCTCCTCCTCCATGGTTACGTCAGACAGGCTGCAGGGTCGTGATCTCCACCCCTCTGCTATATGTCAACTCGCCACACGGTGGCTCAAATGACACGGAGCTCAAATCTTGAGCTGTGTCACTAGTGGCGTCCCCCAGGGCTCGGTGCTTGGGCCGGTCCTCTTTAATATCTTCATCGATGATCTGGATGAGGGCATTGAGTGCACCCTCAGTAAGTTTGCAGATGACACCAAGTTAGGTGCATGTGTCTATCTGCTCGAGGGTAGGAAGGCTCTGCAGGAGGATATAGATAGGCTGAACCGATGGGCTGAGGTCAACTGCATGAAGTTCAACAAGGCCAAGTGCCAGGTCCTCCACCTGGGATGCAACAACCACAAGCAGAGCTACAGGCTGGGAGATGAGCGGTTGGAGAGCTGCCAGGCAGAGAAGGACTTGGGAGTGATGGTTCATAGTCGGCTGAATATGAGCCAGCAGTGTGCTCAGGTGGCCAAGAAGGGCAACAGCATCCTGGCTTGCATAAGAAACAGTGTGGCCAGCAGGGCTAGGGAGGTGATCGTCCCCCTGTACTCGGCTCTGGTGAGGCCGCACCTCGAGTACTGTGTTCAGTTTTGGGCCCCTCGCTACAAGAAGGACATCGAGGTGCTTGAGCGAGTCCAGAGAAGGGTGACGAAGCTGGTGAGGGGCCTGGAGAACAAGTCCTACGAGGAGCGGCTGAGGGAGCTGGGCTTGTTCAGCCTGGAGAAAAGGAGGCTCAGGGGCGACCTTATCGCTCTTTATAAGTACATTAAAGGAGGCTGTAGTGAGGTGGGGGTTTTTCTGTTCTCCCATGTGCCTGGTGACAGGACGAGGGGGAATGGGCTAAAGTTGCGCCAGGGGAGTTTTAGGTTGGATCTTAGGAAGAACTTCTTTACTGAAAGGGTTGTTAGACATTGGAACAGGCTGCCCAAGGGAAGTGGTGGAGTCACCATCCCTGGAAGTCTTTAAAAGACGTTTAGACGTAGAGCTTTGGGATATGGTTTAGTGGGGACTGTTAGTGTTAGGTCAGAGGTTGGACTCGATGATCTTGAGGTCTCTTCCAACCTAGGCAATTCTGTGATTCTGTGATGTCAGAAAATAATCAAGAAAAGTGTGAAGCAAGCACCTACTGCGGGATGGAGGATTGCATTTAGGCCATTCAAAAGAGTACAGGTCGATTTTACGAAAATAGGACGATATAAATATTTGGTGGTGATAGTGGATCAACTAACACGTTGGGTAGAGGCCTACCCTGTGGCAAGGGCAACTGCTGCTATGGTGGCTAAAATTTTGATGGAAAACATATTACTGCATTTTGCGTTTATAGGGAGTATTGACTCTGACCAAGGGACACATTTCACATCTAAGGTTGTCGTGGTTTAACCCGGCCGGCAGCTAAACACCACGCAGCTGTTCGCTCAACCTCCCCCTCCCTCTCTGGGACGGGGGAGAGAAACGGAAAGTGAAGCCCGTGAGTTGAGATAAAGACAGTTTAATAAGACAGGAAAATAATAATAACAAAAATAACAATAATAATAATAATAATAATAATACAATGGTGATAATAGGAAAGTAATAATAGTATGTACAAACAAGTGATGCACAATGCAATTGCTCACCACTCGCTGACCGATGCCCAGCCTAACCCCGAGCAGTCCGGCCCCCTCCCCCCGGCTAGCCACCCCTATATATTGTTTAGCATGATGTCAGATGGTATGGAATACCCCTTTGGCTAGTTTGGGTCACCTGTCCTGGGTCTGTCCCCTCCCAGCTCTTACTGCACCCCCAGCCTGCCCGTTGGCAGGACAGAGCAAAAGGCTGAGATGTCCTTTGCTTAGTATAAGCACTGTTCTGCAACAATTAAAACATCGGGGTGTTATCAGCACTCTTCTCATCCTAAGCCAAAACACAGCATTCCACCAGCTACTAGGAAGAAAATTAATTCTGTTCTAACTGAAACCAAGACAAAGGTGTTATGGGACTTAACCACAGCCCTAGGCATTAAATGGGAATACCATACTCCATGGCATCCACAAAGTTCAGGATGAGTTGAAAGAATGAATCAAACGATTAAACAACAATTGCCTAAATTAATGATTGAAGCCCAACTGTCTTGGATAAAATGTTTGCCATTGACATTATTGAATATTAGGACTATTCCCCATAGTATAACAGGTATGTCACCTTATGAGATGTTATATGGAATGACGTATTCCCAAGGAATGCCATTGGACTATTCTTTGACAGAGAATTATGAAATACAGAAATATGTGATCATGATAGGAAAACAACTACATTTTAGGATTTAGGACTACAATTAAGGGAAAAGTGAATTTTAGCACAAAGCGCCCCACTGGGGTTTGCAATTCGTAAGATACAACCAGGAGACAAGGTCTCAATAGAAACCTGGAGGGAAGAATCATTGAACCCCAAATAGGAGGGACTGTACCTTGTTTTACTTACTACTGAAACAGCTGTGAGAACAGCAGAAAGGGGTTGGACCCACACATCAAGAGTAAAGGGACCAATACCTACCAGAGCTTGGAGGGTTGAGTCCACTCCTGGGGAACTGAAACTAAGGCTAAAGAGGGACTAATATTCTGGCAACGAGGCTCTGCATGAATTAAGGGCACCAGATAAAGAGGACAAGCCTGAAGGGAGGAAAAGGAGAAGTCAAGACTGGGGCAGGACCCTCCACTGCGGTGTGTATGGTCTACCGAGGGAGGCAACCCCTATGGGTATTGACTGCCGAGTGAGAGGGCCTCGACCGGACTTCTCCCGCACTAAGGTCAGGTTGTCCCGAGAAAATAACATAAGAACCTTTTTGTAGTGAGGTGGGGGTTTTTCTGTTCTCCCACGTGCCTGGTGACAGGACGAGGGGGAATGGGCTAAAGTTACGCCAGGGGAGTTTTAGGTTAGATGTTAGGAAGAATTTCTTTACTGAAAGGGTTGTTAGGCACTGGAACGGGCTGCCCAGGGAGGTGGTGGAGTCACCATCCCTGGAAGTCTTCAAAAGACGTTTAGATGTAGAACTTAGGGATATGGTTTAGTGGGGACTGTTAGTGTTAGGTTAGAGGTTGGACTCGATGATCTTGAGGTCTCTTCCAACCTAGAGATTCTGTGATTCTGTGATTCTGTGACTGTATCCCGTGGGTGGGCCCCCACAGCACAGGGGACGAGAGTGATCGAGAAGGAGCGGCAGAGACGAAGTGCTGTAGACTGACCATAACCCCCATTCCCCCATTCCCCTGTGCCGCTCGGGGGGAGGAGGTGGAAGAGGGTGGATGGGGGGGGAAGGTGCTTTTGATTTCTTTCCTTTGTTTCTCACTTCTCTAGCTTGTTAGTAATAAGTAATAAATCTTACTGTATCCTTATGCCAAGTCTTTTTTGCCCATTACAATAATTACTGCGTGATCTTCTCGTCCTTATCTCAACCTTTGAGCCCTTTTTCCTCATATTTTCTCCCCATTCCTCTTTGAGGAGGGGGAGTGAGAGAGCGGCTGTGGTGGAGCTTGGCTGCCCACTTGAGCGGAACCACAACACCCGGATATGATTGTACTGATCCTGAATGTATACCTATAAACTGTACATCACATAGTGGGAAATGGAACGCCACACATGTCCAGCCAAGAAACGGGACTTGGCTCAAAATGCTCATATAGGGAATTTTTTTGGATCTGGATGTGAAACCGTGGCAAGAGCACAAGCGGAGAGACAATTTGACGGTCAAATCTTGAGCTGTCAGCATGATAACACCACTAAGGAACAGCATGTGGTAAGGGTCTACCACTGAAGATGGCAAGATGAGAATGGGAGGCGAGTGTTCTTTAAACATTTCTGGTCAGCTCATAATATGGTAGGCCACCAAGGAAAACTTGATTGTACTTGTAAGTGGGAATCCAATGTGGGAGTTTGGAGGTGTGCATATACAAGTACAAATGGGGTAGACATTGTAACAGGACCACTTGGTAACAAGAACACTTTGTATTTTCATGCTCCAAAGAAGTATGGGATGGTCCTTTTCCAAACGGGACGTGGGCCCTAAAGGGACATTATTGGGTGTGTGGCAAACATGCCTACAAGAGGCTACCTGAAAACTGGTCGGGAATATGCTATGTCGGGTACATAAGACCCTTGTTCTTTTTATTGTCACGAATACAAGGAAATCATTTAGGAATAAGATTATATGATGATCTGAATAGAGTAAAACGATCTATTTGTGAAATGTGTTCATCTGATTCGTGTCAATATGGAACAATGCTAGGGCTGCACTGTATGATGAATGTGACCTTCTGTCTTACATACCCTTGTATAACCACAAGTCTAAGAAAAACAGAGTAGTTAATGTATATAGTTCTTGTATCTTGCAAAGGAATGTTTTAGCTATTCGTGTCAATAGAGAGCTTGAAGGGAAATATATTTGTAGGCTTTTCCTTGAAGTCTCTGATATCTGGGGGGGTTTCAGAATAACTGCTAACTATTATGACTATTGCATGGGACGCTATGCAAGTCTATGATATCTGGCCAGGAGATTAAGGAGACAGGAAGAGCTGAAGAACAACTAAAAGACAAAGCTTGCAGGGGACGCTGCACAAGTCTCTGACATACAGCCAAGTTGGACAAAGGAGAAGGACAAGAGGGAGGAAGACTATGAACCTTCAGCACCAGAGACCCCCAGAGACCCCCAGAGGGACCACCGGAGACTGATACGCATGCTCCAGTAGGAGGGTTTGGATTCCGGAAACTAATTATAATAACCCTGGTTTTTTTAGAAGTAGTAATGAATATGTATTAGTCTAGGAGCACAAAAATCAGCTGCTTGATGTAACTGGTGTGCGTCTTGGTGGAGCAGAGACTCCTGGTGCACCCAGCGCTGTTTGCTTACCTCTATTCCTTTAATAAATTGTAAACTTTGATTATAGTCCTATTTTGAAGACTGAGCCATTTATAACATATTGATGCTTCCTTAGCTGGGGGTAGTGCCCAAAAATGGGGAGAGAATGAATGACCTCCTGAAAGAATCATACAGCATTATGGACCAGCTACCTGGAACCCGAATGAGGTAGTATCGGGAGCCCGAGAACCTATTTATAATTTGAATCAAATAATTAGGTTGGAAGCTGTCCTCGAAATTGTAACCAATCAGTGACGGCTTTGGATCTTTTGGCTGATCAGTCCATCCAGATGAGGAATGCTATCTTTCAACATAGAATGGTTTTAAACTATTTACTAGCAGAAGAAGGGGGAGTGTGTGGAAAGCTGAATGATTCTAATTGCTGTTTACAAATTGATGATAATGGAAAAGTGGTTAAACAGATAACAAAGGAAATTAGAAGATTAGCCCAAGTCCCAGTACAAACTTGGAAGGGTATGGATTTGTTTTCATGGCTGCCCAGTGGACCATGGGTGAATAGGATGTTATTTTTATTCTTATGTGGTGTAATGATGTTATTGTTTATACCTTGTATGATACCTTGCTTTACATTATTGATACGCCGAATAATAAATAGTAGCCAATTTGTGATGACTTCGGTAGAGAAGGAAGGTGATATGTCAATAATGATGCTTAAGAAATGGACCCCCCAGAACCAACTAATGAAATCCAGTTGTTACTGGTAAAAGTTGAAGATGAGACACAAATTTAGAATATTAAAAAGAAGATGAGGGATTGTAAGGAATGTTCCAGCAATTCTTGTCAATAGAGGGCTTGAAGGGTAAACCTTGAGTCTCTGATATCCGGGGATAAGAGAACAAAGGGATTTCGGAATAACTTTTTCAGAATAACAGAGGAGCCCAGACTCCCCGTGCATCCAGTGCTGTTTACTTGCCTTTTATTAACCCCATAAATAAACCTTATAAAGCTAAATTGACTCAGAATTTATAACAGATGTATCTATGTTTATAGTTAAACAGAGATCTGGGCTCATTTCCAAGCTCCATTGATTTCATCTCATATGAACTTGAGCAAAGCACTTGAGATGTGGTCCAGAGTGTTTATTTTAGTGTCCAAATGGGGCTTAGAATGAACTTAAAACCTTTAATTCTAGGAAGCTGTTTTCATGGGACTGTCTAAGCTCACAGCCACAAAAATCTCACTGTCAGTTTCCATGATGTCTAGCAAAAGAACATACAGGACAAACATGAGTTGCCTTGACTGACGCATTACAATGCAATCAGGCCCAATACATACATAGACTTTATCAAACCATTCATAAACATAAAATTCCTCCAACCACAACATTATTCAAGGTACAACTTGAAGTTTAGTTATGTGAGAAACACTGTAGCCAATAACATAGGCTCAGGTGAGGATCTCAGTGAAATAGCATTTTTATTTGCGATTGCAATGGTGGGCGTCCCACAAGCAGGAGTGCACCTACTAGTTCCATAACACAGTTTATATACTTTTTTTTTTTTTTTTCAAAACCAGGACCCTCCCCTGTTTCCCCATTGACTGGTAATCCAGGTTCACAATCTATCCGATGCTTCACAGACAATACATGGCTTTCAGTTGCTGGCCTCTTATAAGTCACATTTCTTTTGACTTTTATACTCTTTGAGGTGGTAATGTTTCTTTCACAGTGATTTTCACCTAATTGCTCTAAGGATTCTGGTTGTCTGCATTTTACAAGGTTGTCTGTTAAGCTTTCTTATCACTGCAAGCATATCTCAATACCACATTCCTTCCCTCTAAACAATGTAACTCTGTGCAAAAACGAAGCCCTCGTGAGGGAGGCTGACAAGGTGTAGGTGGAGCCAGCAGCGCCCTCTCCCCGGCCATTCAAAAGCAGCCTCTGGGGAGTGCGGTGATCAGTAGCGCAGCGACCAGGGCATGGCGCATCAGAAGGGAGTGGCGCAGAAGTTCTCACAGGCAGGGAGAGCAGGCAGGACCCCTTGCCGCTCTCTTGCAGCAGTCTTTCCCTTCGGTACTGGTACTGGTAGCCTGCTTGCGAGAAACCTGGCCATGGTATCAACCAGGCAGAAAAACATGGCCTCCGCATCTCTTGCGGCCTCTCCAGCCGCAGTCACTGATGTGCTCATCAGCTTCCCGAGACAGAGTGCTCGGGGAAACACATTGCCATCCAGGTCTTGGGCTGCAGGGGGTGCCCGAGTCTTCTGTCCGTATCCAACAGCAGCAGTGAGGGGTATGCCTGTGGGATGTGTGCCCAGGTTGAAGAGCTGCTCAGCCAGGTAGTGGAGCTTCGGGAGGAGGTGAGCAGGCTCAGGAGCATCAGGGAGTCAGAGAGGGAAATTGACCGGTGGAGGTGTACTCTACCCTCTCTGAGACAGACTCAGGAGCCTGCCGCAGCACAAGTGCCTCCTGCTACGCAGAAGACAAAAGTCCCCTCATCCCACCAGGCAGTAAGAGGGGACCTAGGCCACGGGGGGAATGGAGGCGGGTTCCTGTTTGGGGTGGTAGGCGAGCCCTGTCCATGCCCACCTCACCTTCCCATCTACCATTATATAACAGGTATGAGGCCCTAGAACACCATAGTCAGAACAACGAAGTAGACGAAAGCCCGTCCCAGTTGGAGAGGTTGCCTAAGGCAAGGCAACCTACCCCCTGCATTGCTACATTGTCTGTCAAGAAAGAAAGAAGGGTTACTGTCATGGGGGACTCCCTTTTGAAAGGGACAGAGGGCCTGATATGCTGACCGGACCCAACCGACAGGGAAATCTGTTGTCTCCCCGGGGCTCGGGTGAAAGACTTTGCTAAGAAAGACCAGCGCCTGGTACAGTCCACCGACTACTACCCGCTACTGATCTTTCAGGCTGGTAATGACGAGGTAGCAATGAGAAGTCCGAGAGCGATCAAAAGGGACTTTAGGGCTTTGGGGCAACTACTAAAAGGATCAGGGGCAGAGGTTGTGTTTGCCTCTGTCCTTCCAATAGGGGGGATCGATGCTGACAAGCGGGCTCACCACATTAAAACGTGGCTTTGGGACTGGTGCAACCAACAGAACAGTTGAGAGCCTCAGGGTAAGTATTAAGGGATGAACAAATAAAGGGGATGTTGTTGCGAGAATCTATTACAGACCACACGGCCAGGAGGACAATGCCGATGAATTATTCTTTGTGGAACTATGAGATGCCTTGAGATCAACTCCCCTTGTCCTTATGGGGGACTTCAACTTGCCAGACGTCAACTGGGATCCAGTTTTTAGGAATAAAATGGCAAGATGGACGTTGTCAAATCCCAATGGATGTGATCAACAAAATAACAGCTATGTCTCCACCAACTAGCAAAAAGGAAACACAGACTTTCCTAGGTGTTGTGGGGTTTTGGAGAATGCACATCCCAAATTACAGTCTGATTGTAAACCCGCTCTACCAAGTAACCCGTAAGAAGAATGAGTTTGAATGGGGCCCTGAACAACGACAAGCCTTTGAACAAATCAAGCAGGAAATAGTCCATGCAGTAGCCCTTGGGCCAGTTCGAACAGGACCAGATGTACAGAATGTGCTCTACACTGCAGCCGGGGAGAACGGCCCCACCTGGAGCCTCTGGCAGAAAGAACCTGGGGAAATTCGAGGTCGGCCCCTGGGGTTTTGGAGTCGGGGATACAGAGGATCTGAGACCCGCTACACTCCAACTGAAAAGGAGATATTGGCAGCATATGAAGGAGTTCGATCTGCTTCGGAGGTGGTCGGTACTGAAGCGCAGCTCCTCCTAGCACCGCGATTGCCGGTACTAGTCTGGATGTTCAAGGGAAGGGTCCCCTCTACGCATCATGCAACTGATGCTACATTGAGCAAGTGGGTTGCACTGATTACTCAGCAGGCTCGAATAGGAAACCCCAGTCGCCCAGGAATATTGGAAGTGATCATGGACTGGCCAGAAGGCAAATACTTTGGGATATCATCAGAGGAGGAGGTGGGTCGTGCTGAAGAAGCCCCACTGTACAACCAGTTGCCAGAGAATGAAAAGAAATATGCCCTGTTCACTGATGGGTCCTGTCGTATTGTGGGGAAGCATCGGAGATGGAAGGCTGCTGTATGGAGTCCTACGCGACGAGTTGCAGAAGCTGCTGAGGGAGAAGGTGAATCGAGTCAGTTTGCAGAAGTGAAGGCCATTCAGCTGGCTTTAGACATTGCTGAACGAGAAAAATGGCCAGTTCTCTATCTCTACACTGATTCATGGATGGTAGCAAATGCCCTGTGGGGATGGTTACAGCAATGGAAGCAAAACAACTGGCAGCGTAGGGGCAAACCCATCTGGGCTGCTGCATTGTGGCAAGATATTGCTGCTCGGGTAGAGAACCTGGCTGTGAAAGTACGCCACGTAGATGCTCATGTGCCCAAGAATCGGGCTACTGAAGAACATCAAAACAACCAGCAGGTAGATCAGGCTGCTAAGATTGAAGTAGCTCAGGTGGACCTGGATTGGCAGCATAAAGGTGAATTATTTATAGCCCGATGGGCCCATGACACCTCAGGCCATCAAGGTAGAGATGCAACATACAGGTGGGCTCGTGATCGAGGGGTGGACCTGCCCATGGACGCTATAGCACAGGTTATTCATGACTGTGAAACATGTGCTGCAATCAAGCAAGCCAAATGATCAAAGCCTCTTTGGTATGGAGGACGATGGCTGAAATATAAATACGGAGAGGCCTGGCAGATTGATTACATCACACTCCCTCAAACTCGCAATGGCAAGTGCCATGTACTTACAATGGTGGAAGCAACCACCGGATGGCTGGAAACATATCCTGTGCCTCATGCCACCGCCCGGAACACCATCCTGGGCCTTGAAAACCAAGTCCTATTGCGACATGGCACCCCAGAAAGAATAGAGTCAGACAATGGAACTCATTTCCGAAACAACTTTATAGACACTTGGGCCAAAGAGCATGGTATTGAGTGGGTGTATCACATCCCCTATCATGCACCAGTGTCGTGGTTTAACCCGGCCGGCAGCTAAACACCACGCAGCTGTTCGCTCACCCTCCCCCCTCCCTCTCTGGGACGGGGGAGAGAAATGGAAAGTTAAGCCCGTGAGTTGAGATAAAGACAGTTTAATAAGACAGGAAAATAATAATAACAAAATAATAATAACAATAATAACAATAATAACAATAATAATAATATGGTGATAATAGGGAAATAATAATAATATGTACAAACAAGTGATGCACAATGCAATTGCTCACCACTCGCTGACCGATGCCCAGCCTAACCCCGAACAGTCCGGCCCCCTCCCCCCGTCTAGCCACCCCTATATATTGTTTAGCATGACGTCAGATGGTATGGAATACC
The DNA here is from genome assembly GCF_963932015.1 of Anas acuta. Classification (NCBI taxonomy): domain Eukaryota; kingdom Metazoa; phylum Chordata; class Aves; order Anseriformes; family Anatidae; genus Anas; species Anas acuta. Next base: position 14,982,590 of record NC_089016.1, read on the forward strand.
CCTTTGGCTAGTTTGGGTCACCTGTCCTGGGTCTGTCCCCTCCCAGCTCTTACTGCACCCCCAGCCTGCCCGTTGGCAGGACAGAGCAAAAGGCTGAGATGTCCTTGGCTTAGTATAAGCACTGCTCTGCAACAATTAAAGCATCGGGGTGTTATCAGCACTCTTCTCATCCTAAGCCAAAACACAGCATTCCACCAGCTACTAGGAAGAAAATTAATTCTGTGCTAACTGAAACCAGGACAACCAGCCTCCGGGAAAGTTGAACGATACAATGGACTGTTAAAGACTACCTTGAATGCAATGGGCGCTGGGACATTCAAAAATTGGGATACGCATTTGGCAAAGGCCACCTGGTTAGTCAATACTAGGGGATCTGCCAACCGAGCTGGACCTGCCCAATCAAACCTGTTACGTACTGTAGATGGGGATAAAGTTCCTGTAGTGCATGTAAGAAATATGCTGGGTAAAACAGTCTGGGCTACTCCTGCCTCAGGAAAAGGCAAACCTATTCATGGAATTGTTTTCGCTCAGGGACCTGGATACACTTGGTGGGTGATGCAAAAGAACGGAGAGGTCCGGTGTGTACCTCAAGGAGATTTAATACTGGGTGAGAATAGCCCATGAACTGAATTGTATCATGTTAATTACTATATAATACTGTTTGTTATCACTACCATGACTACTATAGGTGACTAATTAGAATGTATGGAAAAGAGTGTAACCTGAGCATGACATAAATGGTATGGAATAAGGGGTGGATAGATGTCCTGGTTAACAGTTGCCGTACTTGTTTTTTGGTAACTGGGGCTTTTATTCCTAGGATCCCTTTAACCCTTTCAGGATCCAGCCTCTTAGTTCCTTTATTTAGCAAATGACCCAAATATTTTACCTCTTTTTCTACAAACTGTAGTTTTGACCTGGACACCTTTAATCCCTACGACCCCAAAAAATTCAATAGGCTAACACTAGCTTGTCTTACAATGTCTTCATCTTTTCCAGCTATTAGTAAATCATCTACGTATTGGATCAGGGTTGTGCCCAGTACTCTGTTGTACTCTTGCAAAATTTGCTCCAGTGCTTGTCCAAACAAGTTTGGGGATTCTGTAAACCCCTGGGGCAGGACCGTCCACCTTAACTGATGTTTTCTATAGGTGTCTGGGTCCTCCCATTCGAAGGCAAAATAATCCCTAGATTTTTCGTCCAGGGGGCATGCCCAGAATGCATCTTTTAGATCAATTACACTATACCACTGATCTTCTGGGTGTAATTTACTGAGCAGTGTATGTGGATTGGCCACCACGGGAAACCTGCTAACAGTTCTCTTATTGATTTCCCGTAAATCATGTACCAATCTGTACTCTCCATCCTTCTTTTTGACTGGTAAGATAGGAGTGTTGAAGGGAGACATGCAAGGTTCTAATAACCCTTGCTGTAGTAATCGTTGAATTTCGGGTTTTAGCCCTCTCCTACCTTCTTCTGAGAAGGGATATTGTTTTATCCTTACTGGTATTTCTGGTTTGTTTATGGTCACTTCGAAAGGCCTTATTTTCAATTTTCCTACACTTTCTGACGTGTACCAGACTCTAGGATCGATGTTTGCTTCATCTTCTACTCGGAGTGGGCACAATTTAATTTCTAATTTCTTTCCTATCACTTCTAAACCTATTCCTAATTCTATTATTAAATCTCTACCTAACAAATTATACTCAGCCTCCGGTACTAGGAGCAGAGTCCCCTTACTCACTTTAGAATCTGATTCTATTATTACTTCTTTTATAACAGGGACCCCAAAGGGCTTCCCCTTTGCTCCAATTACCTGGACTTTTTCGGTGGAAACCTTGCATCCAATGGGCAAGGTTTGGACTGTTGATCTTTCAGCCCCTGTATCCATGAGGAATTCTACCTCCTCGCGCTGAGGACCCACTTTTAATTTTATCAAGGGCTCGGTCTTGGTTCGGATCCCCAGCAAATAGAGCCCCTGACACCCCTATTCGCTCTTAAACATCCTCTCATCCTCTTTTCTTTGCCTGCATTCTTTCTTTATGTGACCTTTCTTGTTGCAATAAAAACAGGTCACGTTTTTCCATTCTTGGCTGCCTTTTTCCTCCTTCCTAGGTCTCCCATGCATCGGGTTGAACCTTCGATTCGGTTCAGCCCCCCTTTGTCCTTCTCGCACTGCTGCCACCATCACACGTACTTGCCTTTTCTCCTTCTCTTCTTCCCTTCTAACATACACCTTCTGTGCCTCCTTTAATAATTCGTCCAGACCTCGATCTTGCCAATCTTCTATTTTTTCCAATTTTTTCCTAATATCTACCCATGATTTTGCCACAAACTGGGCTTTAAGTAATGCCTCCCCTACCAGGGTTCCAGGGTCTACACCACTATATAGTTGCAAATTCTTTTGTAATCTTTCTAACCATTCCGTTGGGGTTTCATCCTTTTTCTGTTGTTTGTTAAAAGCTTTATGTTCTGTCCTCTGGGGACAGATTCTCGTATCCCCTGGATTACGATTGTTCTTAAATCTTGCATATGTCCCTGGTGTATGGGGTCTTGATTGTTCCAATTAGGCTGCTGCATTGGCCACTTTATGTCTGCAGCCGGCCCCTGCTGGTGTTGCTGATCCCAAATTCGCATCCCAGCACTCCTAATCATTCCTCTTTCCTCTGATGTAAAGAGGATTCCCAGGATGGATTGTAACTCTTCCCAGGTATATATATTTGGGCCTAAGAATTGGTCTACTCGTTCCGCCACTCCCAATGGATCTTCTAGTAAATTTCCCATTTCCTTTTTAAAATCTCTCACATCCCCTGAGTTAATGGGAACGACCACGTATCCCATTCCTGGCTGGGGTCCCCCCATCGCTATTTCTCGTAGGGGATATAATCCCTCCCTTAAAGCAGATTTCTGATTTCTTGCCCTGCTTCTGGATACCGGCCCCTGTGTTTCATGATCCGATTCCGATTCTTCTGGATTTGTTAATTCAGGGAGTCCATTAAGGACGGGAGCCGTTGGTGTGGGTGGTGGAACATAGGGCGGGGGCGATGTCGGGACTTCTAAGTCCTTTCTCTTTTTATCCCGCCCTCCTTTTTCTTTTAGAAGATATAGGTGCGTCCTCATATCTGAATTTATCCAGAGGTACGCATACTCACTTTCTTCCGGACTAAAGGGCTCCTTAGAGTTAACATAAATATTGAGGGCTTGGCATACCCAATCCTCAAAGGAACCGAACGGGGGCCAGAAAACGCTGTCCCCTTTGATGGGCTTGTTGCCCCACACTTCTATACAATAATAAATCATTTTAACTTTACTCTTTCCCCGCCTAGAAGGGGAATCATTACAATTCTTAATCATTTGTCCTAATGGACTATCAGAAGGAACAGAGGGTATCCCTACAGTACTGGATTCCTCCCTCATGGGGCCAGAAGGCTTACTTTTCCTCTGCCCCATCTTCCGGAGCACCTTCGCACACACACACACAACGCTTCCCCCTTTTCGTGGCCCAGTCCCTTGCGGGAGGTGGGAACCGCACTACCGAGGGGTCCGCACTCACTTCGTCAGCACTTGGACGTCTCACACGTTGTGCTCCGGGATACCCAACCCCAACCGAACTGAACACCGGCCTATACTTACCCACCCTGTGGGTCTTCGTTCGGTCTTTGTGCACAAAGGTTATCTGGGGTTTACCGGTTTTATTTGCTTGTGTCTAATTTTGGGTTCGTCGATGAAGGGCTCGAGCAGGACTTTCCGTTTCTGGGGCCGCCGAAATCGGCGGGGCGCCTCCCCTAGAGGGATTCCTGATCAATCTGCCTTCATCCGAGTCACGGCACCAAATTGTTATAAATTAGACCACACAATTTACTGGTCTATTGAAATTAATTTATTAATCAAGTAAGCAGACACAAGCAAAACAGCGCTGGGTGGCTGGGGAGTCTCCGCTCCACCACGGCACACAACTTCCCCTTTCCAGTGTCGCTGTTTTATAGCACTGAAGTTCCGGCTTGTCGAGACTTGTCAACTTGTCGACTTGTCGAGACCTGTCGACTTGTCGAGACCTGTTCTGAGATTGCGCAGTCTGTTGTTGGGGGTTGTTATTCTGCCTCCGGTGATCACGCGTTGCGCTTGTGTTCAGGTGGGGGCAAAACAGGATGTCTTGCGGTAGGTGTGTGGTATCTTACAGAATTTTTGTTTTAACAAGGATGTTTACCCAACCCCCCTCCCTTTCCATTTGTCCCCATGCCGTGAGTCGTGAAATCTCATCTCCTCAGTAGATTCTTTGAATTCTCAAGGACAATGAACAAACCCCCTACTAATTTATCACAGCCTTCGATGGCAGTAGCAGCAGAGGGGCTGATGGCGTAGCAGTTGGATCCTTTAAGTCTATCATTCAGTAAACAACCCCGCAGTTCCCTCACTGTCTGGCAAACCACACATTTCTGACTGTGGTCCCACATGGCTATTTAAGGCCAGGTGCCGAGCAATCCCACTGCAACCTTGTCGTTTTTAGTTGCAGAGTCCCACACCTTGACCTCAGTTTGGTCCCATATTTCAGGATCATAAACTGTCTGATTGTTAATAAGGAGAATAAGCTGTAAGGTTACCAGGACAGTCTTTGTTCCTAAGGATGTATGATTCCCCATAATGCGCAACTGCTTACCAACGAAGGGCAGTTGTGTGCGCGGGTCTGCTTCTCTCAGCTTGAGCTTCTTTCCAGCTCCGGTGCGACTACTTCCAGCGACTTTCTGTACGAGTTTCTCTGAGCGGTTTGCTGAGTTTGGCCGAACCTATCTTCATGAGGCGATCAATGCGCCTGTTCCCCTCCTGGTCTCTGTTCTGCTAGCCTGTCCCTATTCATTCCTTTTTTGTACTTCTTTATTGATGACATAACTTCATTATATGTTGCCTTTTTTGTCTTGAGGACAGGATCCCCTCCTATACCCTTCACCCCACAGCAGTCCTTTTCAAAAACATGCCTTAATGGCTGGAGAACAAGCAACCCGAGACTGCATGGCATCTCCTCAGTAACCTTTCTTTGTTCCCTCTAAACTCTTTTACATTCCTGATGGCCTCATCGTTAAGAGGCCATGATGATGATATCATCAACCACGGGGCTTTCCGACCCCCATGGCCACACTCTCAAACTCCCCTTTCTTTATTAATATCAACCATCTTCTTGATACAAATTATTACTCCATATATTACATTTCAATTTCCATGCAAACCTTTTTATTGCAGGTTTTTACTTTCTTTTCCTAATCTTCTTCCCCAATGTCCCAATTCACTGGGATTAAACTCTTCTTCCCACATACAAACTTTACTATTTCAGATTATTAATGAGCCCCGTTCCAATCACAAATCCACAGGACTTCAGGAAAACACCTGAAGCACTCAGCCTTCCATCTTCTAGACAAACATTACCACCTTTTCCACAAAAAAATTACATTTCAACAGGACCAAATTTCAAGCCAAATGCCAATTTTTCTCATGCACTTTGTTAGTAAGCCCATACAAAACAAGGAATCACTCCTGTGTATCTGTCAATATGGGGGTTTAAAAGCTATTGATGCCTAAATAAATTCGCTCTCTCCCTTCTTACCAAATTCCCAGGGCTCAAGCCCGAACCACCAAAGAAGTGACTCTCTCCTTTCTGCCACTTTGATAATGTCAGCCCCCTTCCCCCCAATACTTGAGAAACTGGCCAGACAACACAGCGAATATACCAAAACGTCTAAACTCTTACTTAGATAATGCTCCCGCCTTTCTTCTTGTCACACTCAAAGCATTTAAGAGCAAAAATAGGATCACAAGATCGCTGGGCACATATGTTGGGCACCACCAATCAAAACTTGGATAAAACAGCACTTCTTTTCAGTCTGTCATGCACTTAGTTCATCTCCGGCCACTCCTCTCGTGGAGAATACAAAACCACGGATCTGAACTCCGTACTTGCTTTGCAGCGATGCTGCGTCTCACTCACACAGCACAATCACGCAATCACACAGAGAGGCCCCTTGCACTTCTTGTTCATATCACAAGAATATATAATTTAGAATGATAACCAACCAAACAAGTGTTGTCTCTGACTGTGTTCTTCGTGGAGTGACTTGTTCCACTTTGTTTCAAACACATACACTTACACAAATACTTTGAACACAAAATAATTTCTAACCCCATGTCTCAGTAGTTAACCCTTTGTACCTCCTTTATTTAATAAGAAAACAAATGATCTCCTGGTATTTCTTAAAACAATAATACAAAAGAATTAGGAAACATTTTAAAAAAGACCAAGTCCACATAGACAACTGCAGAGAAATGAAAATTACATTTGCTCACTTTGTATGCCAGATCAGCCAAAACAGATTTGATTCAGATGCCGTTGCTCAAGGTCAGCAGTTTCTCTAAGTGTTGGCATGAACCCCTGATAGTAAGGTTATCCAAATCCTCAGCTGTCTTGGCTGATACTGGTAGCTGGGTGGAATAAATGAGCCACCATTGCTACTTGTTCTGTAACTCTTTCTTATTACTTCTGTCACTGAGTCACTGCTGATGAGGCAACAAAACAATCCACATTTTGAAATTTTAACTGATATTCTGTGACCATTCAGAATGACAAAGCAAACATCTTTAAACCTGCAACTGCTATTTTCTTTTTCAGGGAAGTCCAGGAACTGTTCCTGATTTTTTATGATTCCTATAATTGATCAAAGTTCTGGGCAGAAAGCAATATGGTCATGTTATATATGGAGTGGAAATTCGTGTCAAGAAAATGGTTGATATTAATAAAGAAGGGGGAGTTTGAGAGTGTGGCCATGGGGGTCGGAAAGCCCCGTGGTTGATGATAACATCAGACTCTTAACGATGAGGCCATCAGGAATATAAAAGAGTTTAGAGGGAACAAAGAAGGGTGATTCAGAAGATTCCATGCAGTCTGTGGTTTCTTGTTCTCCAGATGGTTTCTTGTTCTCCAGCCATTAAGGCATGGAAGTTTCTGGGTGTTTGCTGTTGTTGTTACATTCAAAGTTGTTTGACCAATGAAAAGTTGTTTTGAAAAGAACTGCTGTGGAGAGAAGGGTATAAGAGGGGAACCTGCCCTCAAGATAAAAGAAGGCAACACGATGAAGTTATGTCATCAATAAAGAAGCAGGAAAAAGGAGTGAAGAGGAACAGGCTAGCGGAATGGAGACCAGGACGGGAACAGGCACGTTGATCACCTCATGAAGATAGGTTCAGCCAAACTCAGCAAACTGCTCAAAGAAGCTCGTACTGAAAGTCACTGGAAACAGGCGCACTAGAGCTGGAAAGAAGCTCAAGCTGAGAGAAGTGGACCTGTGCACACAACTGCCCCTCGCTGGTAAACAGCTGCGCATTATGGGGAATCATACATCCTTAGGAACAAAGACTGTCCTGGTAACTTTACAGATCATTCTCCTTATTAATAATCAGACTGTTTATGATCCTGAAATATGGGACCAAATTGAGGTCAAGGTGTGGGACTCTGCAACTAAAAACGACAAGGTTGCAGTGGGATTGCTTGGCACCTGGCAAGCAACCTCTGAGGCCTTAAAGAGCCATGTGGGACCACGATGAGAAACGTGTGGTTTGCCAGACAGTGAGGGAGCTGCGGGATCATTTACTGATCCGACTGCTACGCCATGGGCCCCTCTGCTGCTACAGCCATCGAAGGCTTTTGCTGTTATGCCCCCTGCTGACCTGAACGTGCCTTTTGACCCAGGCCTATTGGCCTTGAAAAGGAGATGGATATGCTTTTCTTCGATCTGGGAAGAACGGGATACATAAGGCCTGAAGACCGAGTTGCTTGACAACTTAAAGCAAGACATATTGTTCAAAAGGAATGGTAAATGGATACTGTTAAGTCTTGGAACTTAAAGGATTGTTTGTTACCTTTTCTGATTGTACATATGTATAGGCGTACTCGAGTTTAGTATATAAAAGCAATGTTCGGTATATTTAGAATGTTTGATGTTTGTGTGTGCATGTTGGTGGAGCGTAGACTCCCCGCACACCCAGCACTGTTTACTTGCCTTTTATACATTTTATGAATATTTCTTTTATGAATATTATGAAATTCTGATTGAGTTGAGACTTCATTTATAACAGTCATCGACACTTTCCAATTAAGGGTAGATGAAAGCATATGAAGGCTCAAAAATGGTACAAAAGTCCTGTAGCTTTCAATTTATTTATCCTAATTAGGAATCTAAAAGTTAGTGGTGCGATTTGGCTCTATGATGAAGACTTCTAATTTTAGATGTCTGCATGTGAGATAAATGAACAGATAAATGACCAGGTTCCCATTACACCTCTGTAGAGATGTAGAGGTCTAGTCAATAAAATTAGTGGCTTAGAAAGAGATGAGGCAAATGTCTTTATCTGGTCAAACAATTGCTCTACAAGCTTGGACACCTAGATCATATGTAAACACCTAAATTTAGATGTCTAGTGGCTTGAGTCAGTTGCCTGAAATAGAAGTCTTACAACACTTGAACTGCCCTTGCATTTTGAAGACATCCATACAGAGCTGGCCTGTTGTCATACAGTATAATATATTAATTAACATGGTACAATTCAGTTCATGGGCTATTCTCACCCAGTATTTGTCGCGTTAAAGGGGTGTAGCTGATTAACCGTCACGGGCCCGTTTGGATTCAGAGTACTGAACCAGTCGGACATTCACCAAAACTGGGGGTCCGTTCGGACATTCACCAAAACGTAATAACCGCCTGGGGGTCCACTCAGACATTCACCAAAAACGTATTAACCACCTGGGGGTCCGTTCAGACATTCACCAACAATGCATTAACCGTCTGGGGGTCTGGTTAGATTCAGAACACTGAACTATCACGGATAACCACCCTCACCCTAGTTGCATTTAATGAGAGCTATCACAATGCAATCAAGTATGGTTTATTACAGCAACAGATAATCAGGTTCTTTTGGATTGCCAGTGATAGTGACTGTCTGCAAAAGCAAGCTAGTATGCATGAAATACACAGGTGTTATAGGTGTTACAGGTGTTATAGGTGTTGTAGGTGTTACAGATGTTATAGATGTTATAGATGTTACAGATGTGTTAGATGTTATAGATGTTATAAGTGTTACAGATGTTATAGGTGTTGTAGATGTTACAGGTGCGCAGCCTAGAAATAAACGCGTTAAAAGATTATAAGCAAGTATTCAGATCTCACCCAAAGGCGTCCCAATGGGGGGGGAAGAGAGGCTCAGCCCGTCGACTGATCCCAGGAGTCAGGAGGTCCTAAGGATGTTGTATTTCCTCGGGATGGTATCTCTCCTGACGGTGGTATCTTCCCTAACATCCCCTCTCTCTTGGGCCAATTTATATTATTTTCTGTCTTCTAGGTGGAGCTTGAGTGACTCTAGTCAAGCATATCTTAGTTATGATTGGTGTAAAGTTTTCCCGTCTCCGTTTAAAGTAATAGGCTATGAGAAATTCAGAGCGCATGCTCAGTGAGGGGTGGTCGCACCTTGGAGGCGGGTAGCTTTTGGGATGGAGGTGTGTTTTGGTATTATAATGATATTATAATGAGCAAAAAGTACACTAGGGTACAGCATTTGTCAAAACATGACAGGTCTTTGGCTTAGGGTGGCAAAAAGTGCAGCTTTGTGCACAAGAACAATCGAGGCCCCACCTGATTACAGAGCCTAGCCGTGGTGTCTCCACTCCACTCCACGCTCCGTGCTGTTCCTTAGAGCTAGCACACCAAGTTTCCCCAGCGTGACAGCATCTAAGGTTGGAAGCCTTGGAAACGCTCAGGTAATGCAGTTATGCCCTACCCTGAAAGCCTCTTCAATGCTGTACCTTTTCCTTAAAAATGTGAATGTTAGTTTTATTTTCCTAGTTACTTCAGGCATTTACACCACAGGCCGCATTCAACAACTTAGAAAAATTGGTTCCAGCTGGGGAGAATTGCCTAACCGTAAAACCCCCAACCCATAAGGAAACTGCAACTTCTGCACCGAGCCCAATTGAGGAGGCAGAAGCTCAGCAAAAAAACTCCTATCCCCGGGGAGGGCAGTGAGCCACCCTGCTCAGTGGGTATTAGCAATTCAGTGGCTCTCTAATGAACACTCTGACCCTATCACTGCCATTCCAGTTGGACCCCCAAAAATATTGGTAAATTTTCTTATTGACACCGAAACCCAAATGTCAGTAATTACACGTGAGACAGCACAAACCCAAAGTATTAGTTGGTGCTGCATATACTATTTTAGGATTTGACATACTGCATGGCCATATGTGGAAACACCCTGATGGAAATGTGTGGAGTTTCATGACACATCAAAGGGATTCAGGCACAGTGAGACTGATTCTGTTACAAACATCCATACCCTTATCCCCTGCTAAAATCACTAATGTTGAGCAATATCTGTTTTCAGCAGCTGCACTTATGGGAATTGACGGGGTGGTAACAGAACTGGAAGAAAGAGGTGTCGTGGTTTAACCCGGCCGGCAGCTAAACACCACGCAGCTGTTCGCTCAACCTCCCCCCTCCCTCTCTGGGATGGGGGAGAGAAACGGGAAAGTGAAGCCCGTGAGTTGAGATAAAGACAGTTTATTAAGACAGGAAAATAATAATAACAATAATAATAACAACAATAATAGTACTAATAATGTGTACAAACAAGTGATGCACGATGCAATTGCTCACCACCCGCTGACCGATGCCCAGCCGAACCCCGAACAGTCCGGCCCCCCTCCCCCAGCTAGCCACCCCTATATATTGTTTAGCATGATGTCAGATGGAATGGAATACCCCTTTGGCTAGTTTGGGTCACCTGTCCTGGGTCTGTCCCCTCCCAGCTCTTGCTGCACCCCCAGCCTGCCCGTTGACAGGACAGAGCAAGAAGCTGAGACATCCTTGGCTTGGTGTAAGCACTGCTCTGCAACAATTAAAACATCGGGGTGTTATCAGCACTCTTCTCATCCTAAGCCAAAACATAGCATTCTACCAGCTACTAGGAAAAAAATTAACTCTGTCCTAACTGAAACCAGGACAGAGGCATTATTAAAAGGACTCATTCACCTTACAGTTCACTGGTGTGGCCAGTAAAGAAACCAACCAGGCAATGGCATTTTACAGTGGATTACTGACAGTTGAATGCTAACACTACACCTTTGATTGCCACAGTTCCAAACATGGCAGAGATAGTGAAAGCCTTCTGTGCATCTAGCAGTAGCAATGGTGCTAGCTACTCCCAAATATCTCTATGCATGGGAACTCAAAGATTTCTGTTTCACCCTCTTTCTATCCCTGCTGGTTGAATACCACCAAGCATTTTCTTTTGTGTTCACAGGAATCCTGTGTGAACTGCATGTGGACAGCTGGAGGATGACAAACCAACAGTTTGGATTAATAATGCTATTTTTTACCCTGACCTTGATGCAATTACAGGCCTTAAAGGAAACTTAGCTACTGTGGTTGTGCAGGGATCTGAGGTGTTTCACTGTGACATCTAACCATGCATTGTCACGGTGTAGCGCAATCATTGGAACATCTCAGAACAAAAAGGATCTAAATCTCTCTACTTTAGTTTTACATGGGAGTAAATATTTTCAAAATATGAATGGAGTTGGAACGATTCTCTCAGAATGGCTGAACTTCAAGCCACGTCTGGCCAGACAATACAAATCGGTTGCCGAATAACTAACAGATCTACTTACAATAGGCCGACTGAAATTAAGACAGTTTATGATGATTCTACCAGAACACAAAATTATAGTACTGATTGTACCAAAATAACTGAGCCAAATTTTGATTGCTGGTACAATTTTACTTTCACCAAACCTATAACTGTGTAATGTTTTTGGGGTTACAATGGCACAGAATTAAGAAGCCTCTACCCCGCAGATATTTGAAAATGGACCAATTCGGCCTCCCATTGGTCTAACTCCTTCCATCTTCAACCCTGGTCCCTACATAATTAAAAATGTGGGACAACAACAAATTCTCTTTAACCCTAGCTAGTCTCTTAAAAGGGTAGATATTAACTGCTACTACAGATATGCTACTACCTAAGGGAATTGGAACGACAAATAAAATCATCCTTATTGGCCTTAGGAGCAAGTCAATGGCTTCTATCAGACATTTTACCCCACTGAAAACAAATTGAAGAAAATGATCATCAATTAATTGTAAATGCCCTTGGAAAAACTCAGGGCAATACCTCCCTCACCTTGAGCTGCATCCAAGCGCAGTTATGGATACAATCTGTAGCAGCAGCTATCATTAGAGAGGGAGAAGGAGGAACTTTGCCCACTGAAATTCGAAAATTGATTTGGGATAATGCTTCAGAATTTGAAAAAGAATTTCAAGCACGGTGGCAATTAGTCAGCTTTACCTATTATGCAGAAAATGATAAAATTGTTGCCTTTATAGTTACTATAAGTAATGCCACCGTATACAATGTATATCCAATCATTGCATTAGGACTCAATCATAATGGAACTATACTTTATCCTAAGGAGCATAAAGTATGGGCCCATCAAAAGGGAGGAAAGTGGCAAAGAGTTGATGTGAATGCATGTATTGTACGTGAACAAAAAGGCTTCATCTGTGAGAGAAACACACTCGAAGCCCAAGACATTTGTCTTGACACTGAACAAAATATTTGCCACTTTGAGATACATCCTAATGAAACCCTTGAAACTGTACTTGTGTATATTGGGAAATGCTGTGTTTGCATGAGAACCCATTGTAAATACAAGTGATCACTCTAATATTTGTGTTTGTAATTTTACCAAAATGATGACACAAGTTCGAGAAAATGGACAAAAGACCCTGATTACTATCTATCATGATGTACAAGAAATACATCAAGTGATGGAAAGAGTAAAGAGAGATGAAACACACTGTTGGTGGGACACTTTGGATGGTCACCAGCTGCCATGGGAATCTTCAACAAGATGCTTCACCTTGTTCTGTTAACACACACTGTATTATGCTTTCTACTGACAATTAGTGTGTACATTAAACTTTGGATTATGATGAAATGTTTAGCATCCCTACACAATGTACATACACTCGATAAACCTCGTCCCGAGAATGTATGTGATATCCTCAACATATTCGAAATGTCGTGAAGCTTGAGTGACTATAGTCACGGGGTGGATTATGTGGTGCAATTGCCTGAAGTAACTAGGAAAATAAAACTAACATTCACATTTTAAAGAAAATGTACAGCATTGAAGAGGCTTTCAGGGTAGGGCATAGCTGCATTACCTGAGCGTTCCCTAGGCTTCCAACCTTAGATGCTATCGCACTGGGGAAACTTGGTGTGCTAGCTCTAAGGAACAGTATGGAACGTAGAGTGGAGTGTAAACACCACGGCTAGGCTCTGTAACCAGGTGGGGACTCGACTGGTCTTGTGCACACCAAGACCAATAAGCCGCACTTTTTGCTACCCTGAACTAAGGACCTGTCATGTTTTGACAAATGCTGTACCCTAGTGTACTTTTTGCTCATTATAATATCATTATAATACCCAAAACCACCTCCATCCCAAAAGCTACCTGCCTCCAAGGTGCGACCACCCCTCACTGAGCATGCGTTCTGAATTTCTCAGAGCCTATTACTTTAAACGGAGATGGGAGAACTTTTCACCAATCATAACTAAGATATGCTTGACTAGAGCCACTCAAGCTCCACCTAAAAGATAGAAAATAATATAAATTGGCCTAAGAGAGAGGGGATGTTAGGGAAGATACCACCGTCAGGGGAGATACCATCCCGAGGACATACAACATCCTTAGGACCTCCTGACTCCTGGGATCAGTCGACGGGCTGAGCCTCTCTTCCCCCCCCATTGGGACGCCTTTGGGTGAGATTTGAACACTTGGTTATAAATCTTTCTAGAATCTTTGATCCTTTTAACGTGTTCATTTCCAGGCTACACACCTGTGTCCCCTGTGTATTTCATTCATGCTAGTTTGCTTTTGCAGACAGTAGCTATTGCCGGCAATCCAAAGAACCTGTGCACCTGTTGCTGTAATAAATTTTACATTGTTCCTAGCCATGATAGTTCTCATTGAACGCGACTAGAGTAAGGATGTTTATACGTTATTGGTGAATCCGTGACCGTGGTAGTTCAGTGCTCTGAATCTGACCAGATCCATAACGGTTAATGCATTATTGGTGAATCTAACCAGACCCCTAACGGTTAATGCGTTATTGGTGAATCTGTGATTGTGATAGTTCAGTAACCTGAATCCGACCGGACCCAAAACGGTTAATCTGCTACACCCCTTAACGCGACAATGCTTGATCATATCCTGTTTTACTCTGCCATGACACAGTTTAAGCAGAATTTAGAGAAAAGATTGGCCTTTCATTCAATGTCACATTGTTGCAACCCACAGTTCAGTCTGATCAGATTTTAAAATTAAGAGTAGGGGAAAGTGTTGTCAGTCTGACTCAGTGGAAAAATACGGACGATCCATCTCAACTCCCTCCACCATCTTTAATTTCATATAGCCACTCTGACAGCTAAAATCAGTGGAAGGAAAATGGAAGAAAAAGAATTCTTAAAGCAAAGTTTAAAGTCTGTGTAAGTGTTTAGATAGAAATCAGAATTGTACAAAATCCAGAGCAACTTTGCCATTCCTGATATCCTTAGCAGTGTAACTAAGCATCTCCTGAGATTCATGTGCACAAGTTCAGAACAGAATATTGTAGTAATTTATTTTAATTTATTATTATATTTTGAGCACTGGTTGAGGGACTGAATTATTGCAGCAGACATTAAAAAAATTAATTTTCTTGAATGAGGTTAAAGATATCACCCACATACCTGTTTGTGTTATGCTACTGCTGAAAAGCCCCAGGCCTTTGGCAAGCTCCAGTGTGCTGGCTTGTGCATACAGCAGAGAAGGAACTTACACCTAAGTACCAAAAAGCTTACAGCCTAAAGCTTCCTTAAGGAGCCTATAAGCTAAAAACTAATGCTACAATATTACATGTTGATTTGCAATAATATTAGTATTTGCACATTCTAATATGACTTAGGGATATGTTATTGATTTTCTTTTCTAACCACACAGCGATTAACATTTCTACTAAGGCTCCTCCATCTTCCATATGTTGCACGGCAAGTCACTGTGCCTCTGCAGAACTGATCCTTTCTTACTTCTTTTTTTCGGTTATTGCAGCCCCTACACTGTGCCAGGTGCTTCCCAAACAACAAAGTTTATGAAAGAGCTTTAAGATCTGTATAAAAGCTCATCATCATGATTTTTTTTTCTTTATATCAAACTATGTCTTTCAACTAGTGTAAATCAACAGAGTTAACAACTTAAACCAAATGGTCCTTTATGAAATATTTTTTAAAGCTTTCTTTTCTCCCTGTCTTGAGTAGAGGGGAATAGAGGTTGAATAGTTGGTTGGTTAAAAATCCCCCCCTCAACTTTTTTTTTTAAAAAGAAGAAACAGATGTCTTTGTAGATGAAAATATAATGCAACACACCTCTGGTCAAAGTCTTCTGACTTGGACAGCCTGAGAAAGGGGAAGTAGATTTAACTGAATGTCTTTGTAGATCTTTCTATTTCTACCTACTTTCATTTTGAAGTTCAGAAACTCAAAACTACTATGGTTCCTACTTTCTATGAGCTCCTTTCTTTTGTCCTTTGGTACCATATCTTTTGGCTAAATAAATTTATGAATCATTTTCACTTTTGATGTGTATTAGACCAAAAAGTTTATCTATTGTCAGCAGTTACTCATTTTCCATTCCTTTCAGCATCCATTTCCTGTGCCCTATAAGCCCATCACAAACGGAGATTCTCGTGACCTTGAATTTTTTTTTGAAAAGTAAATAGTTATCTTATTCTTTCTTACCTACAAACATATATGCACATCTTAGTCAAGAAGTTTTTTCAACCAAGTTCAGTCCCCCTGTGAGACAGTTAACTTGGATGGAGCTAAAGCAGTAGAGAAGTCTCTACTTTATAAACCTCAAGATCTCATTTATATCTATATGTTCTGTTATTTATTCTTTTATTTACTTATTATTGCATTTCTAAGGATTTTAGCAGGCATATAAATATCTTACAGGTGGAAATGTTAATCTTATGTTTAAAGAAAAGGGCTGGAAATCATTTTATCTAGCTTTTGCAAACAGGATTTATTTTATGACTTTTAATAAATCATTTATTGATGGCTCAGTTTCCCCATCTGTGAGACTGTGATTAATAATGACCCTTAATAACACTTCTGTAGTTCAGAGCAGGATGGTGAAAGTAAGGGCCCAATCCTGACCACTTTTACTTCAGCAGATAGCACATACTCATGAGAGCAATTGTATCAACCTCAGTGGAATTACTCAGCTGAGCAGTTTACATGATTAAGGATAACTTGTTTAATATCTGTAAAGCTTTACAGTTCTTGAGGTTTAAGGTGGCATTTAAGTGAAAATTGTCTCATTTTAGCTCAGACTGCTTCTTACTAAGCCAAATAATTAAACAATTTCCATGCGGATGGAAGAGCTACAAAATTTTAATGCCACTTAGCTATGATTTAGGTATTTGTTTTATTTGAAGGTGGGATGGGGAAGAACTTGTTCAATTGGTGTCATATTTGCCAGTATGGGTTTACACCTTCAGGAAAGGACTCTGACTGATGACATTCTCAGCTAAGGAAAGCAAATGCCTCTGCAAAATCTAACTCCTATACAGTCAGATAAATGCATTATGACAGATTCTCTATTGCGGTGATGTGCAAGACTGTTACAAGGGCTATGGCAGTATCCCTGTCGGGGTTTAACCCGGCCGGCAGTTAAACACCACGCAGCCGTTCGCTCACCCTCCCCCCTCCCTCTCTGGGACGGGGGAGAGAAATGGAAAGTGAAGCCCGTGAGTTGAGATAAAGACAGTTTAATAAGACAGGAAAATAATAATAACAAATAATAATAATAATAATAATAATAATAATACAATGGTGATAATAGGGAAATAATAATAATATGTACAAACAAGTGATGCACAATGCAATTGCTCACCACTCGCTGACCGATGCCCAGCCTAACCCCGAGCAGTCCGGCCCCCTCCCCCCGGCTAGCCACCCCTATATATTGTTTAGCATGACGTCAGATGGTATGGAATACCCCTTTGGCTAGTTTGGGTCACCTGTCCTGGGTCTGTCCCCTCCCAGCTCTTACTGCACCCCCAGCCTGCCCGTTGGCAGGACAGAGCAAAAGGCTGAGATGTCCTTGGCTTAGTATAAGCACTGCTCTGCAACAATTAAAACATCGGGGTGTTATCAGCACTCTTCTCATCCTAAGCCAAAACACAGTATTCCACCAGCTACTAGGAAGAAAATTAATTCTGTTCTAACTGAAACCAGGACAATCCCAAACAAAGGATGCCCTCTAAATGAATTTCTTGGTGGGTGGAGAACACCATCATGGAAAAAATTAAAAAGCCTGGGAAACATTCTTACTATCTTCTGCATGTTTTCAGGACTTCATAAGATCTCCTTTTTCATACCAGGAAACCAAGACATTTAACATCTGAACAACGACAGGCCTCAGAAATTGTGACATATGTTTCTTTTTTGGGGAAACAAACAAACAAACAATCAAAAAAGCTTGTTCAACAGATTTATCAAAATGCGCAGCAGAGGAATTTTGATGTAGGTCCCTCCCATAGCCTCAGGCCACCTCCTGTGGATGGCTCTATTGGCAATTCAGGTAAAATGCTTAACTTACTAGTGTCACAAGTCTGTTTATCTTTTCATAGATACTGAAAGCTATGAAACCCTGTTTGCAACACAGCAAGGATTTAAGCTATGAGTTTCTACAGTATTTGTTTTTGATAAGCCCATAGTGCTTACTGTGCTCATAAAATTATCTAGAAGTTCCCTAATTATTATTTTGTAGTACTTGTTACATTATTTCAGTGCAGTTTTCAGCTGGGCCTAGAAGTGATAACAACCATGATAATTCTTTTTCCTTTTTCTTTTCAAAAATCAATATTATACTCATTTTCCTCACTTTCTGTTACCTCCCCAGATTTTCATTTATTTTTCCAAAGTATTTTTCTTGGATAAAATTAAACCAGTTACTGCTGATCTTGACAAGGAATGACACATACCTTATGAACTAGTAGTTCTTATGCTCTGAAAGTAATCTTTCATGAAGCAACTGTGTTTATTTATTCTTTCTCCAGGAAATAGTGAACTTTACTACCCATGCCTTTTTATGCACCTTTTTATCTCTTCTTGTGGTGAGCTTTCAGTATCACTTCCCATTAAATAGTACTTGTTACTATTATATTATACTATTAGATTCTTTTTTTTTTTAATACCACATTTTTTTTCCTCAGAATTCCTTACCCAGCAAAGTCCTTAAGCATTTCCTTAACTTAAATCATATAGATACTAATATTGGCAATACTATCCTACAGACTTCGTATTAAACACACATATATGATTTCTGAAGCTGGACTTGGTATCTTTGCCATGCTGCCATTAGTTAATGCAGTATCTACCATCATAAAGTCACATAGAAGCTCTTTTTTGTTGTTTTTTTCACCATGATCTGTCTGGTCCAGAGTGACCAGAGGGTGAGCCCAGGCCAGGACATCAGCTCATGGGTAGGGGAAGAATCAGGCCCCATGAAAGTAACCAATGTCAGACACAGCCACAGGATGAGGTCCATGCAGACAAAACAGGATGTCAGTCCATGGGCTGAGAAGCTGCTCTACAGGAATTGCTCACACACTGAATCATAATGAGCAAAAAAAATTAATGATTCCGGAATGAGCAGTAAGGTTATTTCCTTTCTATATTTTCAAACAAAAATGGAACTTTCATTTTTTAAAAAGCTCCTTCATGATTTTTAAACAAGTTAAGAGATATGAAAACAAAACAAATTGTTCTTTTGCTTCTCTCCAAGTTTTTTTGTGTTTTGTTTTCAGTGAGGAAAAGAAAAACCTGTTTGGGTCTACAAGCCAAGTGAAAAATC
The DNA here is from genome assembly GCF_963932015.1 of Anas acuta. Classification (NCBI taxonomy): domain Eukaryota; kingdom Metazoa; phylum Chordata; class Aves; order Anseriformes; family Anatidae; genus Anas; species Anas acuta. The sequence continues at coordinate 15,001,584 of NC_089016.1, forward strand.
AGTTAGTTACACAGGTCTGTCTATTTGTTAGGATTAACTATAAAACAATGCATGCATTTTGGTATTTTTTCCCATGATAAGACATACTGTAGACTACAATAGCATTGGATTTTTGTTTACACCTCTCCAGTCAAGGCAGCAATTTTAGAACAACTCTTCAAGATGCAGACAAAAAAAAAATATATATTGATAAAAGAAAATAAGGGAAAAGAAAAAGGAGAAGTTCACCTATGGTTAAAGAAAGTACATATAACTTTGGGAAAAAAAAAAAGTGATTTGAAGGTAATCCTACAAAATCCAGGACTCAGAGTTCTTTTCACGTGAAATCTCAAAGTCAAAACCCACTTGACCTCCTCATTTAGTAGAATTTTGTTTGGTCATAAATGAATTCCACTACTCACACCTAAGTTGGACTGGATTTTCTTTTTCCCCCTGACAAGAAGCTAATTAGAGGGTAAAGGATATCAAATTCTCTCCAGACAGGGCTTGACTAAGCATTATGCATGATCCTTCCCTGTCCCTCTTTTTCTAGTAGCTACAAATCCCTTCTCAAAACAATTTTTTTCTGGGCTGCTTCTAAACTGCAGCCTATTAAGTATTTTAGCGACAATACATTCAAGTAACCACTAAACAAGGAATTATTTCCAGTTATATGTATGAACTTGCTAAGTGAAGAGGTAATAACATGGACAAAACATCAGCTGGTACAAAGTAGTCCTGCTCTTCTGACTCCAGCATGTGAGTTTGTGTTTATAGAAGAGAAGACCCTGATGCAAAACAGTCTCTTTTGAGAAGCAAGCAAGAAAAGAAAGCTGCAAACAAAATGCATATTCAAGAGTAGCCTGAGGAAGGCAGCTTACAGGAACAGCATTAGATAAATAAATACATAAATAAATAAGTCTCATTGCTGCCACCTGATCTGTTGGCTGAAGAAAAATAACAACTGATGCATAGGAAAGTTGCCAAGGAAGACAGGGAAGCAGAGTTTCTTTTGAACACTGCACTGGAGTAGTTAATATTCATCAGCAAACTTCAGGGCCTTAAACAGAAAGCATATTTCAGGAAATTGTAAGGAATGTCAAGAATCCAAATAGCCCCAAATTCTTGACCATGAAATTCGAGGGTCAAGGTTCTAACACTTGAAACTTTGCATATGACTGAATGTTCAGAAATTGGATCATTTATAATTGCTCTAAATTTTCCACTCTAGTTATGTTTGCACATAATCCTAATAAGGTTGTCGTGGTTTAACCCGGCCGGCAGCTAAACACCACGCAGCCGTTCGCTCACCCTCCCCCCTCCCTCTCTGGGACGGGGGAGAGAAATGGAAAGTGAAGCCCGTGAGTTGAGATAAAGACAGTTTAATAAGACAGGAAAATAATAATAACAAAATAATAATAAAATAATAACAATAATAATACAATGGTGATAATAGGAAAGTAATAATAGTATGTACAAACAAATGATGCACAATGCAATTGCTCACCACTCGCTGACCGATGCCCAGCCTAACCCCGAGCAGTCCGGCCCCCCTCCCCCCGGCTAGCCACCCCTATATATTGTTTAGCATGACGTCAGATGGTATGGAATACCCCTTTGGCTAGTTTGGGTCACCTGTCTTGGGTCTGTCCCCTCCCAGCTCTTACTGCACCCCCAGCCTGCCCGTTGGCAGGACAGAGCAAAAGGCTGAGATGTCCTTGGCTTAGTATAAGCACTGCTCTGCAACAATTAAAGCATCGGGGTGTTATCAGCACTCTTCTCATCCTAAGCCAAAACACAGCATTCCACCAGCTACTAGGAAGAAAATTAATTCTGTGCTAACTGAAACCAGGACATCTATCCACCCCTTATTCCATACCATTTATGTCATGCTCAGGTTACACTCTTTTCCATACATTCTAATTAGTCACCTATATTAATCATGGTAGTGATAACATACAGTATAATATACTATTTAACATGGTACAATTCAGTTCATGGGCTATTCTCACCCAGTATTAAATCTCCTTGAGGTACACACCGGACCTCTCCGTTCTTTTGCATCACCCACCAAGTGTATCCAGGTCCCTGAGCGAAAACAATTCCACGAATAGGTTTGCCTTTTCCTGAGGCAGGAGTAGCCCAGACTGTTTTACCCAGCATATTTTTTACATGCACTACAGGAACTTTATCCCCATCTACAGTACGTAACAGGTTTGATTGGGCAGGTCCAGCTCGGTTGGTAGATCCCCTAGTATTGACTAACCAGGTGGCCTTTGCCAAATGCGTATCCCAGTTTTTGAACGTCCCAGCGCCCATTGCTTTCAAGGTAGTCTTTAACAGGCCATTGTATCGTTCCACTTTCCCGGAGGCTGGTGCATGATAGGGGATGTGATACACCCATTCAATACCATGTTCTTTGGCCCAAGTGTCTATAAGGTTGTTTCGGAAGTGAGTCCCATTGTCTGATTCTATTCTTTCTGGGGTGCCATGTCGCCATAGGACTTGCTTTTCAAGGCCCAGGATGGTGTTCCGGCCGGTGGCATGAGGCACAGGATATGTTTCCAGCCATCCGGTGGTTGCTTCCACCATTGTAAGTACGTGGCGCTTGCCATTGCGAGTTTGAGGGAGTGTGATGTAATCAATCTGCCAGGCCTCTCCATATTTATATTTCAGCCATCGTCCTCCATACCAAAGAGGCTTTGACCGTTTGGCTTGCTTGATTGCAGCACATGTTTCACAGTCATGAATAACCTGTGCTATAGCGTCCATGGTCAAGTCCACCCCTCGATCACGAGCCCATCTGTATTTTGCGTCTCTACCTTGATGGCCTGAGGTGTCATGGGCCCATCGGGCTATAAATAATTCACCTTTATGCTGCCAATCCAAGTCCACCTGAGCTACTTCAATCTTAGCAGCCTGATCCACCTGCTGGTTGTTTTGATGTTCTTCAGTAGCCCGATTCTTGGGCACATGAGCATCTACGTGGCGTACTTTCACAGCCAGGTTCTCTTCCCGAGCAGCAATATCTTGCCACAATGCAGCAGCCCAGATGGGTTTGCCCCTACGCTGCCAGTTGTTTTGCTTCCATTGCTGTAACCATCCCCACAGGGCATTTGCTACCATCCATGAATCGGTGTAGAGATAGAGAACTGGCCATTTTTCTCGTTCAGCAATGTCTAAAGCCAGCTGAATGGCTTTCACTTCTGCAAACTGACTCGATTCACCTTCTCCCTCAGCAGCTTCTGCAACTCGTCGCGTAGGACTCCATACAGCAGCCTTCCATCTCCGATGTTTTCCCACAATACGATAGGACCCATCAGTGAACAGGGCATATTTCTTTTCATTCTCTGGCAACTGGTTGTACAGTGGGGCTTCTTCAGCACGATCCACCTCCTCCTCTGATGATATCCCAAAGTATTTGCCTTCTGGCCAGTCCATGATCACTTCCAATATTCCTGGGCGACTGTTCTACAGTCCGATGTTCTACAGTAGCGCGACTCTTGGGCATGTGGGCATCTACATGACGTACTTTAACATCCAGGTTTCCTACCCGGGCAGCAATATCTTGCCACAGGGTAGCAGCCCAGATAGGTTTACCTCTGCGCTGCCAGTTGCTCTCTTTCCATTGCTGCAGCCACCCCCATAGAGCATTTGCCACCATCCATGAGTCAGTATAAAGATACAATACTGGCCAATTTTCTCTTTCGGCGATATCTAGGGCTAGTTGTATGGCTTTTACTTCTGCATACTGACTCGACTCACCTTCCCCTTCCATGGCCTCCACAACTCGTCGTATGGGATTCCACACAGCAGCTTTCCATTTCCGATGACTCCCTATCACACGGCAGGATCCGTCAGTAAACAACGCATACCGCTTTCTGTCTTCTGGCAACTCATTGTATGGTGGTGCCTCTTCAGCACGGGTTACCTCTTCTGTTGGTACTCCGAAATCTCTGCCTTCCGGCCAGTCCATAATCTCTTCCAGGATTCCTGGGCGATTGGGTTTTCCCATTCGAGCCCGCTGTGTAATTAGCGCTATCCACTTACTCCATGTAGCATCAGTTGCATGGTGTGTAGTGGGAATTTTCTCTTTGAACATCCAATGTAACACAGGTAACCGCGGTGCCAAGAGGAGCTGTGCCTCTGTACCCACAACTTCTGAAGCAGCTCGAACACCCTCATATGCTGTGAGTATTTCTTTTTCAGTTGGGGTGTAATTGGCTTCTGATCCTCGATAGCCCCGACTCCAGAAGCCCAGAGGTCGGCCTCGAGTTTCTTCTGGGGTTTTCTGCCAAAGGCTCCAGGTGAGGCCATGCTCCCCAGCTGCAGTGTACAGTATATTTTGCACAGCTGGTCCAGTACGGACAGGCCCAAGGGCTACTGCACGAGCTATTTCTTGTTTGATTTGTTCAAATGCCTGTTGTTGCTCAGGGCCCCACTCGAAATAGTTTCTCTTTCGAGTCACTCGATATAGAGGATTCACAAGCTGACTATAGCCTGGCACATGCATTCTCCAGAATCCCACGAGGCCTAGGAAAGCTTGTGTTTCTTTTTTGCTAGTTGGCGGAGACATTGCTGTTATTTTATTGATCACATCCATTGGAATATGGCGACGTCCATCCTGCCATTTTACTCCCAAGAACTGGATTTCCTGTGCAGGCCCCTTGACCTTGCTCTGTTTAATGGCAAAACCAGCTTTCAGGAGAATTTGGATTATTTTCTTCCCTTTCTCGAAAACTTCTTCTGCTGTGTTGCCCCACACGAGGATGTCGTCAATGTACTGAAGGTGCTCAGGAGCTCCCCCTTGCTCCAGTGCAGACTGGATCAGTCCATGGCAAATGGTAGGGCTGTGTTTCCACCCCTGGGGCAGCCGATTCCAGGTGTATTGGATGCCCCTCCAAGTGAAAGCAAACTGCGGCCTGCATGCTGCTGCCAAAGGGATGGAGAAAAATGCATTAGCAATATCAATTGTGGCATACCACTTGGCTGCCTTTGACTCTAGTTCGTACTGAAGTTCTAGCATGTCCGGCACTGCAGCACTCAGTGGTGGCGTGACTTCATTCAGGCCGCGGTAGTCCACTGTTAGCCTCCACTCGCCATTAGACTTTCGTACTGGCCATATAGGACTATTAAAGGGTGAGCGAGTCTTGCTGATTACTCCCTGACTCTCCAGTCGGTGAATCAACTCATGGATGGGAATCAGGGAGTCTCGGTTGGTGCGATATTGCCGTCGGTGCACCGTTGTAGTAGCAATTGGTACCTGTTGTTCTTCAACCTTCAGCAATCCTACAACAGAAGGGTCTTCTGAAAGGCCAGGCAAGGTAGACAGCTGCCTAATCTTTTCTGTGCTCAAAGCAGCTATGCCAAAAGCCCACCGGTATCCTTTTGGATCCTTGAAGTACCCTCTCTTGAGATAGTCTATGCCAAGGATACATGGAGCCTCTGGGCCAGTCACAATGGGATGCTTTTGCCACTCATTCCCAGTTAGACTCACTTCAGCTTCCAGTACAGATAGTTGTTGGGATCCCCCTGTCACTCCGGAGATACAGGTAAGTTCTGTCCCTTGGTAGCCTGATGGCATTAAGGTACATTGTGCGCCAGTGTCCACTAAAGCTTTGTATTCTTGTGGTTCTGATGTTCCAGGCCATCGGATCCACACAGTCCAATAAATCCGGTTATCCCTCTCCTCTACCTGGCCAGAGGCAGGGCCCCTCTAGTCCTGGCTGGAGCGTCTGCCACTTAATTCTTGCAAATGAGAGGTAGAGGTCTCTTCATCAGGGTCAAGAATAACATCAGCTCTTCTACTGCCTCTGGGGTACTGCCCCATGGAAACTGGAGCAGCACTTCTCTTAGGAGCCCCTCTTCTTGCTGCTGTATTTCCTTTCAGTTCACATACCCGAGCAGCTAGGGTTGAAGTAGGTACACCATCCCATTTCCTCATATCTTCCCCATGGTCACGCAGAAAAAACCACAAGGTGCCACGTGGTGTACGTCTTGGGTACTCTCTCTCTTGAGCGCGCGAATGCTGATTCTTAGTGGCTGAAGTATCACTCTGTCTAAATGAGGGGGAATATACTCGTTCCACGAGCTTGTCAAGTCCTTTAGACAGTTTCTCCACAGCTGAGACACTGGACTGTAGCGGAGCAGAGAGATTGTCTTCATATTTTTGAAGCTGGCAGGACATATCATACATTGTTGGTCCCATCCCCTCATCCCAGTTAATTGATGCCAGGGTACTGGCATGTGCTGATGGTGCACTCCGCACAAATTTACGCCACATGGATGTTGTGCACTGGACTTCATCGGGGTCTTGAGGTGTCTGGGCATTGTCCAAATCACTATAAATCATCTCCCGCACAGCTAATTCCCGCAGATGCTGGAGACCCTTATCTATAGTGGTCCACTTGCCTATTTGATATACAATATCTTCCTTATGGGGATATCTTTCTCTCACAGCCGCCAGGAGTCGTCTCCAGAGGCTGAGGGCCTGTGCTCCTCTCCCGATTACTTTGTCGATTACCCTTTCTCTAGAGAGGGATCCCAGCTGCTTGGCTTCATTGCCTTCTAATTGTAGGCTATTGGCCCCAGCATCCCAGCATCGGAGCAGCCAAGTGAGGATGTGTTCACCTGGGCGTCGACCATAATCCTTTCGTATTTCTCGCATCTCACTCAGGGATAAGGATCGAGTGATTTCTGATTCCTTTATGATTTCTGTCTCGTCTTCCCGCTGTTTTTGTGATGGCCCTGCTTTAGAGGTGCCTGCCATTTCCTCTTCTCCCTCCTCCTTAGAAGAGCCTTCTTCCCTTACTAAACGAGCTGATTTCCGTTTCCATTTTTTTGACTTGACTATGGGGGCGACTGATACCATAGTTGGTTGGTCTTTTGGGTCAGCCACATCGTGTGTTACTTGGTCATCATATTCAGAGACTTCCTCCCTCTCTTCAAGTTGCTGGATGATGTTAAACAGTGTTTGATAGGAATAAGCCAGGACCCAGCACAATGCTGCAAGCTGTCGTTCTCCGGCATTATCAGGGTCAGGACATACAACTCTCAAACATTCTACTAATTTTTTAGGATTTAGCACTTGCTCAGGGGTGAAGTTCAAAACTATTGGAGGAGACACTCGTGACAGGTATCTGCTAACATCATCCCACACACCTAGCCACTCACCACAAGACTGTTTCGGGACAGATTCCCAAGTAAGTTTTCTAAACAATCGACTAATCTTAGAGAGAAAATGAAACTGGTTGTTCAGAATTAGAAATAGCAATACATGGGTTACAGATGGATCTTCAAAATACTCCCAAACGGTTGTAATTAGCCCACTGTGAAAGAAGGGAAAGGTACCATTCTTAATATTATTAATAAGCTGGTGTCCAGATGAGAAAAGGAAGGCAGTGTAGTTCTGAATATTCTCTGAAAGATAGTTTCCATGGGACCCAAATGATAACAGTGCAGAGCCTGAATTCCAGATTAAAACCAAGGTCAGTGCTTGGCAGCACAGCGAATTAAAAAAAGTGAACACAGATTGTAGCACTTTGTCGGATCGGATATATAGGAGAAAGGAGAATATGACACGGATTGCATGACATAGGAACAAAGCTATTATTATTAACAGGGCAATGTACATGGTTACTAGCAAGCAAGTGTGTTAGTTATATGCGTTTAATCAATTCTATTGTTATCTCAACCCTTCGAGCCCCACGTTGGGCGCCAAACAGGACTGTGGTGGTTTTACCGTACTGGGCAGCTAAACCCCACAACCGCTCTCTCACTCCCCCTCCTTTAGATGAGGAGGGGGAGAAGTAAAGCAAAGAACAACTCACGGGTTGAGATAAGGATAATTTAATTAAAGGGAAAATAATTATAATAATAAAATAAAGACTACCGAACTAACAATTTAACTAAGGGGAAATAAAAAGGGAAAGGGGAAAGGGAGGGGAAAAAAGGAAAATAAAAAGAAGGGAGGAAAACAAACAAACAAAATAAATGAAGGCTATATGGAAGTGCAGAGGAAAGAAATTACTCTCTACTTCCCACAAATGAGCGATGATTGACCACGTCCTTGAAGCAGGGCCTCAACGCACGCAGCCGGTGTTCGAGAGGAGGACCGACGTCTTCCAAACGAGAGCCCACCCCTCCCCTCTTCTTCCTGTTTCCACCTTTTATTGCTGAGTGTGACATCACATGGTATGGAATATCCCTTTGATTGGTTTAGGCCAGCTGCCCTAGTGATGTTTCTCTCCTCACCTTTTGCCCACCCCCTAGGAGGGTTAGAGAAAGGCCTAATACTGTGCCACTGCTGCTCAGCAGCAGACACAACACTGGTGTGATAACACTGCTGTTCCAGCTACAAGTACAGAGTACGGCACTGTATGGGCTGCTGCTGGGAAAGTTAACATTCCAGCCAGACCCAATACAAGCTGTTATTTTGTTGATCACATCCATTGGGATTTGACGACGTCCATCTTGCCATTTTATTCCTAAAAACTGGATCTCTCGTGCAGGTCCTTTGACTTTATTCTGTTTTATGGCAAAACCGGCTTTCAGAAGGATTTGGACTATTTTCTTCCCTTTCTCGAAAACTTCCTCTGCTGTGTCACCCCACACAATAATGTCATCGATGTACTGCAGGTGTTCAGGAGCTTCCCCCTGCACTAGCGCAGACTGGATCAGCCCATGGCAAATGGTAGGGCTGTGTTTCCACCCCTGGGGCAGCCTATTCCAAGTATATTGGACTCCCCTCCAAGTGAAGGCAAATTGTGGCCTGCACTCTGCTGCTAGAGGGATGGAGAAAAATGCATTAGCGATATCAATTGTGGCGTACCACTTGGCTGCCCTCGATTCAAGTTCATACTGAAGTTCCAGCATGTCCGGCACTGCAGCACTCAGTGGTGGCGTGACTTCGTTCAGGCCACGATAGTCCACTGTTAGTCTCCACTCGCCATTAGACTTTCGCACTGGCCATATGGGGCTATTGAAAGGTGAATGGGTCTTGCTGATCACTCCTTGGCTCTCCAATTGACGAATTAGCTTATGGATGGGAATCAGGGAGTCTCGGTTAGTGCGATATTGCCGCCGGTGCACAGTTGTGGTAGCGATTGGCACTTGCTGTTCTTCGACCCTCAGCAACCCCACAACAGAGGGGTCCTCTGAGAGACCAGGCAAGGTAGATAATTGTTTAATGCCCTCTGTCTCTAAGGCAGCTATCCCAAAAGCCCACCGGAACCCTTTTGGGTCCTTGCAATATCCTCTTCTAAGATAGTCTATGCCAAGGATACATGGAGCATCCGGGCCAGTCACAATACGGTGCTTTTCCCACTCATTCCCAGTCAGACTCACTTCAGCCTCCAATACAGTCAACTGCTGAGATCCTCCTGTCACTCCACAAATATAGATGGGCTCTGGTCCTTTATAGCTCGATGGCATTATAGTACATTGTGCACCGGTGTCTACTAAAGCCTTATACTTCTGTGCGCGTGATGTGCCAGGCCATCGAATCCACACAGTGGATTCGATGCATAGGAAAGTTGCCAAGGAAGACAGGGAAGCAGAGTTTCTTTTGAACACTGCACTGGAGTAGTTAATATTCATCAGCAAACTTCAGGGCCTTAAACAGAAAGCATATTTCAGGAAATTGTAAGGAATGTCAAGAATCCAAATAGCCCCAAATTCTTGACCATGAAATTCGAGGGTCAAGGCTTCTAACACTTGAAACTTTGCATATGACTGAATGTTCAGAAATTGGATCATTTATAATTGCTCTAAATTTTCCACTCTAGTTATGTTTGCACATAATCCTAATAAGGTGCATGTCTGAAAAGCATAATTATTAATTAGCAGGAATCCAGTGTATTATTAATTTATTTAATGCTGATGAACTTAGTTATTTGATGGATAAAGACAGTCAAGTAGCAGTGATTGGCAGGAATAAACCAGCTTCCCTGGCTGGGGACCTGAAAGATTTTACTGAAGAAAATGGCAGTGAAACCTGTCCTAATAAATAACTGAGCTGAGTTGACTTAAGCACTTATAATGCCAGTGTCTGTGATAAGCAATGGAAACATTAATATAAAATGCTTCACCATACCTATGAGTACAGTAGAGTTCAATATGATGTATTGCAGTACTACTGTCCCTAGCATGGCATGCTTTTAAAGTGATGTTTATAATCATTATTATTTTGGTAACAATAGAGGGGAAAAAAAAAGAACAGAACAGCAAAAATTGTTATCTACTAAAGAGGAACCACAATAGCAAAGTCTCCTGATAAGAACCTACATAAGGATTTAGCCACAGTGAGAGAACAAATGTGCTCAGATACAAATGCAGTAACTAAGAATGTGGTTGTAGCTTGTTCGTTTCTAATTCTAGCTGTATGTTACAGTCAGATGGTGAAAGCAGTCATTTCATGAAATAACTGACATTTTCAGACATTTTGTGAAATGACCAGCATTATAGCTGTTCTATTACACTCTTTGACTGTTTCACTCTGTCATTAAGTTAAATGACTGGTGTTATTGTTACAGTCACATAGGTGTGATTTTTATTACTTACATTTAGGCATCTGAACTTAGACATACAGGTCAGTTTAGGCTCTCACAGTCAGTGAAGGAAAGATGGTGTGTCCAGATGGCAATCCAGCTGATCTACCTTTGTTGTCTGAGTTTGGATGAGATGAACCATCCTTTGGATATGCTGATCTCTCTGTCCCTTCATTATAAAAGGAACCTGAGGCAATATGTTCAAGAAATGTTTGAAGAGATTATTTTAAAAAAACTGAGAAAGACAGGCTGACAGGCCCTTGCATGTGTTCTATCCATATGGAATAAAGTATAAAGCAGCAAAAAATATAATACACATACATGAGGAAAAAAAAAAAAAAGAAAAAAAAATAACATATAATAAAAAGACATAATGAGGAGCAATAGAAAGAGTCATGGTGCCATTCAGAACACTAACCTGATGCAGTCAAATGAAGAGAGGAATTCAGCATTTGGATGTATTCTTTCCTGAGGAAGAAATATTTTGCCTTAAGACAGTTACCTGTCAGCAATTGTTTTAATTTTTTCATTTAAAGCTGGACAAAAATGAATAAGCAATGTTCACAAGTGGCTGGAATTTTTGTTGTTGGCTTCTCTGTTTTTCCACTTTAAATATAATTAAGATCAAAATGTTGAGTGTGCATTTGTAGGTATTGTGCTTCAGCAAACTTATATATATATATATATACCTGAAAAAAAAAAAATTAATTTTCATACCAAGACATTTTTGTTTGTTTGTTGCTTTGTTTCCCAAATGAAACTTAATTGCAACTATTAAGCACAAGAAATGATGACCATCTCTAAATGACCTAGATTTATGATATCAACACAAATAACTCCTGACTTCATTGTGAATTATTCACTCTGGCCATGAATACCTTGTAAAGGAACAGTCACTTTCAAGAAAAGTATAAAAGATACGGGTCTGGTTTTCCTACTTATGTAAATCACTGTAACACTTACTGACTGTTGTGGTTTAACCTGGCTGGCAGCTAAACACCACACAGCCATTTGCTCACCCTCCCCCTTCCCTCTCTGGGATGGGGGAGAGAATCAGGAAAATGAAGCCTGTGGGTTGAGATAGAGACAGTTTATTAGGACAGAAAATAATAATAATAATAATAATAATAATAATAATAATAATAATAATAATAATAATAATAATAATAATAATGTGTATGAAACAAGTGATGCACAATGCAATTGCTCATCACCCGCTCACCGATGCCCAGCCTATCCCCAAGCAGCTGTCCCCCCCACTGTGAGAAACACTCTGTAGCCAATAACTTAGGCTAGGCAAGGATCTCAGTGAAGTAGTAATTTATTCGCTATTGCAATGGCGGGCGCCCCACAAGCAGGAGAGTGCCTCTACTAGCTCCAAAACACAGTTTATATACTTTTTGATGACAGGACCCTCCCCTGTTTCCCCACCTACTGGGTAATCCAGGTTCACAATCTATCTGATGCTTCACAGACGATGAAGCAGAGTGATTCCTCTCATCGCATCCCTTGTATAATTTATGAATCTCTGCTGATAAATATAATTAATCCAATACATATACTTATTGACTGTTACCCACCAGAACAGGGACTCAAACACTGCAGCAATTTGATTCCTAGCTTCCTGTTCATCAGGAACTCCTCTAGGCACCCAAATAGAATCTATGTATACTCTGTCATCGAATGATACTCCTAAGCTTCTTTTACTTCTTCTGGGTATTGGTGATGTTTCTCTTTCAAATGCCAGGGTGAAGGGTATAGCTAATTAAACAAGTGCACAAGTGCCTCCCCAATTAGATGGTAGGGTAGACGCTAAGATCTTCTCTCCACAGTACCACCAGAGATCTGCCCTGGGGATCTGAAATCTTGCGCAGTCTCCCATCAAGTCCTCATGCACAAAGCAAATTCTCCCAGATACTGGGTAGCTGCCGGTGCAGGGCCACCTGCTCTACCGTGGTACTCCATGGGCTGCAGGGGGACAGCCTGCTTCACCATGGTCCTCACCACAGGCCGCAGGGGACTTCTGCTCTGGCGCCTGGAGCACCTCTCCCCCTCCTTCTTCACTGACCTTGGTGCCTGCAAGGCCATTCCTCACTCCTCTCACTCTCCCAGCTGCTGTGTGGTACAGCGTTTTTTTCCCTGTCTTAAATATGCTCTCACAGAGGCGCAAAACAACATCGCTTATTGGCTCAGCTCAGGTCAACAGTGGGGCCCTTACCAAACATGGGGCAGCTTCTAGATCCTTCTCACAGAAACCACCCCTATGGCCCCCTGCTACCAAAACCTTGCCACGTAAACCCACTACAGTAACACTCACACCCTGCTGTGAGAGGCAAGCTGTATGGTTACATATAGCTGTAGAGAATGCAGGGGGAGCCTTGATATTGCTGTCATGCAAGGAACAGCAAAGAGAGACTTACAGGCCTCATTTCCCCAGGCAGTCTTGGTACAATGCAATCATACATCGCTTCCCCTGGGAGTCCTTGGTCAACCCCCATGGGAAGGGCACTATCGGGGCAATCGGTCATCCCGAGGCACAAGCATAGAAATAGCTATAGTTAAGACTCTGGACAGTATATTTGACCCATTCTGTCCAGGCATTCACATCCCCATACCCTGTTTGAATCTCAAATGTTTGAGCGGACACATTACAATGACGGCCTCCTGTTTTCTCTCATGTTTTCTCCTTGAGTTTCTCCCTTTCTCTGATGGAAATGGAGGATTGTTTCCATACAGCTACTCTAATTCTGACTGTTGTGGTTTAACCTGGCCGGCAGTTAAACACCACACAGATGTTCGCTCACCCTTCCCACTCCCTCTCTGGGATGGGGGAGAGAAATGGGAAAGTGAAGCCCGTGAGTTGAGATAAAGACAGTCTATTAAGACAGAAAAATAATAATAACAATAAAAATAATAACAATAATGATGATGATAGTACTACTAATAATAATGTGTACAAAACAAGTGATGCACAATGCAATTGCTCACCACCTGCTGCCCGATGCCCAGCTTATCCCCGAGCAGTCCGGCCCTCCTCCCCCGGCTAGCCACCCCTATATATTGTTTAGCATGACGTCAGATGGTATAGAACACTCCTTTGGCCAGTTTGGGTCACCTGTCCTGGGTCTGTCCCCTCCCAGCTCTTGCTGCACCCCCAGCCTGCCCGTTGACAGGACAGAGCAAGAAGCTGAGACGTCCTTGGCTTGGTATAAGCACTGCTCTGCAACAATTAAAACATCGGGGTGTTATCAGCACTCTTCTCATCCTAAGCCAAAACATAGCATTCTACCAGCTACTAGGAAGAAAATTAACTCTGTCCTAACTGAAGCCAGGACACCTATCCACCCCTTATTCCATACCATTTATATCATGCTCAGGTTGCACTCTTTCCCATACATTCTAATTAATCAGCATTTTCATCAGGGTTTATAATAGTCATGGTAGTGATGACATACAATATTATATAGTAATTAACATGATACAATTCAGTTCATGGGCTATTCTCACCCAGTATTAAATCTCCTTGAGGTACACACCGGACCTCTCCGTTCTTTTGCATCACCCACCAAGTGTATCCAGGTCCCTGAGCGAAAACAATTCCATGAATAGGTTTGCCTTTTCCTGAGGCAGGAGTAGCCCAGACTGTTTTACCCACCATATTTCTTATGTGCACTATAGGAACTTTATCCCCTTCTACAGGACGTAACAGGTTTGATTGGGCAGGTCCAGCTCGGTTGGTAGATCCCCTAGTACTGACTAACCAGGTGGCCTTTGCTAAATGCGTATCCAAATTTTTGAATGTCCCAGCGCCCATTGCTTTCAATGTAGTCTTTAACAGTCCATTGTATCGTTCAACTTTCCCGGAGGCTGGTGCATGATAGGGGATGTGATACACCCACTCAATACCATGCTCTTTGGCCCAAGTGTCTATAAGGTTGTTTCGGAAATGAGTCCAATTGTCTGACTCTATTCTTTCTGGGGTGCCATGTCGCCATAGGACTTGGTTTTCAAGGCCCAGGATAGTGTTCCGGGCGGTGGCATGAGGCACAGGATATGTTTCCAGCCATCCGGTGGTTGCTTCCACCATTGTAAGTACATGGCACTTGCCATTGCGAGTTTGAGGGAGTGTGATGTAATCAATCTGCCAGGCCTCTCCATATTTATATTTCAGCCATCGTCCTCCATACCAAAGAGGCTTGCTTGATTTCAGCACATGTTTCACAGTCATGAATAACCTGTGCTATAGCTTCCATGGTCAGGTCCACCCCTCGATCACGAGCCCATCTGTATGTTGCATCTCTGCCTTGATAGCCTGAGGTGTCATGGGCCCATCGGGCTATAAATAATTCACCTTTATGCTGCCAATCCAGGTCCACCTGAGCTACTTCAATCTTAGCAGCCTGATCCACCTGCTGGTTGTTTTGACGTTCTTCAGTAGCCCGATTCTTGGGCACATGAGCATCTACGTGGCGTACCTTTACAGCCAGGTTCTCTACCCGAGCAGCAATATCTTGCCACAATGCAGCAGCCCAGATGGGTTTGCCCCTATGCTGCCAGTTGTTTTGCTTCCATTGCTGTAACCATCCCCACAGGGCATTTGCTACCATCCATGAATCAGTGTAGAGATAGAGAACTGGCCACTTTTCTCATTCAGTAATGTCTAAAGCCAGCTGAATGGCCTTCACTTCTGCAAACTGACTCGATTCACCTTCTCCCTCAGCAGCTTCTGCAACTCGTCGCGTAGGACTCCATACAGCAGCCTTCCATCTCCGATGTTTTCCCACAATACGATAGGACCCATCAGTGAACAGGGCATATTTCTTTTCATTCTCTGGCAACTGGTTGTACAGTGGGGCTTCTTCAGCACGACCCACCTCCTCCTCTGATGATATCCCAAAGTATTTGCCTTCTGGCCAGTCCATAATCACTTCCAAGATTCCTGGGCGTCTGGGGTTTCCTATTCGAGCCCGCTGAGTAATCAGTGCAACCCACTTGCTCCATGTAGCATCAGTTGCATGATGCGTAGAGGGGACACTTCCCTTGAACATCCAGCCTAGTACCGGCAATCGGGGTGCTAGGAGGAGCTGTTCTTCAGTACCGACCACCTCCGAAGCAGATCGAACTCCTTCATATGCTGCCAATATCTCCTTTTCAGTTGGAGTATAGCGGGCCTCAGATCCTCTGTATCCCCGACTCCAAAACCCCAGGGGCCGACCTCGAGTTTCCCCAGGTTCTTTCTGCCAGCGGCTCCAGGTGGGGCCATTCTCCCCGGCTGCAGTGTAGAGCACATTCTTTACATCTGGTCCTGTTCGAACTGGCCCAAGGGCTACTGCATGAACTATTTCCTGCTTGATTTGTTCAAAGGCTTGTCGTTGCTCAGGGCCCCATTCAAACTCATTCTTCTTACGGGTTACTTGGTAGAGCGGGTTTACAATCAGACTGTAATTTGGGATGTGCATTCTCCAAAACCCCACAACACCTAGGAAAGTCTGTGTTTCTTTTTTGTTAGTTGGTGGAGACATAGCTGTTATTTTGTTGATCACATCCATTGGGATTTGACGACGTCCATCTTGCCATTTTATTCCTAAAAGCTGGATCTCTCGTGCAGGTCCTTTGACTTTATTTTGTTTTATGGGAAAACCGGCTTTCAGAAGGATTTGGACTATTTTCTTCCCTTTCTCGAAAACTTCCTCTGCTGTGTCACCCCACACAATAATGTCATCGATGTACTGCAGGTGTTCAGGAGCTTCCCCCTGCACTAGCGCAGACTGGATCAGCCCATGGCAAATGGTAGGGCTGTGTTTCCACCCCTGGGGCAGCCTATTCCAAGTATATTGGACTCCCCTCCAAGTGAAAGCAAATTGTGGCTTGCACTCTGCTGCTAGAGGGATGGAGAAAAATGCATTAGCGATATCAATTGTGGCGTACCACTTGGCTGCCTTCGATTCAAGTTCGTACTGAAGTTCCAGCATGTCCGGCACTGCAGCACTCAGTGGTGGCGTGACTTCGTTCAGGCCACGATAGTCCACTGTTAGTCTCCACTCACCATTAGACTTTCGCACTGGCCATATGGGACTATTGAAAGTTGAATGAGTCTTGCTGATCACTCCTTGGCTCTCCAATTGACGAATTAGCTTATGGATGGGAATCAGGGAGTCTCGGTTGGTGAGATATTGCCACCGGTGCACAGTTGTGGCAGCAATTGGCACTTGTTGTTCTTTGACCCTCAGGAGCCCCACAACAGAGGAGTCCTCTGAGATACCGGGCAAGGTAGATAATTGTTTAATGCCCTCTGTCTCTAAGGCAGCTATCCCAAAAGCCCACCGGAACCCTTTTGGGTCCTTGAAATATCCTCTTCTAAGATAGTCTATGCCAAGGATACATGGAGCATCCGGGCCAGTCACAATGCGGTGCTTTTCCCACTCATTCCCAGTCAGACTCACTTCAGCCTCCAATACAGTCAACTGCTGAGATCCCCCTGTCACTCCACAAATACAGATGGGCTCTGGCCCTTTATAGCTCGATGGCATTAAAGTACATTGTGCACCGATATCTACTAAAGCCTTATACTTCTGTGCGTCTGACGTGCCAGGCCATCGAATCCACACAGTCCAATAAACTCGATTGTCCCTTTCCTCCCCCTGGCTGGAGGCAGGGCCCCCCTAATCCTGGTCAGAATCTTCTTCGTTTCTGTGTTTGAAGGACTGTCTGCTGGAAGTTGGAGCAGCAAACTTTTCAGAGAATCCCTTTTTCCTGATTGTTTTCTTTTGCAACTCACGTACCCGTGCCTCTAGGGTCGCGGTAGATTTTCCATCCCATTTTCTCATGTCCTCTCCATGGTCTCGTAAGTAAAACCACAGGGCAGCACGGGGTGAGTACCCACCATATCATCTTACTTGTGCAGATTAACCCTTACCTCTGATAGCTGAGAGACTGCTTTGTACAAGTGGGGAGGAAAATAATCTGCCTTCAAGTTGGTGAACCTTATCAGAAAGTTTCTCCCGAGTGTTCTCTTTTAGTTGGTGGACACTGGTTTGTTCAGGTGGGGAGGAAGATAGATTCTCTTTAAGTTGGTGGAACTCTTCAGAAAGTTTCTCCACAGCTGAGACGCAGGCCTGTAAGGAAGAGGAGAGACTGTCTTCGTACTGCCGGAGTTGTTTAACCACTTCATCCACTGTGGGTTCCTCATCCTCTTTCCAGGCCATTATTGCCAATGAGCTGGCATATGATGATGGTGCACTCTGTACAAACTCCTGCCACATGGGTCGTGTACACCTGACTTCATCTGGATCTTTGGATATTTGTCTGAGGTCTGGATCCTCATAAATCACTTCCCGTACGGCTAATTCTCTCAGGTACTGGATTCCCTTCTCCATAGTGGTCCACTTGCCTGGTAGACATAAAAGTTCTTCCTTGAAGGGATACCTTTCCCTCAGAGCTGAGAGGAGACGCCTCCAGAGGCTGTGAGATCGTGCTCCATCTGCAATTGCTTTGTCAATCCCTGCGTCTCTAGCAAGGGATCCCAGTCGCTTGGCTTCCCTGCCCTCTAATTCCACACAGCTGGCTCCGGTGTCCCAGCACCGGAGCAGCCAAGTGACAAGCTGCTCACCTATACAGCGACCAAAATCTTTTCGCACATCTCGTAGTTCACGCTCGTTTAGGCTTCGGGTACTTACTGTTGATTTTTTGGCATCCTCATCTCCTCCTCCTGAATCCTTGATGGCCCAGCGTCGTCGTCATCTTCGTCATCTCTATACCTAGTTTTGGCAGAAGCCTTACCTGGATGGGCAGAAGACTCTCTGCGTTCTAAACGACCTGAATCTCTATACCATTTTTTCACCTTCTCTACAGGGGCAACTTGCACTGCTACACCTCATTTCTCTGACCCAGCCACAGGAGCTGGAGGGGCTGAAGGAGCTGGAACGGCTGCAGGAGCTGGAACTGGAGCGGCTGCAGAGTCCATCGTAGGGGTTGGAGTGGCCGTTGGATCTGTCACAGGACTTGGAGTGGCCGCAGGGTCTGTCACTAAGTTGATAGCAGTATCAATTGCAGCTCGATAGGCATGAGCCAGGCCCCAGCACGTTACAATGATTTGTGTCACTTTGGAACTTCCAGAGTCATGACACCTTTTTTTCAAGCATTCTGCCAGTTTTTGAGGATATTGCAGTTGTTCAGGGGTGAATTTCCAAAACACTGGGGGTGCCAACTGCTCTAGATGCCTGCCCATATCCTCCCATACTCCCTGCCACCCACAACTATACTGCCTCCGGGCAGGATGAGCTTCCTAAGTAGTTGTTTAACTTTAAGCAGAATCTGAAGTGCATTCAGGAGGCAGAACAACAAGACTATGCTGGTCTGAGTATCCCAAGGATATTCAATATCTTGGAGAGCTATTGTGACAAGCTCGGGGTATAAGAGGGTGGTGAAGGAGGAAGGGAGAGTGATCAAGGAGGATACAGGGGTGGTGAAGGAGAAAGGGAGAGTAATCAAGTAAGAAAAAATATCTTCCCCTTTCCCCTCCACAGATTGACTCCCTGATGAAAAAAGGCAACAGGTATAATTGCTAATAGTTTCCGAGATACGGTTTCCAAAGTATATAGTCAATGACGTTGCTGAGTACAAATACAAAGTTAGAGTCATGACCAGATATTTCATCGTCTCATAAGCCACTTTTACAACATACAGTACCATAATGAACTTAAAACAGGGCCCAGTGAGGATAAACAACATGACAGAGAGCACATACGGGAAATAACGTGCTGTAATACTCAATTTGGAAAACAGGCGCAGCAGACTTGAGATTAAAGCAATCAGCATTATGACAAGTAACTATTAAGCAGGTCTACTACTTATACCAGTTTTAGTTTAACACACTCTGGTCAGATCTGCCATTATCTCAACCTTTTTTGCCCCACGTTGGGTGCCAAAAGGACTGTAGTGGTTTAACCCGGCCGGCAGTTACACACCACACAGCCGTTCCCTCACCCTAACCCGTCTCTCTCTGGGATGGGGGAGAGAAATAGGAAAGTGAAGCCTGTGAGTTGAGACAGAGACAGTTTATTAAGAAAGGAAAATAATAATAACAGTAATAATCATAACAATAATAACAATAATGATGATAATAGTACTAATAATGTGTACAAACAAGTGATGCACAATGCAATTGCTCACCACCCGCTGACCGATGCCCAGCCTAACCCCGGAGCAGTCCGGCCCCCTCCCCCGGCTAGCCACCCCTATATATTGTTTAGCATGACGTCAGATGGGATGGAATACCCCTTTGGCTAGTTTGGGTCACCTGTCCTGGGTCTGTCCCCTCCCAGCTCTTGCTGCACCCCCAGCCTGCCCGTTGACAGGACAGAGCAAGAAGCTGAGACGTCCTTGGCTTGGTGTAAGCACTGCTCTGCAACAATTAAAGCATCGGGGTGTTATCAGCACTCTTCTCATCCTAAGCCAAAACATAGCATTCTACCAGCTACTAGGAAGAAAATTAACTCTGTCCTAACTGAAACCAGGACAGTTTCTCCCTTTCTCTGATGGCAATAGAGGATT
Source organism: Anas acuta (assembly GCF_963932015.1). Taxonomy (NCBI): domain Eukaryota; kingdom Metazoa; phylum Chordata; class Aves; order Anseriformes; family Anatidae; genus Anas; species Anas acuta. Next base: position 15,021,662 of record NC_089016.1, read on the forward strand.
GTTTCCATACAGCTACTCTCATTCTGGTTGTTGCATCTCTCCCAGTTATTTGTTCTCTCTGCTCAATTGTCATTGGGCATTTAAATCTCCATAAGCAAACACCTCACAAGCATCAAACGTGACGGATTGTGGTACATAAACCTTTGTCATGTTCACCCATATTTTCATGGGGTATCCCATCTTACTATTATCTGGTTATGCCTTTTCCAAGTTGTTAATTGACCAAGGCCTTCTCTAAGGCCTACAATCACCAAAACCAAAATTAACAGTTGAATTTTCCCTGTCATTATTCTTAACCTTTAGGTTTCCAAATAATTATCAATACAAAGAATAAGATATATGTACTACTAGAACAAAAACCCCTTGGGAGCACTTTGATTTGCTGTACATGTATATCTTTGCTCCCAGGGCCTGAGAGCACCCAATTAATAACACTGTTATTCCCGTCTAACAATTTACTATTTGAATGCCTAATTTCATTGTCAAATCCCTTCCCAAGAAGTTAGTCCCTGCCTTGGGTACATACAATAATTGCCCAGTGATCATTTTACCATTTATGTATTGGGTTCGATGGCAAGGTTCTGGGGGGGGCTGCAGTGGCAGCCCCCCACGAGAAGAATCCAGAAGCCTCCCCGTGGCAGATAACGGAAAATTTCAGCCGGCCCCAAAGGGGCCCACCGCTGCCCAGAGTCAAGCCATGAGCAACACAGTCAGTGCCTCTGTGAGTGCACATCCACAGAAACAAACAAATAAACAGAAACCTGCTGCTCAACAGCAGCTGGGAGAGCGAGGAGCGAGAAACCTCCCTGCAGACACCAAAGTCAGTACAGAAGGAGGGGGAGGAGGCACCAAAGCCTCAGCCCCCCTGTGGCCTCTGGAGAGGCCCCTGGTGGAGCAGGCTGTTCCCCCCCGTCCCCCCCCTTCCCGATACCTGGGAAACTGACCAAACACCACAGCAAATATACCAAAACTTCTAGACTTCTAGACTTCTAGACCTCAAACAGCTCTGTCAAACACTACATACCACACCTTTAACACCTTCAGTAACCCTTTTTAATACTTCTTTTTATCTTTCTCCAGCCTGTACTTTCACCAAAGGCTGTCAATGGCCAACTTAATTCCATACCTTTCTCCCTCCAGGATGCTGAAACAACATATCAGTATACCATATTTCATCCCATTTTCCTTCTCTCCTTCTTCCTCCACTCCAGATATTCCTATTTGAAGCAGCCAGCCTGGCCACACTGAAAATATCCCATCAAAGCCTGTCCCTGCTACGATTCAGGCTATACCACAGGCAGCCTTCTTTACCTTCCATTCCTTCGTCTTGTGGGAATAGAAATGTTGTTTTTGAAGAGTTACATTTTTTAGAGGGAAGGAATGTGGTATTGAGATATGCTTGCAGTGATAAGAAAGCTTAACAGACAACCTTGTAAAATGCAGACAACCGGATTCCTTAGAACAATTAGGTGAAAATCACAGTGTCAAGTCAGATAAGTGAAGAAACATTACCACTTCAAACAGAAAAAAAAAAAGTCAAAAGAAATTTGAAATTTAACAGGCCAGCAACTGAAGGCCATGCATTGTCTGTGAAGCATCAGATAGATTGTGAACCTGGATTACCCAGTAGGTGGGGAAACAGGGGAGGGTCCTGCCATCAAAAAGTATATAAACTGTGTTTTGGAGCTAGTAGAGGCGCTCTCCTGCTTGTGGGGCGCCCGCCATTGCAATCGCGAATAAATTGCTACTTCACTGAGATCCTCGCCTGAAACTAAGTTATTGGCTACAGAGTGTTTCTCACAATTGGGGGGCTCGTCCGGTATCCAGTCACCTACCAGGGAGCCCCACCGCTGCAGCAGCAGGAAGGCATGCCCCGCTGATTTCTGCAGTCCTGTGCATCGATGGTGGCGGTTCTGCGGAGAGCTGACAGAGGGCCTGAGACTGATTAAACAGGAAGGATCCGTGAAATAGTGGGGAAGGGAAGAAGGTAGGCACTCCAAGTTTTAAGAATTGATCCGGTAACTCTGTGCACAGGACAAGGTAAGAAATATTAAGTATTGCCTTGGGGGTCGGGTGAGACTGAGTGACGTGTGATTGAGACTTACTTTTGTACGAAGAGAGTGTGGAGTCCTGACCCACGGTTCCGTAGCTCCGCGAGGGGCGTGTCCGGAGACGGACAAAGCATGAGATAATGGAGAGAAAGGAAGAGTCTCGGGAAATTTGGTGTACGGTAAGCCCTTGCACAGGGAAGTGCTTGGCAGTACACCAGGTGTTGTATATGGAGTGGTAATTCGTGTTGAGAAAATGGTTGATATTAATAAAGAAGGGGGAGATGTGGGAGTGTGGCCATGGGGGTTGGAAAGCCCCGTGGTTAATGATAAAATTAGACTTGTTATAAATGGCTCAGTCATCAAAACAGGATTATAATCAAAGTTTACAATTTATTAAAGAATAGAGGTAAGCAAACAGCGCTGGGTGCACCGGGAGTCAATGCTCCACCAGGACGCACACCAGTTACATCAAGCAGCTGATTTTTATGCTCCTAGGCTAATACATATCCATTACTACTTCTAAAAAAAATAGGTTATTATAATTAGCTTCCGGGATCCAAACCCTCCTACTGGAGCATGCACATCAGTCTCCGGTGGTCCCTCTGGGGGTCTCTGGGGGTCTTTCATGCTGAAGGCTCGTAGTCTTCCTCTCCAAGTTTTTTTCTTGTCCTTCCCCTTTGTACTCCTTGGCTTACACAGCATCCCCTGCAAGTTTTGTCTCCTAGCCGTCCTTCAGCTTCTTTTTTTTTCTTCTCCTTAATGTCCTGGCCACCTGGCCAGATATCAGGGGCTTGCATAGTGTCCCATTCAGAAGCCATAAGAGTCACTAGTTGTTAGCAGTTGTTCTGAAACCCCCAGATATCAGAGACTTCAAAGAAAGAACATAGAAACACAAATAGCTCTCTTATTATAATGAGGAGGAGACTGGGACACTGGGAAGAAAGGGAAGAAACCACATCTGTGGAAGAATTAAATTGCCAGTGCAGGACCCAGAGACAGACAGAACTGCTCTCTAGTGACACGAATTCCTTTGCAAGGTACAAGAACTATATACATTAACCACTCTGTTTTTCTTAGACTAGTGGTTATACAAGGGTATGTAAGACAGAAGGTCACATTCATCATACCATGCGGCCCTAGCACTGTTCCATACTGACACGAATCAGATTAACATATATCACAGACTTAACAATGAGGCCATCAGGACTATAAAAGAGTTTAGAGGGAACAAAGAAGGGTGATTCAGGAGACTCCATGAAGTCATGGAAGTTTCTGGGTGTTTGCCGTTGCTGTTATATGCAAAGTTGTTTGACCAATGAAAAGTTGTTTTTGAAAAGGACTGCTGTGAAGAGAAGGATATAAGAGGGGAGCCTGCCCTCGAGATAAGTTATTGGCTATGGATTGTTTCTCACTATCTCTCTTCCTCTCCTTTCTATCCTGGCCCTGACTCCCCCTGAAGATTTTCTTCCTCTTTCTCCAACCCTCTGCCTCACTACCCGCTGCACTGTCAATACCATTAGTTCCGCGCTCTGCTTTTCCTTCTCATCTCCCCTCCTGACACACACCTTCAGGTCCTCCCGCAGGAGGACCCCCAGTGACTGTTCACTACATCCCCTCAACTTCTGGAGCATTTTCTGTGTATCTTGCCAGGCTTTAATCACACAATGAACTTTCAAGAGCCCTTGGGATATGAGGTCCTTAGGATTCATCCCCGAGTACTTTCTCATTCTGACCCCAAGTCTCTCATATGATTTCTGTGTTGCACACTATTATTATTCCAGCCAGGATTGGCAAGTGGGTATTTCTGCCCTGCCGGTATTACCCCTGGTCCTGGAGAATGAGCTCTTTCCCATTTTGTATAGCTCTCCTCCTGATCATTCCCATTTCTTTCCCTGTAAACAACATACTTATAGACATAATTCCCTCCCCCAACAGTATAAGTTAGGCCCTAGGAACTGGTCTAATAGTTCAGCTAGGCTGTTGGGGTCCTCAATTAAAGACTTCCTCTCCTTCTTAAAACTCCTAACCTCTCTGCTGGTAAGGAGAAGGGGGGGAGTTCACCTAAGAGGATACACAGTTAGTGTTAGTACTGTCAGTATCAGGGAAGGTGAAATTCTCAATATCTCTTCTACCTTGTTCTAATTCTTGCCAGAGCCTAGAGTACGATCCTTCTTTAGGGACAGTGTTAATTTCAGTCCCTGTCTCTCTTCCTGGAGTGGCTGCTGCTGCCACCGGTGCAATATTAGGATTATAGGGAGCATAACCTGGCTTCTTCTCCGAAAAAGGAATCTTATTGTTTACACACAAATTTAAAGCCTGAATTTTCATCAGACCCATATTTTGGCCAAAATACTGCTGTTTCCTTAATTGGTTCTTTTGTCCAGATTGATACACAATATTTAACCTCTTTTTTTTTTTTTTTTAATTATCTCCTCTAATTTTGAGATTATTTTTCCAAATTCTTATCATTCTTCAGGAAGAACTGTCGGTAGGCAGTCCCCCAGGGTTATCTCCCTGTCTCCTGGAACCCATATTTTCCCATTTTTGCTAGCCCTTGTCACTGTGCTGCTACAGAAATTTCCCTCCTGCAGGGTACAACATACTAACGTTCTGATTCTGGAAAATGGTAGTTTACTGCCAAGCACTTCCCTGTGCAGGGATTACCGTACGCCAAATTTCTCTGGTGTACTTCCAAGCACTTCCCTGTGCAAGGGCTTACCACACACCAAATTTCCCGAGACTTTTCCTTTCTCTCGGTTATCTCACACTTCATCTGTCTCCAGCCACACCCCTCGCGGAGCTACGGAACCGCGGATCAGGGCTCCACACTCTCTTCGGATCAGGGCTCCACACTCTTTTCGTACAAAAGTAAGTCTCAATCACACGTCACTCAGTCTGGCATGGACTTCAGTTGCCGGCCTGTTAAATTTCAAATTTCTTTTGACTTTTTTACTGTTTGAAGTGGTAATGTTTCTTCACTTATCTGACTTGACTTGACACCGTGATTTTCACCTAATTCTCCTAAGGAGTCTGGTCATCTGCATTGTACAAGGTCACCTGCTAAGTTTTCTTATCACTGTAAGCATATCTCAATACCATATTCCTTTCCTCTAAACAATGCAACTGCAAAAACAACATTTCTATTCCCACAGATAGCATTATAAAAGTCACACTGTGCGCAAATTGGGAACTTCAGTGCCTCGGTAACTGCTCTGATCCATGCACACTTAAAAAGTTTTCAAAGCAGATATGTTGCAGGAACTTCAAGGCACAAAAACATTCTTGGGTAAATTACTTCTGTTATAAATTAAGTCTCAACTCAATCTGAATTTAGTAATATTTATATTTATAAAAGGTATAAAAACTATGAAAAGTATAAAACGCAAGTAAGCAGTGCTGGGTGTGCGGGGAGTCTACACTCCACCAACATGCACACACAAACATCACACATTCTAAATATACAGAACATCGCTTTACATACTAAACACAAGTATGCCTATACATATGTACAATCAGGAAAGGTAATAAACAATCCTTTAAGTTCCATAATGTGAGAAACACTCCGTAGCCAATAGCTTAGGCTCAGGCGAGGATCTCAGTGAAGTAGTAATTTATTCGCGATTGCAATGGCAGGCGCCCCACAAGCAGGAGAGAGCGCCTCTACTAGTTCCAAAACACAGTTTATATACCTTTTGATGGCAGGACCCTCCCCTGTTTCCCCACTGAGTGGGTAATCCAGGTTCACAATCTATCTGATGCTTCACAAACAATGCATGGCCTTCAGTTGCCGGCCTGCTAAATTTCAAATTTCTTTTGACATTTTTACTGCTTGAAGTGGTAATGTTTCTTCACTTATCTGACTTGACACCGTGATTTTCACCTAATTGTCCTAAGGAGTCTGGTTGTCTGCATTTTACTAGGTCACCTGCTAAGCTTTCTTATCACTGTAAGCATATCTCAGTACCACATTCCCTCCTTCTAAACAATGTAACTCTGCAAAAACAACATTTCTATTCCCACAATTCCCCCCTTTTCTTTTTTTTATAAACTTGATTTTTGCAAAACCTTTCTCTAAGGTGTAATTTGATAGATTTCTTCTTCTTCTTTGCTTTCTTTGCTTTCCATCTCCTCATTATCTCCTTATCTGAGTAAGGTGGTAGCTCCATGGTCATTTGTTTCAATAGTGCGGTTTCAGTTAACCACTGTACTAGTCCTCTTACACAGAGGATAATGCAGCAACCAATGGCTGTCAAAACTCCTACAACTATGATCAATGTTGTAAATATGCCTACTTTTTCTGCCAATTCACTGGCAAGGGTGGTAAGCCCTTGCAATGCTCTTGTTACTGAGCCATCTGGGACACTATTGTTGGGTATAAGTGCAACAATGGTTGCTCAGTATTACACACACAAACACACCTCCTTCCTCTGCGAGCATCATATCTAATGCTATCCTGTTTTCCCAAGCCATTTTGCTGATGGCATCTAGTTGTTCAGCGATTCCTCTCATCGCATCCTTGGTATAATTGATGAATCTCTGCTGATTATAGTAGAAATAATTAATCCAATCCACGTTTTTATTGATTGTTACCCACCAGAACAGTGACTCAAACCCTGCAGCAATTTGATTTCTGGCTCTATGTTCATCTGGAACTCCTCTAGGTACCCCAGTAGAATCTATGTATACTCTATCATCAAATGATATTCCTAAGCCTCTTTTACTTCTTCTGGGTATTTGTGATGTTTCTCTTTCAAATGCCAGGGTGAAGGGTATAGCTAATTGAACAAGTGCACAAGTGCCTCCCCAATTAGATGGTAGGGTGGACCGTAAGATCTTCCCTCCACCGTACCACCAGAGATCTGCTCTGGGGATCTCTAGTCTTGAGCAGTTTCCCATCAAGTCCTTGGTAGCACAAGGCAAATTCTCCCAGATGCCACGTAGCACTCACACCCTGCCGTGAGAGGCAAGCTGTATGGTTACCTGTAGCTGTAGAGAATGCAGGGGGAACCGTGATATTGTTATCATGCAAGAAACAGCAAAGAGAGACTTACAGGCCTCGTTTCCCCTGGCAGTCTTTTCTTGGTACAATGCAATCATATGTCGCATCCCCTGGGAGTCTTTGGTCTACCCCCATGGGAAGGGCACTATCTGGGCAATCGGTCATCCCAAGGCACAAGCATAGCAGCAGCTACGGTTGAGACTCTGGACGGTATATTTGACCCATTCTATCCAGGCATTCACATCCCCATACCTTGTTTGAACTGACACATTTCAGAGGGCCTCCTGTTTTCTCTCCTGTTTTCTCCTTGAGTTTCTCCCTTTCTCTGATGGCAATAGAGGATTGTTTCCATACAGCTATTCTCAATCTGGCTGTTGGGTCTCTCTCAGTTATTTGTTCTCTCTGGTCAATTGTCGTTGGGCATTTAAATCTCCACAAGCTAACACCTCACAAACATCAAACGTGACAGAATGTGGTACATAACCCTCTGTCACAGTCACCCATATTTTGATGGGGTATCCCGTTTTTGCTATTATCTGGTCATGCCTTTTCCAAGTTGCCAATTGACCAAGGCCTTCTCTGAGGCTTAGAATCACTAAAAACAAAATTAGTAATCAATTTTTCCCTGCCATTATTTTTAAACCATAGGTTTCCAAATAATTATCGATACAAAAAATAAGATGTACACTACTACTATAACAACCCCCCATTGGGAGCACTGCAATTCGCTATAGGTCTGTTCTTTCTCTCAATCACAAGTCACAGTCATTAGTTACCTGTGAAAATAAAAGGTTAGTTTACAATTGTAAGCTCTTATCCTGCTCAGAGTCCACTATGAGATTTTTCTTTTCAATTTCAATTTCCAACAAGTCTTTTGTAGGAACAGCTTCCCAGGTACTAGCGTCGACGGATGCCTTCACTCGAGTATAGTGAGTCCAACCTTTTTCCACAGTTCTTATGGCTGTTTCAGTGGTTAGTAATTGTCCTTCCCATTCAGGCCGGAGTTGACTCTTTCCAGGTCCAAATCAGGACCCGGTTTCCTGGGTGATGGTGGTGAATGGGGAATTCCAAAGGTGGGGTTTGAGCCGGCAACGCACAGGTCCTGAGAGATGACAAAGAAGAGGACAACCCCAGAATACAGTTCTTAAGAAAACTCTCTTGTTTTGAATTGTGGTATCTCATCCCTTCTGCCCAGATATGGCAATCTGAACAGCATCTCATATGGCGAAATTCCTATATCCTTTCCTGATGCTGTTTAAACCTGTAGGAGTAAGTATTTTACCCAAGGAAATTGTGTTTCTAACACTAATTTAGTTAATTGCTTCTTTAATGTCTGGTTCATTCGCTCCACCTTCCCAGAAGAGGAGGGGTGTCAGGGGCTGTGAAAATCCCACTCAATCTCTAAGGCCTGCTTTAACCCTTGCAGTAAAGCTTTACACCAATCTAGTCACCTGGTCAATTAGGACAAACAAGTAACTCAGTAAAGTTTACCTGTATACTTTGGAAAGGTCAAACCCCTGGCTCCCGTCCCCCTCTAGATGGGTTACAGAAGACCTTTTTATTTACCTTTTGACATAAGGTACATCCTCTACATATGTGCTTCCCTGAAGTGTATATTCCTACACAGACATACTTTCTTAGCACAACATCACACATTGCTTGCACCTCCCAATGACTCTTTTGATGTAAAACAGTTAATATTTGCCTCATTATCACTTTATTCAGCATTTCTCTCCCATTAGGGAGTATCCATTTTCCTTCAGACTTCATGGTTCCTGATTCCTTAAAAAAAAATCTTTCTTTTAAAACTTTTTAGTTCTTTCTTAATTTTCAACAATTCCCTGAATCCTCTCTGCATTTATTCTGTTTTCCTTCAGACATTAGATGCCTTAAATACCTGACTTCTCTTTCTCCATATTGTAATTTATTTATTTATTTTTTTAATACTCCCAAGCCCTGCTTTCCCAGAAAGTTGAATAGCTTGTTAGTAGCTTTCTTCACAACTCTTTTCTCCTGTCCTGACAATAGAAAACGATCCACATATTTGTTAACATTAATACCTCCTTGGGAGGTTGTAATTGCTCCAAAATCTTTTTTCTTTTTTTTTCTTTTTTTTTTTTTTAGAACTTACCCAAATAGATAGGTGGCCCTGGAAACCCCTGAGGTAAAATTGTCCACCTATATTGTTGCTTCTGCCCCCATTTCAGGGTCTTTCCAGTCAGAGGTGAATATATGTTTGCTCTCAGGGCCTGAGAGCACTCCATTAATAGCACTGTTATTCCAGTCTAACAATTTACTATTTGAATGCCCAATTTAATCATCAAATCCCTTCTCAACAAGTTAGTCCCTGCCTTGGGTACATACAATAATTGCCCAGTGATCATTTTATCCCCTGGTCTCAGCTTGGTATCCCCCAAAAGTGGCACTGTTATCCCAGCCCCTTCTGCCCCCATCACTTTTTAGGGTTTCATTAGTTAATTTAATCCCTGATACTTTACAAGTCAGTAATGACCTAGCTGTTCCCCAGTGTATTGGGTTTGATGGCAAGGTTCGGGGGGTGTGAGAGGTGTGGGGGTGGGAAACTGCAGTGGCAGCCCCCGTGAGAAAAACCCAGAAACCTCCCCGTGGTAGATAAGGGACAATTTCATCTGGCCCCAAAGGGGCCCACTGCTGCCCAGAGCCAAGCCATGAGCAATACAGTCCGTGCCTCTGTGAGAGCACATCCACGAAAACAAGCAAAGAAACAAACAAAAACCTGCTGCTCAACAGCAGTTGGGAGAGCGAGAACCACCCCCCCCCCCCCCCCCCCCCCCCCCCACAGACACCAGTGCAGAAGGAGGGGGAGGAGGCGCTCCAGGTGCTGGAGACGAAGCCCCCCTGCGGCCGCTGGAGAGGCCCCTGGTGGAGCAGGCTGTTCCCCCCTCCCCGATGCTTGGGAAACTGACCAAACACCACAGCAAATATGCAAATATACCACAACTTCTAGACTGTTACTTAGATAATGCCTACATCCCCTTTCCCTGCTCATTCAGTTTCAAACAGCTCTGTTAAATATTACATGCCACACCTTTAACCCCTTCAGCAACCCTTTTAACACTTCCTTTATCTTTCTCCAGCCCGTACTTTTCTAATACCAGCACCAAAGGCTCAGTCAGGGTCCAACTTAATTCCATACCTTTTCCCTCCAAGATACCGAAACAACATATCAATATAGCATATTTCATCCCATTTTCCTTCTTTCCTCCTTCTTCCACTCCAGATATTCCTATTCGAAGTGGCCAGCCTGGCCACACTTAAAACATCTTATCAAAGCCTGTCTCTGCTAGGACTCAGGCCACAACACAGGCAGCCTTCTTTGCCTGCCATTCCTTCATCTCTCTTCTTCTCCTTTCCATCCTGGCCCTGACTCCCCCTGAAGATTTTCTTCATCTTTCTCCAACCCTCTGCCTCACTACCTGCTGCACTGTCAATACCATTAGTTTCACTCTTTTTTTTTTTTCCTTCTTATCTCCCCTCCGGACACACATCTCCAGGGCCTCCCGCAGGAGGGTCCCCCAGTGACTGTTCACTACATCCCCCCACCTTCTGAAGCATTTTCTGCATATTTTGCCAGGCTTTAATCACACAATGAACTTTCAAGAGCCCTTGGGATACTGGGTCCTCAGGTCTCATCCCCGAGTACTTTCTCATTCTGACCCCAAGTCTCTCATATGATTTCTGTGTTGCACACTATTATTATTCCAGCCAGGATTGGCAAGTGGGTATTTCTGCCCTGCCGGTATTACCCCTGGTCCTGGAGAATGAGCTCTTTCCCATTTTGTATAGCTCTCCTCCTGATCATTCCCATTTCTTTCCCTGTAAACAACATACTTATAGACATCATTCCCTCCCCCAAGATTATAAATCAGGTTGTAGGAACTGGTCTAATTGTTCAACTAGGCTGTTGGGGTCCTTGAATGAAGACTTCCTCTCCTTCTTAAAACTCCTAACCTCTCTGTTGGTAAGGAGGAGGGGGTAGTTCACCTAAGAGGATACACAGTTAGTATTAGTACTGTTAGTATCAGGGAAGGCAAAATTCTCAATATCTCTTCTACCTTGAGTCTGGTTGTCTGCATTTTACTAGGTCACCTGCTAAGCTTTCTTATCACTGTAAACATATCTCAGTACCACATTCCCTCCTTCTAAACAATGTAACTCTGCAAAAACAACATTTCTATTCCCACAATAACTTAACAGTCTCCATTTTCCATTCCTTTTGAACAATATGTCTCACTTTAAGTTGTCAAGCAACTCGGTCTTCAGGCCTTATGTATCCCATTCTTCCCAGATCGAAGAAAAGCATATCTGTTGGGAATTGGCATACAGGACGTGGACATAAGCAACCAGGGGTAGGCCTTAGAAATCTCAGGGCCTGCTGTAGCTGAGCAAACCAAGCTGCCAGAGTAACTGTGAGAAGCTCCCACGGCAATGACTCCCACATCACCCAATTAAGGAACTCAGAAAATACTGTTACCAGCAGCTGGCCTCAAGGACTAGGTCTACGTGACCGCTAATCACAAAGGGGGTTGTTTTCCTGACTGCTAATCAAAAGGGGGATTCTTTTCTTGCAGGTGGGGTTGTTTTCTTGTAGTTGTTTGTCTGAGTGCTTTTGACCAATAATCTTGTGTGAAACACTGTCCGCCCCTGTAAAGTTCACTATAAAAGTTAGGCTATTCGGGCAATAAAATGGAGCAGCATGATCTGACTCAACTGGTGTCTGTCGTGCTTTCGGCCGTGCATCGCAACAAATGGCGCCCGAACAGGCTGAGACCTGAACAGGACCTGAACAGGACATTGCAGTGGGACAGACATCGCACCGGAGCAGGACATCTGCAGCCGAGCACGGACATCGCAGTGGCGCCAGGACAAACACCGCAGCGCAGCGGGACACCAGCGGGACAAACACCGCAGCGCAGCGGGACACCAGTGCAGCGGGACACCAGCGAGACCAGCGGAGTCGGGACCAGCGGCGCCGGGACATCGGCGCGGCGCCGGGACCAGTGGGGACCAGCGGCACCGCGACATCACAGTGCCGAGACTGAGACATCGGAGCGGCACGGGACATAGGAGCGCCGCCGGGACATCGGAGCGGACATCGGACCGGCGCTGCAGCTGACCAGACACCGAGCCGCAAATGCTGTACACAGGACTCACGGTGAGAGACGGGGAAACGGTGGGACGCGGGGACGCGGGGACTCACAGTGAGAGATGCGGGAAACGGAACCGCACAGGAAATTGAAGTAATCGCGGGACATTGAAGTAATCGCGGTGGAGGTGAAAGGGACGATAATCCCCGCACCCGCAGTCTGACAGGTGAACGGGACGTAACGGGACGTAAAAGCGGAATCCCCACACCCGGGAGCACCTATAGAGGGTCCCTACCAGTCACGTGTCTCGCAAAGGCTGCAACAGCATAAATAAAGGCATGGAGAGACAAGCGGCGTATGATTTGCTCAAATGCTTTTTAGAAAACCGCAGCACGCAGGGTATAGACTGCAAAAAGGATTTACCAGGATTATTAGCATATGGAGTAACAAAGGGTTGTTTTATCAATCCGGATACAGTTTTTGAACAAGCAGAGTGGCGCAAATTTGGGGACAAATTGTTTGATGAAGTTATTAATGACAATAAGACTGCTAAAAAATTATCGAAGCCTTGGAAAGCAGTCACTAACGCCTTAGCTATACATCAGGCTGAGCAGAGAGTCGCTGCTGTCGCTACAGAGCAACTGGGATTGCCAGGAAGAGCTGGTAGTGTTAACCCTCAACAGGGAGAGATGGAGGGAGCTGGGGATTGCCCATTGCCGCCTTCAGTGAGAACGATAATGCTGCCATCCTCAGAGTCGTCATTGGTGCTCCCGCCATCACCAGCAGCACTACTGACTCCTACTCCCGAAAGTGGGGAGATGGACGAGGAAATAAGACAGCAAAAACCAGACAGAAAAAACACAAGCCCGTTTACAGACGCTGTTCAACAGAGGCAGAGGGTGTGGAACCAAATAGCAAATGAGGCCCTACGCGAGGGTGAACACGAGATAGCGGCACAATTGGTTCCAGAGGCCTTCTCGGTAATATACTCACCACCGGACGCCCAGGGTAATGTTACGGTTAATCTAGTGAATTTGGACTGGAAATTGTTAACTCAGCTGCTGTCCACAGTAAATGACTCAGGTCTGAAAGGTGAACCTACGAGACAGATGCTGGACTACATTTGGGGAACAAATATTTTGCTTCCAGGAGACATACGCAACATAATGAAGATAATTTTGACCCAACACCAGCAGCTCTTATTTAATGCCCATTGGCACGCTGCTTGTCAAGAAGCAGTCGCAGTGATAAGAGCACCAGGGGACCCTTTACATGGGGTCACGCTGGAAGAGTTGATGGGGATAGGACCATATTTTAGGACAGAAGCACAGGCATTGCTGGGACCTGATAAAGCCAAGGAATCAATGAGAACGGCCAGAAGAGCATTGGATCGGATAAAGGGGCCAGAGGGAATACCTTCCTACATGGGAATCAAACAGGGTAGAGAGGAACCATTTGGGCTTTTTATTGATCGCGTAGCAAGCGCCATACAGGCGGCAGGGGTGCCCGATTACCTCAAGGGCATGATATTAAAAGAGTGCGCAATTCAGAATAGCAACCCCTCTACCCGCACTATATTAGCTTCCTTACCCGGGACATGGACAATCGAGGAAGGGTTGGAAAGAATGGCTCAGGTACCAGTAGGCCCACAGGCTATGTTAGTAGAGGCAGTAAAGCAATTAGGTGACAGCATGCGAGAACAGGCACAGTCTGTGAAAGAGCATGTTCAGTCTACACAGAGTCAGGTCCTTGCAGTTCTTGCTCCTTTGCAAACCGCCAGTTCACGCTCTGGTGGTCAAGTACCACCCCCTAGTAGCCAATTACCACACCGCTGCCGATGTTATCGTTGTGGTGCTTTTGGACACGTGAGACGATACTGCAAAGCTGGGGCAGTATGGTGCTCAAATTGTCAGTCGAACAATCACAAGGAAGCAGCATGTCGACGCAACGTGCCGGGAAACGGCCGGAACAGCGGGAAGAGTCGCAAACGCCTCCCGCGGCCGCTCCGCTCCCGGCCCCGGCGCCGGCACCGGCCGGGGCGGCGCGGCCGCGGGCGGCCACCTCTCGGCTGGGGTCGGTCCCGGTCCCTGTGCTCGAAGTTTCCCAAGCCCGCCCTGCCGAGGCGGAGGATGCAGCAGGACGGCGCGGAGCAGGGCAGCTTCCCGTGGCCGGAGCCGCTGCCCGTGGCCGGCCCGGCGCTGCCGTTCTGCTGCCCGCGCTGCGGGGAGCGCGGCCTGTTTGGCCGCGGCAAGCGGCGGGCGCCGGCCGGGGGCTGCCCACTCCTCCCGCTGCGGGACGCGGCGCTGGGCTCGCCGCCAGAGCCCTGTGGCCGGGGCAGTCCCTCCAGCCGCAGGGCGCCCCTCGCCGCCTTCTGCGACGCCTCCGGAGAGGGGCGGCCACAGCTGGAGCCGGAGGCGGCCGGGTTGGAGGCGCATGTCAGGGCGAAGTTCAGCAGGATGGTGGAGGCCGTGGACAAGACGATGGAGAAGCGGCTCAACAGGCTGACCGGGGAGCTGGCCCAGAAGACGGCAGAGCTGCTGGAGGTGTGGGCAGGCTTCGTGGAGCTCTCGCAGAAGCAGCAGGAGGTGCAGCGGAGGGAGCGGGTGCTCAACAGGCAGGTGGACGCAGCAGTGGAGATGAACGCGGCCTTGAAGCAGCGCCTCAGCGAGTCCGAGGAGGAGGCAGACAAAGAATTGCGGGGAAAAGCCAGGCTCCAGCATTTCATTGAGAACCTGATGCAGCGCGTGGACCTGGCGGAGAGGCATCTAGAGTATTACCAAAACCAGCAGATCGCCTGCAGCCGTATAGCAGATGTTACACGCTCTTTCCTAACTAGTAATCATGTGTCTCATCCATTTGTGGTGAATGGTCAGTGGCAAAAAGAAAAGGGGGAGAGTAAGGGGCGGCAAAGACAGAAACAGTACCAGGAGGATGCCACTGACACTGACAGCACGGGTAATAGGAATAGTATAAGTGACACAGGTGCTAGAGTAAAATATGAAGACTGCTCAGATGGCAGTGATGAGAGTGCTTGTGTGAAGAAGACGTGTGCTGAATCTGACTTTGTGTGCAGCAGTGGTCAGTGTGTGCCAAATAGATGGCAGTGTGATGGGGATCCGGACTGTGAAAACGGGTCTGATGAGAGTGCTGATCTGTGTCATATGAGAACATGTCGGGTAAATGAAATTAGCTGTGGTCCTCAGTCAGTCCAGTGTATCCCAGTGTCCTGGAAATGTGATGGTGAAAAGGACTGTGACAGTGGAGAAGATGAAGAGAATTGTGGCATTGTGACTTGTAGTGCAGCAGAATTCACATGCAGTAGTGGGCAATGTATTTCCAAAAGCTTTGCCTGCAATGGTCAAGATGACTGCAGTGATGGTAGCGATGAGCTGGAGTGTGCACCTCCTACCTGTGGTGTTCATGAGTTTCAGTGCAAGAGTTCTACCTGCATCCCTATCAGCTGGGTGTGTGATGATGATGCTGACTGCTCCGACCACTTGGATGAATCTTTGGAGCAGTGTGGCCGCCAGCCTGCACCTCTGGTGAAGTGTTATGTGAGTGCGGTGCGGCATGGCTCAGGTGAAAAAGACTGTGACAGAGATCCTGATTGCAAGGATGGAAGTGATGAAATTAACTGCCCTTCTCAGACCTGCAGGCCAGACCAGTTCGGATGTGAAGATGGGAACTGTGTCCATGGGAGTAGGCAGTGCAGTGGTGTGAGAGACTGTCTGGATGGCACTGATGAAGCAAACTGTAACAATGTTGTTCAGTGCTCTGGACCTGGCAAATTCAAGTGCAGAAGTGGAGAATGCATAGATATCAATAAAGTGTGTAACCAGCAGAGAGACTGCAAGGACTGGGGTGATGAGCCCCTGAAGGAATGCAACAAAAATGAATGTGACTGTCCAGCTGGGTTTGAGTTTGTAGACAAGAGAAACTGTGGAGATATTGATGAATGTCAAAACCCTGGTATGTGTGGTCAAATCTGTATCAACCTGAAAGGTGGCTACAAATGTGAACGTAGCCGTGGATATCAGATGATTCCTGCTACAGGAACCTGGAAAGGGCCATACCGGTACAAAAATACAAATAACACCTGTGATTACAATGACGCTGCTAAGCAGGGTTTAGGGGTTCATAGCATGGAGACAAGGGGTAACAACTACAGTGTTTGGAACAATTGTATTTGCTCCTAGCTTGTTACAGTTGTGTGAGATCACCAGACGTAAATGCGCATTGCTTACACCAGATTGCAATGATAATGTTGAATTGTGTGGGGTTGCAGCTAGAGCGGCCTTGGCAATTTTAGTGCTTGGAGTGGCATCTGCGGCCGCACGTAACAACTGCTCGGCTGCGGGGATCGGCTGCAGTGTGGACGCCCCTAGGTGCACCCTGAGCGTTTTGTTTGGAGGGGACTCCACTCTCAGCTGCTCACCGCAGGAGCAGACAAAGATCTCCTGTAGCTGCAGACAAACAGTATGTTTTCAGCTGCTGGAGGGATACTAGCTGGAGTGTTAATAATTGTATGTGCTATTCTTAAATGTCCAGGTATTTTGTGTTGAAAGTATTTGTGTAAGGGTAAGGTTTTAAAACAAAGTGTTGCAAGTCACTTCACGAGGAACACAATGAAAGACAATACTTGTTTGCTTGCTTATCATTCTAAATTATATTCTTGTGGTTTGATTGAGGTTGTGGTATGATTGAGAGTGAGATGTGCCAGAGGCCTCTGGGTGTGCGATTGTGCTCTGGGTGTACGATTGTGCTCTGTGTGTGTGATTGTACTGTGTACTGTGTGAGTGAGAGCGCATTTTAGCCATAGCACAGGTTATTGTTGCCCTAGTGCAGGATCCCGGGATATAGCCATAGTACAGGTTATTGTTGCCATAGTGCAGGATTCCGGAATATAGCCTTAGTACAGGTTATTGTTGCCACAGTGCAGGATCTCGGGATATAACCACAGTGTAGGCTAAAAGCATAGGAAATTGGTGCCGGCAAAAATCATAGGAAAATGGATTTATTACAGCGCTTTTTAGAAAAATGGGGAGTCGATTGTAAGCAACTAGCAGGGCTAGTTGCGATCGGTCGAGCAAAATCAAGTTTCACAAGTACGGAGTCATTGTTTGAAGTAGCCACTTGGAGAAATTTAAGGGAATGTACTGTTTAGACCTTTTTGATCATAATGAGTCAACTCACAAATTCATTACTTTCCTGAAAGAGCACATGAGAAAGATTCAGTATGGTATCAACCCTTTCAATCAATGGTTCACTGATTTGGTTGAAACAATGCATAGATGGTTACTGGGATTAGTCAAAGGGGCATTAAGGATTCTGTTCATTGTGGTGTCAATCATCATTACACGTAGTATTGTGATAAATGTGGTTAAAGGGTTACTTGCAAAATGTTATAGGGATTTTGAAGTGGTGCCGGGAACAGGTACCCAGTGGATCACTGCAAAGTGGACTGAAGCAGTTTTAGAATCTGCACACGCCGAAGATGACCATGAAGAGGTTCCTGATAGTCATTCTGACAATGACATGGGCTGTGACACCTCAAGGACTGTCAAGAACAGCCTTCGATCACCATCAAGTGATTAGGTTTAAGTGTGTTACTATTAAGTTGTGTTACTTACTATTAAATTGTGTTACCATTAAGTGCTTACAGTAATTGTAGTGCTATTAGGGTTAAGTTGTATAGTCGTGTTATGTTGTGTATTCGACATCTGATGTAAAACCAAGTACTGCTTGTACAAAAAGAAAACGGGGGAATTGTTGGGAATTGGCATACAGGTCGTGGACATAAGCAACCAGGGGTAGGCCTTAGAAATCTCAGGGCCTGCTGTAGCTGAGCAAACCAAGCTGCCAGAGTAACTGTGAGAAGCTCCCACGGCAATGACTCCCACATCGCCCAATTAAGGAACTCAGAAAATACTGTTACCAGCAGCTGGCCTCAAGGACTAGGTCTACTGATATAGTATAAACTCAATTTAGGATAGAATAAAACTTGTGGTTAAAAGTTAGCAAGGACAAAGTAAACGACATCTTGTTATCTGTAGACCTTCTGTTATGTTTAAGCATCTTGTTATTTGAAAACATCCCGGTATCTGTTAACCGTTAGTCAGGCTGAGACTTGAGATAACTTGAGTCAATTGTCTTGTCTTGTTAACTGAGACTTCCTGTTATCTGCCGACCCTCAGTTAAACTGCAAGCCAACTCAGCATTTTTACAGCTTGGAAAACAACTGATTAAGCAAAGGTGAAAAGTGCATTACAAGGAAGACCTACAGCCTTCCTCCCAAAGACCACTGCCCACATCCTGGAGACCCCGGCCCACATTCTTGGAAGACAAAGTCCCCTAGAAATGGGACTTTGAATTATAACACTCTATTGCAATTAATGTTATTTTTAAGGAGGGAAGGAAAGTGGGATGAAGTCTCATATGCGGATATGTTTTTTACTCTGAGAAACCACACAGAATGGCAGAAAGAGTGTGGCATTAATCTGGCTCCACAAGACCAAAATCAAGACAAAATCAAGCAGGACCCCCAGGAGATCAAAAATAGCCAAATGTGGATCCCCACTGGGATCACCAGCAACCCCAGAGAAGACAAAACATGAGAGATTTGAGAACAATAATTATACAAGGAATAAGAGAAGCGGTTCCAGGAGGAAAAATCATTAATAGAGCATTCAATGAACAACAAGGAAAAGAGGAATCTCCAACAGAATGGTTGGAGAGATTAAAGAAAAGCCTACAAATGTATTCGGGGATCGATCCGAATATAGCAATTGGAACCACACTCCTTAGAAAACAATTCGTAGCCAAATCCTGGGGGGACATAAGAAGGAAATTAGAAAAGCTAGAAAACTGGCAAGAGAGAGGATTAGAAGAGTTACTTAGAGAAGCGCAAAAAGTATATGTCAGGAGAGATGAGGAGAAACAAAAAGCAAAAGCCAAGATCTTTGTAGCAGCAGTAAAAGAAAGTCAGAAAAAGCCCTTGTTAGGAGAGAGGGAGAAGAGAAGAAATATAGAAGAAACCCCTAGAGGTCAGCCTTCTCAAGGGAATTCAGCGATCCCCGCTTGTTACTATTGCCAAAGAAAGGGACATGTCCAGAAGAACTGTCGTAAGCGGGAACAAGACAAGAAAATGTTTAAAGAAGAATAGGGGTGTCAGGGGCTATATCTTCTGGGGACTTTGACATCAACAGAGCCCTTGATAAAACTATTAATTGGTCCCCATAAAGAAGAAGTACTATTTTTAGTAGACACAGGAGCTGAAAGGTCCACTATTCAAAAGCTCCCAGAGGGAATAAAAGAAGGGAAGAATTACACGTCTGTAATAGGGGCAAAAGGAGAGCCCTTTAAGGTTCCTGTTTTAAAAGTTGTGGAAATAGAAACCGATCAAAAGATTTGTCTTAATGATTTACTTCTGCTCCCTGAAGCGGAGTACAATTTACTAGGAAGGGATCTGATTTTAAAATTAAACTTAAGCATTCAAAGTCAAGGGGATAAATTGCAAATTAAATTATACACTTTAACACAAGAAGATGAAGAGGTTATTAACCCTTCAGTGTGGTATAAGGAAGGAGAAATTGGAAAAATGGAAATGGACCCCATAAATGTTCAAATAATGGATCCACATCGTCCTATTCGAATTAAACAATACCCTATACCAATGGAGGGTCGAAGGGGATTAAAACCCATAGTTGATAGACTTTTGGAAGAAGGGACTTTATGTCCTGGTTTCAGTTAGAATTAATTTTCTTCCTAGTAGCTGATGGAATGCTGTGTTTTGGCTTAGGATGAGAAGAGTGCTGATAACACCCCGATGCTTTAATTGTTGCAGAGCAGTGCTTATACTAAGCCAAGGACATCTCAGCCTTTTGCTCTGTCCTGCCAACGGGCAGGCTGGGGGTGCAGTAAGAGCTGGGAGGGGACAGACCCAGGACAGGTGACCCAAACTAGCCAAAGGGGTATTCCATACCATCTGACATCATGCTAAACAATATATAGGGGTGGCTAGCCGGGGGGAGGGGGTCGGACTGCTCGGGGTTAGGCTGGGCATCGGTCAGCGAGTGGTGAGCAATTGCATTGTGCATCACTTGTTTGTACATATTATTATTACTTTCCTATTATCACCATTGTATTATTATTATTATTATTGTTATTATTATTTTTGTTATTATTATTTTCCTGTCTTATTGAACTGTCTTTATCTCAACTCACGGGCTTCACTTTCCATTTCTCTCCCCTGTCCCAGAGAGGGAGGGGGGAGGGTGAGCGAACGGCTGCGTGGTGTTTAGCTGCCGGCCGGGTTAAACCACGACACTTTAGAACCATGTATGTCACCTCACAATACACCCATCCTCCCTGTGAAGAAATCGGATGGGTCATACAGAATGGTACAGGATCTGAGAGCTGTAAATCAGCGAACAATCACTAAAATCCCTGTGGTAGCAAATCCTTACACTCTGCTGAGTCACGTCTCTCCCAAATATACTTGGTATAGCATAATAGATCTAAAAGATGCCTTTTGGACCTGTCCTCTAGATGAAAATTCCAGGGATTATTTTGCTTTTGAGTGGGAAGACCCAGAAACGGGACGAAAACAACAATTAAGGTGGACCGTGCTACCACAAGGTTTTACTGAGTCACCAAATCTATTTGGTCAAACTTTGGAAAAAGTTTTACAAGATTTTACATTACCTGGGGAGGTAAAGTTGTTGCAATATGTGGATGATTTATTAATAGCTGGAGAGACTGAAGAAGGAACCCAAAAAGCTACTATTAATTAGTTAAATTTCCTGGGGGAAAAGGGATTAAAGGTGTCTCGATCAAAGTTACAATTTGTGGAACAGGAGGTAAAATACTTAGGACACTGGTTAAGCAGGGGAGAAAAGAAATTGGATCCTGACAGGGTATCAGGGATCCTCTCCTTAAGACCCCCACGAACTAAAAAGGAAATTCGGCAAACATTGGGATTATTAGGATATTGTAGAGCGTGGCTTGAAAGCTACAGTGAAAAGGTTAAATTTTTATATGAGAAATTAATTGATGATCAATTTAAGTGGTCCACAGAAGATGACCAAAAATTTGAAGAAATAAAAAAAGCATTAATACAAGCACCTGTACTAAGTCTCCCAGATCTAGAGAAACCCTTTTATCTCTTTGTGAACACATCGAACCAGACAGCATATGGAGTCCTTACTCAAGATTGGGCAGGAATTAAAAAACCCATGGGGTATTGTTCTAAATTACTTGATCCAGTAAGTAGGGGGTGGCCTGCTTGTCTTCAAGCTTTGGTCGCTACAGCATTATTAATAGAAGAAGTGAGAAAGATTACTTTCAGTGCTCCCTTAAAAGTGTACACTCCACACAATGTCAGAAGCGTCTTACAACAGAGAGCGGAGAAATGGTTAACAGACAGTCGGATCCTAAAGTATGAAGCTATACTAATTGACTCCCCTGATTTAGAACTGAAGGTAACTTCTGCTCAGAGCCCAGCACAATTTTTATTTGGAAAACCATCAGAGGAACTACAACATAATTGTTTGGAGGTAATCGAGACCCAGACTAAAGTAAGACCTGATTTGAGAGATACTGAATTAGAGAAGGGGGAGATACTATTCATAGATGGTTCCTCCAGAGTAGTGGAGGGAAAAAGAAAATCAGGGTATGCCATAATTAATAAACACCTGGAATCTGTGGAATCAGGCCCCCTGAGTCCATCATGGTCAGCTCAGGCTTGCGAGCTGTATGCCCTACACAGGGCCCTGGAACTATTGAAGGGAAAAAGTGGAACTATATATACAGATTCTAAATATGCATATGGAGTGGTTCACACCTTTGGAAAGATTTGGGAGGAAAGAGGTTTAATTAATACTCAAGGGAAGAATCTTATACATCAAGAATTAATAAGGAAAATTTTAAAAGCATTAAGGGAACCAAAAGAAATAGCAGTAGTACATGTAAAAGGGCACCAAAGAGGATTAGAATACCACACTATGGGAAATAACCTAGCAGATAAAGAAGCTCAGGAAGCAGCTTTAAGAATTCAGGCTGCTAAAATTAATATAGTACAGGAATAAGAAAGAAAAGAAGAAGAAAAAGAAGAAGAAGTAAAGAAGTTTACTCCTGAAGAACAAACAAAACTGGAGAAAATAGGTGCTAAATTAGAGGGGTACAAGAGCATTAAGTAATCACTTACTTAAACAATTTGGTTGTATAGGGGTTTTTGAAATAGCAAAGCAAATCACACAAGGTTGTTTAACTTGTCAGAAAATAAATAAGAAAATATTTCGACAAGCGGCATCGGGAGAAAGAAAAACAGCATATCGGCCTTTCGAGAGAGTACAAGTTGATTTTACCGAATTGCCCAAAGTAGGGAGAATCAAGTATTTATTGGTAATTGTGGATCATTTAACACAATGGGTAGAAGCTTATCCTGTGGCACGAGCTACGGCACAAGTGGTGACAAAAATTTTATTGGAACACCTGATACCTAGATATGGGATAATCCAGTACATTGATTCTGATCAGGGCACATATTTTACTTCTAAAATAATAAAATTATTATGTCAATCATTAGGTATTCAGTGGGAATATCATACTCCGTGGCCCCCACAAAGCTCAGGGAAAGTAGAGAGAATGAATCAAACAATAAAACAGCAATTGGCTAAATTAATGATTGAGACACAAATGACCTGGACTCGATGTTTACCATTGGCACTTCTGAACATAAGAACTAAACCACACAATGAGACTGGATTATCACCATATGAAATGTTATATGGTATGCCTTATTCACAGGGAATGCCTCTGGGAGACAATGTAGTTGAGGATCGTAGTATCCAGAAATATATAATTACTATTGGGAAAAGGTTGCAAGAACTAAGAGAAATTGGAATACTGGTTCAAACACCACCTTTAGGATTTGCCATCCATCAAATACAACCAGGGGATGAGGTCTTAATAAAAACTTGGAAAGAAGAATCTTTAGAGCCCCGGTGGGAGGGACCATATCTTGTTTTACTTACCACTGAAACAGCTGTGAGAACAGCAGAAAGGGGTTGGACCCATGCATCCAGAGTAAAAGGACCAATAAATACCAAAACCTGGAGGGTTGAGTCTGCTCCTGGGGAACTGAAGTTAAAACTAAAAAAGAACTAATGTTCTGGAAATAGGGCTCGCTCTGCATGAAATGCCAGAAGGGGACAAGCCTGCAATGAAGAAAGGGGAGAAGGCAAGACCGGGGCAGGACTCTCCACTGCGGTGTGTATAGTGTGTATAGTCTACCGAGGGAGGCAACCCCTACGGGTATTGACTGCCGAGTGTGAGGGCCTCAACCGGACTTCTCCCGCACTGAAATCAAGCTGTCCCAGAAAAAGAAACAAACGAGCAAACAAAAAATGTATGTATATAGTAAGAGATTTTTTTTAACCTATTGTAATTAGTTTTCCAGGAGCTGAACCACCCTCGAAGGCTGAACAGTGACACGAGTTTAAATAGATTCTGGAAGTGGATCCAACCCCTTGATTGAAGGCATTTCTCACACCCCTACGATACCCTCTGGATGACGCAGAAGGATGTTATACTTCCTGGTACTATTCTTACAAGGGCAATTGAGCCATGGGAATAATTTTTTCATTCTGGGGGAGGAAGTGGCTAAGGCTTTTAATCTTAGCAATTGCTGGGTTTGTGGGGGACCAGGAGGAGCTGAAAGTTGGCCTTGGGTAGCTGGCCCAGTCGAACCTAAGTGGTGGGTTAGTAATTTGAGTGAAGTTAATAATGGAACACAATTCTGGAAAGAGGAAGAGGGCCCGTGGCAATTGCATTCATCAGAAAAAGGTATATACTGTTTAAACAGAACAGGAACAGTAAAGGTAGGAGAAAGCATTTGTAAATGGACTCTGTCCCCTGGATATGAATGCACTGATCCTGAATGTAGATCTATAAACTGTACAGCAAGTAAAGAAAAGTGGAATGCTACACATGTCCAGCTGAAAAATGGGACTTGGCTGAAATGCTCATCTAAGGATTATTTTGGACCTGAGTGTAAAGCCATGGCAAGAGCACAATCAAAAGGACAATTCGACGTTCAAATCTTGAGTTGTCAGCGTGATAACACCACTAGGGGACAGCATGTGGTAAAAGTCTACCGCTGGAGGTGGCAAAATGAGAACGGGGACGCAAGTGTTTTTTAAACATTTCTGGTCAGCTCGTAATATGACAAGTCGTGAAGGAGAAATTAGTTGTAATTGTGAGTGGGAATCTAGTGTGGGGGCTTGGAAGTGTATATATACGAGTATTAATGAAGCAAACATTGTAACGGGACCACTTGGTAATGAGAATACCTTGTATTTTCATGCCCCAAGGAATAAAAAGAAATGGGATGGTCCTTTTCCAAATGGGACGTGGGCTTTAAAAGGACATTATTCGGTATGTGGCAAACAGGCTGTCCTGGTTTCAGTTAGAACAGAATTAATTTTCTTCCTAGTAGCTGGTGGAATGCTGTGTTTTGGCTTAGGATGAGAAGAGTGCTGATAACACCCCGATGCTTTAATTGTTGCAGAGCAGTGCTTATACTAAGCCAAGGACATCTCAGCCTTTTGCTCTGTCCTGCCAACAGGCAGGCTGGGGATGCAGTAAGAGCTGGGAGGGGACAGACCCAGGACAGGTGACCCAAACTAGCCAAAGGGGTATTCCATCCCATCTGACGTCATGCTAAACAATATATAGGGGTGGCTAGCCGGGGGAGGGGGCTGGACTGCTCGGGGTTAGGCTGGGCATCGGTCAGCGGGTGGTGAGCAATTGCATTGTGCATCACTTGTTTGTACATATTATTATTACTTTCCTATTATCACCATTGTATTATTATTATTATTATTGTTATTATTATTTTTGTTATTATTATTTTCCTGTCTTATTAAACTGTCTTTATCTCAACTCACGGGCTTCACTTTCCATTTCTCTCCCCTGTCCCAGAGAGGGAGGGGGAGGGTGAGCGAACGGCTGCGTGGTGTTTAGCTGCCGGCCGGGTTAAACCACGACACAGGCCTATAAAAGGCTACCAAAGGATTGGTCAGGAATATGCTACGTGGGATACATAAGACCCTTACTCTTTTTATTATCTCAAATACAAGGGAATCACTTAGGAGTAAAATTATATGATGATCTTAATAGGGAAAAACGATATATTGATACCTCTTTAGCTGGAGGTAGTGCTCAAAAATGGAGAGAAAATGAATGGCCTCCTGAAAGAATCATATAGTATTATGGACCAGCTACCTGGAATCCGAATGAAGTAATATCTGGAGCTCGAGAACCTATTTATAATTTGAATCGCATAATTAGGTTACAAGGAGTTCTTGAAATAATAACTAATCAAACAGCAACAGCTCTGGATCTCCTAGCTGACCAATCTACCCAGATGAGGAATGCTATTTTCCAACATAGAATGGTCTTAGACTATTTACTAGCAGAAGAAGGCGGTGTGTGCGGTAAACTCAATTATTCTAATTGTTGCTTACAAATTGACGATAATGGGGAAGTAGTTAAAAAGATAACCAAGGAAATTAGAAAATTAGCCCACGTTCCAACACAAACCTGGAAGGATATGGAATGGGATCTATTTTCATGGCTGCCTGGTGGACCATGGGTTAAAAGAGTGATATTTTTATTGTTATGTGGTGTAATGATGTTATTGTTTGTACCTTGTATGATACCTTGCCTTACATTATTAATACACAGGGTGATACATAGTACATTGGTAATAACTTCATTAAAAAAGGAAGGGAATATGTCAATCATGATGCTTAAGAATTGGACCTGTGAGGAATGTTTTAACAATTCCAATTCGTGTCCGTAAATTCGTGTCCATAAATTCGTGTGCATAAAGAATAATTCTGTTTGAATCCTGTCTGCCTCTGGGCCCTGCACTGGCAATTTAGTTCTTGAACCACAGATGCAGTGTGTCCCAGTCTCACCCTCATTCTAGTCAATTTATCACGTCTTCAGAAAACACTCCTTAAATTTATGAACCTGTTTGCTTTTGTTATTCCGGACTTCTATTTCTAACAGTTACGGCCTTTTTTCCTGTCTTCTTCGAGATTAACTTAACACTGCTATAGATGTGTCTGTGAATGGCTGGGGAAGAATGTTTTAATTACTCGTGAAGCGTCAAATAAGAAAGCTGTTTGTGTTTGATGTCTGGGAGTTTTAGAACAACTGATAACAACTAGTGACTGTTATGAGATACTATGTGGATCCTTGGTATCTGGCCAGGGGGGCCAAGAGATTAAGAGGAAGAAAAAAGAAGCTGAAGGACGGTTGGGAGACAAGACCTGTGGAGAGTGTACAGAGAGTGTTCCATAAACTTGGAATAGTGCCGAGTAAGTACAAAGGGTGAGAGGAAGACTACAAGCCTTCAGCATGAAAGACCCCTAGAGACCCCCAGAGGAGACTGATGCGCATGCTCCAGTAGGAGGAACTGGACCCCGGAAGCTAATTATAATAATCTATTTTTTTAGAAGTAGTAATGAATATGTATTAGTCTAGGTGCATAAAAATCAGCTGCTTGATGTAACTGGTGTGCGTCCTGGTGGAGCAGAGACTCCCAGTGCACCCAGTGCTGTTTGCTTACCTCTATTCCTTTATATTCTTTTAATAAATCCTATTTTTTTATTTAATCCTAATTTGAATCCTGAGCCATTTATAACAATTTGGGGGCTCGTCCGGGATGGTTATAGTTCCTGAATTCTGATTTAATCTAGGAGAGGCACCCCACCATTTGGTGGCTCCTGTTTGAGTCAGATCGGGACTAATGCCATCCTGAACCTGAATAAAGGTAAGCAAAGAATTTGATTTTTTTTGAGCTCCCTTGTTGCCGGCTGTTTTTTGCCCGTAATTCTGCGCGCGAAGATCCGGACGAAGACGACAGGGTCGTTTGGATACCGTCTGGTTGGATTCCGGTGTCCGGGATCAAACCGGATGAAGACGACAGTCGTTTGGATACCGTCTGGTTCGATCCCAGACGAAGACAGCAGAGACGCTGGTAGATACCGTCCGATTGGAGTCTGGACGAAGACGACTGATTCGTAAGATACCGTCCGGTTGGGTAAGGGTACGGTTGCCAGTTTTTGTGTGTGAGAGTGTAACTGAGACTTCTAAAGTCAGCGTGGAGGTCTTTTTGTTTTCTCACTGGTTCTAATCTCCTGTCGGGGGGGCTGGACTGGTGAGAAGAGGGATACGTGGGTGGGTGATAGGTCCTAAACCCCCTGCAAGACACTCTCACTGGGCAGCCAAGGGCTGTGGGAATTGCCACTAGTAAAATTCCCGGATGGGTCAGATAAAATCGAAGACCAAGGACCAGAAAGGGAGCAAATTACCAGATATATGACAAAAAAGTCCATTATGAATAATGATTAGAAATTGGAACAATAGGGGCCCCAGAAAATTAAAGAGTAAATTAAAAATGATCCAGTATTTTATGATAGAATGACCAAAAGAACCCTTAAGACCCCCTGTATTTTGATCCACGGAGGACGGGGTCTGTCAGGCTTTGAACATTAATAGTAGAATACCCGTGGATCCGGAAAAGAGCAAGTTGAAACATTGGAATTAGAAATTAGAGAGCAATTGATTAAGAATGAATATGTGCTACATTTGTGCCTGTGCTGCACTTATACCACCAGATAACAGGAGCCTCTCGGGCCCCGAGAACCAGATTAAAAACCTCATGGTTCAGAGTTTAACCAAGGTGTCTGAAATAAGGAGGAGTGTTCACAAAGGGACAGGTTATGCATATGTATAGGAATGTTTATGTATATGTAACTTTTTACTAAAGCAATTTGTCACGTTAGGCCTGCACGACTTTGGGGGGATTACCCGCCCCGTGCTGCACGGAACTGAGTAAACATACCTACTTTACAATCCTACTGATTGTGGAGTCAGCTTTCTGTGAGTCATTTTGGTGAGCCAGGCAGGAGACACTCTGCTCGGCTGTGGGATCGGCTGCAGCGTGGACGCCCCTAGGTGCACCCTGAGCGTTTTGCTCGGAGGGGACTCCACTCTCAGCTGCTCACCGCAGGAGCAGAGATCTCCTGAAACTGCAGACAAATGGTATGTTTTTGGCTGCTGGAGGGATACTAACTGGAGTGTTAATAATTGTGTGTGTTTTTATGTATGTATTTTGTGTTGAAAGTATTTGTGTAAATGTAAGGGTTTGAAACAAAGTGTTACAAGTCACTTCACGAAGAACACAGTCAGAGACAATACTTGTTTGGTTGGTTATCATTCTAAATTATATTCCTGTGGTATGAATGAGATGTGCTGGAGGCCTCCGTGTGCGAGTGTGCTGTGTGAGTGAGACGCAGCGTTGCTGCAAAGCGAGTGCAGAGTTCCGATCCCTGGTTCCGTACTCTCCGCAAGGGAGTGGGCAGAGACGAACGAAGTGCTTGACAGACTGAAAAGAAGTGCTGTTTTATCCAAGTTTTGAGTGGTGGTGCCTAATATATGGGCCCGGTGTATCTTGTGTATCTTGTGTATCCTATTTTTGCTCTTAAATGTTTTGACTGTGACAAGAAAAAGGCAGGAGCATGATATGACATGCTTCCTGCAACATATGAGGCCCGCACAGGCCGAGACCTGGACTCACTGAGACCCAGACTCACTGAGACCTGAACAGGCCGAGAGACCTGAGCGGCGCCGAGAGACCGGAGCGGCGCTGGGAGGCCCGAGACACTACGGAGGGACTACTGCTGGACGGAGAGAGCCCTGAGAGATGCTGCAGAGCCACGGACGGCTCTGAGAGACACAGAATAGACCTGACAGAAGCTGCAAAATGCGGGGAAATTGAAGTAATTGCAGAACATCCGAGATCGAGTTGCTACGGGAGACCAGAGACGTCAGTGGACACCAGTAGCTGACCCTCAGCGTGTGGCGAGTCCGCACATAGCAGAGGGGCGGACATCAGGACCCTGCAGCCTGTCTGACATAACCATGGAGGCAGCGGCAGCAGCGGCTGTGCTGCTTCACTCTAGCATTCTTTTTATAAAAGGTTTATCTTGCAATGCAAAAAAAAAATATTCGTCCCCAGATCGGTGTTATAACTATTGCTAATGACGACTTAGCTCTATTGCAGGGCAGGAGTGCAGAGACGCAGATTACACTGCCAAACGACCACCGGCAGGCTCTTTCACAAACCTAAGGTTGCAGCTGGCACTGCCTGCAGCCGTATAGCAGACGTTACACTCTCTTTCCTAATTAGTAATCATGTGTCTTATCCATTTGTGATAAATGGACAGTGACAAAAAGAAAAGGGGGGAGACAAAGACAGAAACGGTACAAGGAGGATGCCATTGACACTAACAGCATGGGTAATAGGAGTAGTATAAGTGACACAGGTGACGGTGCAGGGCGCTCTGCCTGTTGCTCGCCTTCGCCTGACTGTGCACTGCTGCCAACGGTGCTAGAGTAAAATGTGAAGACTGCTCAGATGGCAGTGATGAGAGTGCTTGTGTGAAGAAGATGTGTACTGAATCTGACTTTGTGTGCATAGATATCAATAAAGTGTGTAACCAGCAGAGAGACTGCAAGGACTGGGGTGATGAGCCCCTGAAGGAATGCAACAAAAATGAATGTGACTGTCCAGCTGGGTTTGAGTTTGTAGACAAGAGAAACTGTGGAGATATTGATGAATGTCAAAAGCCTGGTATCTGTAGTCAAATCTGTATCAACCTGAAAGGTGGCTACAAATGTGAATGTAGCCGTGGCTATCAGATGAATCCTGCTACAGGAACCTGGAAAGGGCCATACGGGTACAGAAATACAAATAACATCCGTGATTATAATGACACTGCTAAGCAGGGTTTAGGGGTTCATAACATGGAGACAAGGGGTAACAACTACAGTGTTTGGAACAATTGTACAGCTTTGGCCTTACCTCCTGATGTTTTTCTGATTTGTGGGGATAGGGCCTGGCAAGGTATCACTGCAAATGCTATCAGATGTCCATGTTACTTAGATAAACTCATTGTATTTGCTCCTAGCTTGTTACAGTTGCGTGAGATCACCAGACATAAATGGGCATTGCTTGCACCGGATAGCAATGATAATGTTGAATTGTGTGGGGTTGCAGCTAGAGCAGCATTGGCAATTTTAGTGCTTGGAGTGGCATCTGCGGCCGCACGTAACAACTTAGAAAAATTGGTATGCTGGGCCAAGAAGCAAGCCTATGCCATGACAGAGATACTTGAGGAGATGTTACCAGATCAAAATAGTCTGCGACATGCGCTCTTACAGGATCAAGCTGCTATTGACTTTTTGCTTTTGGCTCAAGGGCATGGGTGTGAGGGACTGTACCTTGTTTTACTGACTACTGAAACAGCTGTGAGAACCGCAGAAAGGGACCCATGCATCCAGAATAAAAGGACCAGTAACTACTGAAACTTGGAGGGTTGAGTCCACTCCTGGGAAACTGAAACTCATGCTAAGGAAGAACTAATATTCTGGCAACGAGGCTCTGCATGAATTAAGGATGCCAAATAAAGGGGACAAGCCTGAAGGGAGGAAAGGGAGAAGGCAAGACCAGGGCAGGACCCTCCACTGCGGTGTGTATGGTCTACCGAGGGAAGCAACCCCTATGGGTATTGACTGCCGAGTGAGAGGGCCTCGGCTGGACTTCTCCCACACTAATGGCGTCCAACGTGGGGCTCAGGTCAGGTTGTCCTGAGAAAATAACATAAGAACCTTTTTTTTTAACCTATATAAAATTGTGATTCGTTTTCCAGGAGCTGGATCACCCTGACAGGCCGAACGGTAACACAAGCCTGAATCAACCCTGAAGGTGTTTGCCTATTATGATCCAGATACGTGGGCAGAAGACAGATCCTGGGACTATAGGACCCCAGTATATATACTTAATAGAATAATTAGGTTATTAGCTGTAATAGAAATAGTTATAAATGATAAGAACTGCTTTGTATCAAAATTGCCTAGCTTTGGATTATTTACTACATATTAGGAATATGTATTAGGAATATGTATTAGGAAATAGATAGCTATTCCATCCCAGATCTTGTCCTGTTGCAGTTCTATTTTTTCAAGAGTATATGACATCATAAATTATATATAAAACAAATCTCTGAAGCATAAATCTCCTATTGATGCATTGGACAATATAACTTTCTTAGTTCAAGCATCAAAGATATAACTAGCTCTTTCAGCAGAGTTTTAGTTCTATTTTAGATAATGACCATCTAAGAAAATCTTGAAGAGAGGCAGGGAAGGAAGAAAAGAAAAAAGAGTGAAGGGAAGGAAGGAAGGAAGGAAGGAAGGAAGGAAGGAAGGAAGGAAGGAAGGAAGGAAGGAAAAGAAATCTCAGAGGCATGGCTGAATCCATGTGGATTGCAACAGGCTGTAAGGCTAAACCTCATCAGAGAAAGCTTTATTCCCAAAGAGTTTCATTGGAAAGGAACAATTGTCTATAGAATAGAAAGAATTTATTCATATTCTTTGAAGTCAAATCAAATTCCTTATCCCCAAAAAAATCCTTTTGCAGGTTAAGGGCCAAGATTTTTCTGTATTGTGTGAAGTACAATAAATCAGACTGATATAAACAAGAGGAAAACTGTCTAAAGGCATTTGATTCTTAAAGTAAGAAGTCAGAATATTTTTGCTCATTCCAGTTGCACCTTAAAAAATGTGGCCAGCAAGGTTACTTATGTCTGGGTCTTTCTTACTCCTTCTTCTCAGAAGAAAATTCTAAGTTTTAAATAGTCTATCTTATATCAGTGTTGTGTGAGTTGTTTGTAAGAACAGCAGAAGGAATCAAAAATTGCACTTGACACCCAGAGTGGAAAGTGCTGTGATCTATACAACATTTCTTCTTACAGGAATTAATTTGTTCCACAATCACTGTGTAGAACAACAACAACAAAAAATTAAGTCCTGTCTTCAGTACAAAAAAAAAACAAACAACCTTACAGTATAAAGCTTCTATCTTCTCCAAGAACACTTCCTTCTGTCACAAGGAGACAAGTTTTTTTGCTTATTAGCTCGGAGTATTTATTAGCTCTCAGTTTACAGAATTTACAAAGTAAGGTTCAAGGTTCTGAATTTGACCCAACATGTAAGAAAGCAGAGTAAGGAACAGAGGCCAGAGCCAATCTCCTTCCAGAAGCAAGGGAACAGATGAGGTGGTGGTAGTAGTCCTTCTCTATGGGTGTAGGCAGTACTTGTAGGAGCTGGTTACCTGTTCTTGAAACAAGGTGGAGTCTAACCCACTTTCACCTGGTGAATGACATGATTTCCTGCACCAACTTCAACAAGGCATCCTGTGGTATGAGACACTACTCTGTACAAGCATGCCAAAATCTGGACCAACACATCGCAAGGAAAGAAAAGGAAGACAACTGTCTTGGGTAAAGGCAAAACAACATTACTATGCTCTGGTCTTTGGAAAATTCAGTCCTTTTCCTACTGTTTCCACGGCCTTTGAAGATACACGCTCACCTTTGTAAAAAGCATTTTGCAGCAGACACTTCAGATTGCTGTCATTTAAATCCAGACATTACAACCAGCTGGAAGTCTGCAGTGACCTCTTCCATGGCAGAGCAGAATAAATTGGTGACGAAGTACTAGAATCATTGCAAGACCAAAAGAAATCCCTCCCTTGTGGGAGTCTTTGTACTTCTTTAGATGGGATTTGTGTTTCTTTACTTGGGCTTCTAAAAGTTAGACATCTAAGTCTAACCTGGTCATTTAGGATTATTTGATAACAAGCAGAAAGAAATGCATATCCCCAAAAAGGACAGTTCACCTCATCCAAAAATAGGCTTCTGTAATGAGTCAGCAGAACTGCCCTCTGAGTTGCCTGTATCTGTCCTTTGACTATAAGGAATATTTAAGGCAACTCATACCTGTGAATTGTAGACAATGAATTTATATATGAGGAGCTTCACTTTCTTTATAGTATTCCAGTTTTCATTCTTGTAGAATTGTGTATAAATGTTTTGAGGTTGCATTTAAAGACATGTCTTCTAGCTGAAACACAGGGTGTTTTCCTATGGACAAGTTATTCCAGCTTTTGGTTTGCCTTTGCTGTGTTTCATAAATCAGGCACTCAAATATACAATATGACATGCCGAAGTTATCCTCTGTCCCCTGTAGTTGTGACTGAGGGTAGAGAGCAAGTCAGGGGTCATGTCCTAGCAGGAAGGATTTCAGCCACAGCATCTGCTATGCTGTGGCTGAAACAGCATATATTGTGACAAGCTCGGGGGATATAGACGATATCCCCCGAGCTTGTCACAATAGCTCTCCAAGATATTGAATATTCTTGGGATACTCAGACCAGCATAGTCTTGTTGTTCTGCCTCCTGAATGCACTTCAGATTCCGCTTAAAGTTAAACAACTACGTAGGAAGCTCATCCGGAGATCTGCCCGGAGGCAGTATAGTTGTGGGTGGCAGGGAGTATGGGAGGATATGGGCAGGCTGGGGGATAAGAGGGTGGTGAAGGAGGAAGGCAAAGTGATCCAGGAGGATACAGGGGTGGTGAAGGAGAAAGGGAGAGTAAGCAAGTAAGAAAAAATATCTTCCCCTTTCCCCTCCACAGATTGACTCTCTAATGGAGAAAAACAATAGGTATAATTGCTAATAGTTCCCAAGATACTGTTTCCAAAGTACAGAGTCCACGATGTTACTGAGTATAAATACCAAGTTAGAGTCGTGACCAGATATCTTATCGTCTCATAAGCCATTGCTACAACACTCAGTACCATAATGATCTGAAACCAGGGCCCGGAGAGGATAAACAACATGACAGAGAGCAAATACGGAAAATAATGTACTATAATACTCAATTTGGAAAACAGGCGCAGCAGAGTTGAGATTAAAGCAATCAGCATCATGACAAGTGACTATTAAGCAGGTCTAATCCTTACACCAATTTTAGTTTAACACACTCTGATCAGATCTGCTGTTATCTCAACCTTTCGAGCCCCATGTTGGGCGCCAAAAAACGCTGTCGTGGTTTAACCCGGCCGGCAGCTAAACACCACGCAGCCGTTCGCTCACCCTCCCCCCTCCCTCTCTGGGACAGGGGAGAGAAATGGAAAGTGAAGCCCGTGAGTTGAGATAAAGACAGTTTAATAAGACAGGAAAATAATAATAACAAAAATAATAATAACAATAATAATAATAATACAATGGTGATAATAGGAAAGTAATAATAATATGTACAAACAAGTGATGCACAATGCAATTGCTCACCATTCGCTGACCGATGCCCAGCCTAACCCCGAGCAGTCCGGCCCCCTCCCCCGGCTAGCCACCCCTATATATTGTTTAGCATGACGTCAGATGGTATGGAATACCCCTTTGGCTAGTTTGGGTCACCTGTCCTGGGTCTGTCCCCTCCCAGCTCTTACTGCATCCCCAGCCTGCCCGTTGGCAGGACAGAGCAAAAGGCTGAGATGTCCTTGGCTTGGTATAAGCACTGCTCTGCAACAATTAAAGCATCGGGGTGTTATCAGCACTCTTCTCATCCTAAGCCAAAACACAGCATTCCACCAGCTACTAGGAAGAAAATTAATTCTGTTCTAACTGAAACCAGGACAACTATGAGGCCACCCACAGGACCACGGAACTTTGTTTGGACCTCAAGCAATGATTCTGGGCACAAACATCCTACAACATACAGTATAGAACTGCTAGGTTGAACCGAGCCCTGACTACCTAAAACTGTACAAATAAATGCACTAAGGAATGGACATTTTTCTTCTGCTTGCATTCTTTTCCATTCACTCCAGCTTCTAAGCAGGACCACCACTGAGTGCTTGCCTTCATCAGTGTGTTGTTTCTCACAACATCCCTGCAACCTGGCAGAGGAGTGGTGTTATCTCCCACTTGCTGACCAGGAGTTAAGTCTCGGTCCCTGAGCTTTAGCTCCATACCCAATTAGCTCACACTGCCTGCTCTCTGCTCCCCCTCAGTGGTCAGCTCAGCTCTGAGGGGAAAAAAAAACACAACACATTTTACATGTCAGGCATTCTTGAAGGCTACACTGAGGAGGCCCAGCACTCTGGTCCTCCCAGCAGGACTGGTGCTATTGCTGGTGGATGCCTTGAAGTTAAATGTCTCCTAAGGGCTTGGCTCTCTCCCATCCCTACCTACTCATTGCATACATAAGCAAGATCTACCTCATCAGTGTATAGATGAACAGAGACAAGGCCAATCTGTGCAAGTGTACTTTAGGCTCTGGGGAACCAAGCCCCCCCCCCCCCCCCCCCCCGTGGCCATCCCAAGGAGACTATTCCCCGCGGGAACGGGGTTAAGCTGAGGCAGGGGAAATTTAGGCTTGACATAAGGAGGGGGTTCTTCACAGAGAGGGTGGTTGCACACTGGAACAGGCTCCCCAAGGAAGTGGTCACTGCACCGAGCCTGTCTGAATTTAAGAAGAGATTGGACTATGCACTTAGTCACATGGTCTGAACTTTTGGGTAGACCTGTGCGGTGTCAAGAGTTGGACTTGATGATCCTTAAGGGTCCCTTCCAACTCAGGATATTCTATGATTCTATGATTCTATTCCTAGTGATGCAGGGAGTCTAAGAATGATCAGTGACTGAGGATACAGGAACTGTTCATCTTTCTACCACTTTATCCTAAAAGAAGAGGGGCTTCTAAACAATGAAACTGGTCTAAATATCTCTACTTTGCAAAGCCACAGAGCTGGACTTCCCTTTCATTTTTCCGCTGGAACTATTAAAATGTAGAATAGCATTTTTTTAAAAAAATTAACTTTTGCTTCAAGGTTTCTGATTAGGGTATAAGATCTTTATTATATGAATGAAATCAGTATAATCTTTTTTTTCCCTAAATTTATGCATAATCCCATGCATAATACAGATCACTTTAATTCCTATTTCTACAGAGGTATGGAATTTTGTTCCTTTACCCTAATGGATAGAATTTCAGGCAATTATGTTGTTTATATTTCATAGGCTGAACCCAATTTTTTTTTTGTTAATTTAGAATAACTGTTATAAATGAAGATACAACTCAATCTGAAAAGGCAAGTAAACAGCGCTGGGTGTGTGGGGAGTCTATGCTCTACCAACATGCACGCACAACCGTCGAACTTTCTAAATATACAGAAAATAGCTTTTACATATTCAAAAGAAACCCGAGTACGCCTATACATATGCACAATCAGAAAAGGTATCAACTGAAACATAACCACAGCAAAGTTTTCCAAATTCTGGCAAGTGTTTAACAAACAATCCTTTAATTCTATTACTATTAATGTCCATGACTGGGGGAGCATAGTTGGAGTTGGTAATCCAGGCTGAAGTCACATATCTTCCATGACTTCATTAATTTTTCTCAGATCATATAACAGTCTCCATTTTCCATTCCTTTTCTTGACTACAAACACCAGAGAATTCCAGGGCTAGTCGTAGGAACAATATGTCTCGCTTTAAGTTGTTAAGCAACTCAGCCTTCGGTCCTTAAGTATCCTATTCCTCCCGGATTGAAGGGAAACATTTCTGTCTCCTTTTCAAGGCTAATAGGGCCTGGGTCAAAAGGCATGTTCAGGTCAACAGGGGGCAGAACAGCAAAAGCCTTCGATGGCTGTAGCAGCAGAGGGGCCCATGGTGTAGCAGTCAGATCAGTAAAGGAGCCCGCAGCTCCCTCACTGTATGGCAAGCCACACGTTTCTGACTGTGGTCCCACATGGCTATTTAAGGCCTCAGAGACTGCTCACCAGGTGCCGAGCAATCCTACTGCAACCTTGTCGTTTTTAGTTGCAGAGTCCCACACCTTGACCTCAGTTTGGTCCCATATTTCAGGATCATAAACTGATTGATAATAAGGAGAATAAGCTGTAAGGTTACCAGGACAGTCTATGTTCCTAAGGATGTATGATTCCCCATAATGCACAGCTGCTTACCAGCGAGGGGCAGTTGTGTGCGCGGGTCCACTTCTCTCAGCTTGAGCTTCTTTCCAGCTCTAGTGCGCCTATTTCCAGGGACTTTCAGTACGAGCTTCTTTGAGCGGTTTGCTGAGTTTGGCCGAACCTATCTTCATGAGGCAATCAATGTGCCTGTTCCCGTCCTGGTCCCTGTTCTGCTAGCCTGTTCCTTTTTATTCCTTATTCCTGCTTCTTTATTGATGACATAACTTCATAACAACGTGTTGCCTTTTTTTTATCTTGAGGGCAGGCTCCCCTCTTATACCCTTCTCTCCACAGCAGTTCTTTTCAAGACAACTTTTCATTGGTCAAACAACTTTGCAAATAACAACAACAGCAAGCACCCAGCAACTTCCATGCCTTAATGGCTGGAGAACAAGCAACAGGAGGCTGCATGGAGTCTCCTGAATCACCCTTCTTTGTTCCCTCTAAACTCTTTTACATTCCTGATGGCCTCATCATTAAGAGTCTGATGTTATCACCAACTATGGGGCTTGTCTACCCCCATGGCCACACTCCCACATCTCCCCCTTCTTTATTAACATCAAGCATCTTCTTGACACGAATTATTATGCCATATATCACAATAACTGTTGACTTCAACACAGTTACACTGGATTTACATTACTATAAATGGCAGTACATGTCGGTACTTAAATGACTATGGGGATTTTGGATTACCCAATGTATTTGGAAAACCACACTCAATAATCCTGCTAAAAATGTCTTTATTCCTGAGGCCATTTAATATTTATGCACTTTTTTTCAAGCTTCTTTCTACAGAGTACAATGGATGCCAGGGTTTCTTTTAGGATCAGTAACTTCTACTTCCACTGCTTTATTGAGGACAAGCTCCCTTCTTATGCCATTAGCTCTACCAGCAGTACTTTTCATTGGTTAGCAATTTTACCCAGCAACAGCAAACATTTAGCAACTTCCATGTCTTAAGGGCTGGAGAACAAGCAGTTTGAGACAGCAAGGTGTCTCCTGAATCACCCTTCTTTGTTCCTTCTAACTTCTTTACATTCCTCATGGCTTCATCGTTAAGAGTCCTATGTTATCACCAGCCATGGGGCTTGTCGACCCCCATGGCAATACTCCCACAGCTCATGTTTACCACAGAATCAGTTCAAGGCATCTGAGAATCTTCTTCAGTTAAAATCAAGTATGTCCAACACAATGGAGAAATCTGACTTGACATAACCCACAAACTTGCAGGACTGACAACATGATGCCCTGGGCTGACAGATATTCTATGCCCATCATATTTTAGGACTTCCTCTTGCCTCCAAATGCATTATCTGTTGAAACTGGGGGTAAGTCTTGCCAGAAGTGAAGAGGAAGGGATCTCTCTCTGACTTTCTCAGTACACAACTGAGTTACTTTACTCAAAGGTGAATGTTCTGAGTGTTTCTAAATGGTGAGAGAAATAGATGCATATCACTTTCATAAGCTTTTCTGTCCCTACATTATATTCTTTTCATTATTAATTGAAAAAAAATCTAAATCGTTCTCAACTTCAAACCACGAATCACCTCCTTCAATGTCTCTGCAGCTTTCCTTGGCCAAGTGTATCGTCCTAAGGGAGAAGCCTTGCTATTCACATACGTATCAACCCTCCACTTATGTCATCAAATATTCTCCTATTTACACTGGATAACTGACTGAAGGTTGAAAGAGGCTGTTAACAACGAGACCAGAAAGTTGAATTACTTTTTTAAAGAAGACTCTAAACCTAAATTCTGCAGAAACAGAAAAATGTCATATGTCTGACATTTAAACTGAAGGCACTAAAATCTAAGAGCTCCCAGATTCCCAATGTGTTTCCCTACTGATGAACGCTGGCTTTCAGTAACCACAGATGCCTTTGATTTAACTTTTCAATGTTTTATCAACCCTATTTTGTTTTCCATCAAGAAAGAAATGTTAGTCATCACCCTATCAAGAACAGAAAAAATGGCTAAAATAATAGAGGCCTTGATATATATCAACTGAGTTATTCTTGTTGAGAGTCAAAAGAATACCATTTCTACAAGTTTGTTCAGACACATTATAATGTCTCTCATGCTCAGAGATACAGCTGGGGTTTTCAAAGCCACATCATGGCATAAGCCCTGTCACTGCCATGAGATGAGAAAAATAGTGCAAATCATCAGCACCTGCATCATGTATACACTTTTCTTTCCTTTTGACTGTGGCAACAAAGATCAAAATTGGTTCAACTATCTGAAAAAAGTGCTGTGGTTTAGTAGCAGGTGTTTCAACCAGGTAGAGCAATCACAGAGAGAAATTTTCCATCTTCAGGCTCTGCAGGATGGCACATGGCCATAACTAAGTTTGCAGCCTGAATATATATGAATTAATATTCCCAAATTTCTACACTGTGGGGTGAGTGAGAAAAATTAACAGAAGCTTATTTGTGTGGTTCACCAAAAGGACTTTTGAGTTTCTTACTTCCTGTTACTGATATATACCTCTGAGAATTATACATTTTCTTTTTACCAAGCATTTACAACAACTGAGGAGAAAAAAAAAATGTAAAAAGAAAGTAGTGCTTCAGCCTTTCTTCAAAGTATTCTGTTCCCCTGCTACCATGAAGTCATATAAACAGAATATGTATCATTTAGCATAAATCCATTATATGTGGCAGTTGTCATATCCCCAGGAAAGAAATCCCACTCATTACTTAACACTCAGCAAGACCTTAAAGTTACCAAGAAGGTACAAGCAGCATAGAAGTAGGGGACTGAAACAACTTTGGAAGTCTATGAGGGAACAAAGAAGCTCTCAGGACAAAGCTGAACTTTATTGCCACTATATTCTTCAGGAAACAGCTTTTTTAATGAAGAGGCTTAAAGAAAATCTGAGGCAGGCTTATTGACATGAGACAGCTCAGGTGAGTAGAAGTGCCAAATGGGGATACTGTTCCCAGTCTCCCCAATAATTAAATCTTTCCTGTTTATAGGTGCTCCCAAATTGAACAGAGATACAAAAAGAAAATGTCTCCTACTACCATTAAAGAGAAAAATAATAGAGGTTAGGACCAATATTAAGTATTTTCTGCTTAAGAAGTCACGGTTTTGGTTTGTGCCTCTGCAATAAATGCCATACATCTTTGCACATTCAGGGCACCTTTTTAGAGGCATCATTCCCACAGTCTGCAATTTAGGTTGGTTATAACACCCAACCCAGACCACTACAAATGAACGAGGCTCTAGAGAGCACAGATGTCTGCTTAACCAACAGTGATAGTTCTGGGATGGAACAGTAGAATGACATAACTAAAGGTTTTGGGCAGTCTAAAACAGAGCATGAGTTTGAATGTTGGAAACCCTGTGTCACAAAGACATCATTATTTATCTTGTGGCAAAAGAAAGGGAAAATGTACAGATGAGCATTAGAAAAGCATCCAGATGTCAATCTAACCATCCAAACCAGTGCCAGAAAGAGATGCTGCATGGATACAGGATGAAAATCTCAGTAAAGAATTTCAGACACAGAGCATTCTTTTAAAAGGGCCTGGCTATAAGGTGCTATTCCAGTAAGTGTAAAATGCAGCTGCTTAGGGAGGGCACCAATAAGGATCTCTTAGAGCAGAACAGTGGAAACCAAAGGTGAGCGGCACAGCATTCATTGGTGCTTGCAAAGAACAGCACTGATGCATTTAAATGGAGAATAAGGCTTTAGTCTCTGTATATAGATGTAGTAAATAATTTATGCTTATTTATAAGAGGTGGCTACTTTCCATTTTGACCACAAGCCACAAGTAGCTATTTCATGGCCTCCTACAGTCATGCTGAAAATACAGTTTATTTATTTCCATATGATTTGCAAGCTAAAGCTAAACCTGGAAGACAGCTCAAAGCTTCAGTCCATTTCTGTAACATCCAGTGGAAGTGCAAAGGAATACAGTGCAGAGGTTTTCTCTGAACTTATTCTTTGATTTAGTGCAAACAAATGCCTGTAGTCTGACAAAACTCTTACTGTACTTGCTAGAGCAACAGCTGAAAAAGTAAACCCGCACATCTGGGGAGGTACAAGATAATATCCTGTTGCAGGAAGCACGGCCGAAAGCACGACAGACACACAGTAGAGTCAGATCATGCTCCATTTTATTGCCCGAATAGCCTAACTTTTATAGAGAACTTAACAGGGGTGGACAGTGTTTCACACAAGATTATTGGTCAAAAGCACTCAGACAAACAACTATAAGAAAACAACCCCACCTGCAAGAAAACAACCCCCTTGTGATTAGCAGTCACATAGACCTTGTCCTTGAAGCCAGCTACTGGTAACAATATTTTTCTGAGTTCCTCAATTGGGCGATGTGGGAACACTGTCATGGGAACTTCTCGTAGTTGCCCTGGTAGCTTGGTTTGCTCAGCTACAGCAAGCCATGGGATTTTTGCTGTTTCAAGAAATCCCTCAACAATTACCCCTTCTTCTTTTGAGCAAACCAAGCCCGACACAGCAGTTTTACAAGTGACTCTTTAGCTATACTTACAACACACAACGATGATTACCACCACCATAACCCAAATCCTTAATCCCCTTGTGACTAAACCCAGCAACCATCTACACCTTGTTTCAAACAAGTCAGTGAACCATTGATTGAAAGGATTGATACCATATTGAATCTTTCTCATGTGCTCTTTCAGGAAAGTAATGGATTTGTGAATTGACTCATTATGATCAGAAAGGTTTAAACAGTACATTCCCTTAAAGTCCTCACACCCATTCCTTTGAGCCAAAAGCAAGATGTCAATAGCAGCTTGATCCTGTAAAAGCAGATGTCGCAGACTATTTTGATCTGGTAACATCTCCTCAAGTATCTCCATCGTGGCATAGGCTTGCCTCTTGGCCCAGCATACCAATTTTTCTAAGTTGTTACGTGCGGCCGCAGATGCCACTCCAGGCACTGAACTTGCTAATGCCGCTCTAGCTGCAACCCCACACAATTCAACATTATCATTGCAATACGGTGCAAGCAATGCCCATTTATGTCTGGTGATCTCACGCAACTGTAACAAGCTAGGAGCAAATACAATGAGTTTATCTAAGTAACATGGACATCTGATAGCATTTGCAGGGATACCATGCCAGGCCCCCATCCCCACAAATCAGAAGCACATCAGGAGGTAAGGCCAAAGCTGTACAATTGTTCCAAACACTGTAGTTGTTACCCCTTGTCTCCATGCTATAAACTCCTAAACCCTGCTTAGCAGCGTCATTGTAATCACAGGTGTTATTTGTGTTTTTGTACCGGTATGGCCCTTTCCCAGTTCCTGTAGCAGGATTCATCTGATAGCCACGGCTACGTTCACATTTGTAGCCACCTTTCAGGTTGATACAGATTTGACTACAGATACCAGGGTTTTGACATTCATCTATTCCACAGTTTCTCTTTTCTACAAAGTCAAACCCAGCTGGACAGTCACATTCATTTATGTTGCATTCCTTCAGGGGCTCATCACCCCAGTCCTTGCAGTCTCTCTGCTGGTTACACACTTTATTGGTATCTATGCATTCTCCACTTCTGCACTTGAATTTGCCAGGTCCAGAGCACTGAATAACATCGTTACAGTTTGCTTCATCAGTGCCATCCAGACAGTCTCTCACACCACTGCACTGCCTTCTTCCGTGGACACAGTTCCCATCTTCACATCCGAACTGGTCTGGCCTGCAGGTCTGAGAAGGGCAGTTAATTTCATCACTTGCATCCTTGCAATCAGGATCTCTGTTACAGTCTTTTTCACCATCACATTTCCAGGACACCAGGATACACTGGGTTGACTGAGGACCACAGCTGATTTCATTTACCTGGCATGTTCTCATATAACACAGATCAGCACTCTCATCAGACCCATTTTCACAGTCCGGATCCCCATCACACAGCCATCTATTTGGCACACACTGACCACTGTTGCACACAAAGTCAGATTCAGCACACGTCTTCTTCACACAAGCACTCTCATCACTGCCGTCTGAGCAGTCTTCACATTTTGCTCTAGCACTGTCGGCAGCAGTGCACAGGCAGGTGAGGGAGAGCAGCAGGCAGAATGCCCCACAGCGTGGCAGTGCCTGCCGCCGCCCTGCACCTATGTCACTTATACTACTCCTATTACCCGTGCTAGTAGTGTCAGTGGCATCCTCCTGGTACCGTTTCTGTCTTTGCCATCCCTTACTCTCCCCCTTTTCTTTTTGCCACTGACCATTCACCACAAATGGATGAGACACATGATTACTAGTTAGGAAAGAGAGTGTAACGTCTGCTATACGGCTGCAGGCAGTGCCAGCTGCAATCCTAGAAGCTGTTTGTGAACGAGCCTGCCGGTGGTCATTTGGCAGTGTAATCTGCGTCTCTGCACTCCTGCCCTGCAATAGAGCTAAATCGTCATTAATAGTCCGTAGAATGAGGCAACCCCACGGAATGTTATCCAGAAACCAAGTTATAACACCGATCTGGGGACGAATAGTCTTTTTTGCATTGCAAGATAAACCTCTTATAAAAAGAATGCCAAAGAGAAGCAGCACAGCCACCGCTGCCTCCATGGTTACATCAGACAGGCTGCAGGGTCCTGATG
Organism: Anas acuta; assembly: GCF_963932015.1. Classification (NCBI taxonomy): domain Eukaryota; kingdom Metazoa; phylum Chordata; class Aves; order Anseriformes; family Anatidae; genus Anas; species Anas acuta. The sequence continues at coordinate 15,065,392 of NC_089016.1, forward strand.
TCCGCCCCTCTGCTCTGTGCTGACTCGCCACACGGTGAGGGTCGGCTGCCGTTGTCCACTGATGCCTCTGGTCTCCCGTAGCAGCTCGATCTCGGATGTCCCGCATCGCACCGTGATCACGTCAATTTCCCGCGGCCCTCCGCAATTCCACGTCCCGCCGCAACTCTATTTCCCGCGGCCCTCCGCAATTCCACGTCCCGCCGCAACTCCGTTTCCTGCGGCCCTCCGCAATTCCACGTCCCGCCGCAACTCTATTTCCCGCGGCCCTCCGCAATTCCACGTCCCGCCGCAACTCTTTTTCCCGCGGCCCTCCGCAATTCCACGTCCCGCCGCAACTCCGTTTCCTGCGGCCCTCCGCAATTCCACGTCCCGCCGCAACTCCGTTTCCCGCGGCCCTCCGCAATTCCACGTCCCGCCGCAACTCCGTTTCCCGCGGCCCTCCGCAATTCCACGTCCCGCCGCAACTCCGTTTCCCGCGGCCCTCCGCAATTCCACGTCCCACCGCAAAACCCCGTGTCCCACCGTTTTCCGCGTCTCTCAGCGGGAGTACCGCGTCTCACCGTGAGGCCTGTGTACCGTGTTTCCGGGCCGGTGTCCGGTCTGCTCAAGCGCCGGTCAGATGGGCGCTCCGAAGTCCCGATGGCGCGGCGAGATCGCGGCGCCGCTGGTCCCGGCGCCGCCGGTCCCGGCGCCGCTGGTCTCCTGGTCTACCTGCGTTCGGATGTGCCAGCGCCGCTGGTGTCCCGCTGCGCTGGTGTCCCGCTGCGCTGCGATGTTTGCCCCGGCGCCGCTGCGATGTCCGTGCTCGGCTGCGATGTCTGCTCCGGTGCTGCGATGTCCTGCTCCGGTGCGATGTCTGTTCAGGTCCTGTTCAGGTCTCCCGCTGCGATGTCCTGTTCAGGCCCTGTTCAGGTCTCAGCTTGTTCGGGCGCCATATGTTGCAGGAAGCACGGCCGAAAGCACGACAGACACACAGTAGAGTCAGATCATGCTCCATTTTATTGCCCGAATAGCCTAACTTTTATAGAGAACTTAACAGGGGTGGACAGTGTTTCACACAAGATTATTGGTCAAAAGCACTCAGACAAACAACTATAAGAAAACAACCCCACCTGCAAGAAAACAACCCCCTTGTGATTAGCAGTCACATAGACCTTGTCCTTGAAGCCAGCTACTGGTAACAATATTTTTCTGAGTTCCTCAATTGGGCGATGTGGGAACACTGTCATGGGAACTTCTCGTAGTTGCCCTGGTAGCTTGGTTTGCTCAGCTACAGCAAGCCATGGGATTTTTGCTGTTTCAAGAAATCCCTCAACAATATCCCAGTCCTGAGGAGACATCACCAGAGTTAGGAAGGTGGCTGAGCTGCCTTGTGATGAGCATGTAGGATAAGAGCAACCAGCCCAGACTGCTTTGCATTCCTCCCAATTCATGGCTGCACCCAGACATTGCAGCTAATTCTGGGCATCTACAAAGGCCAGTTAGGAACTGAAAAATCTAAGAAAAAATAAAAAAACTGATGAAAAAAAAAAGTATTCTAGACAAATATAAAGTGACATTTATGAAGTTGTCAAGACTTACTATACATGCCAAAAATATAAGCCTGGCCTAAGTCAAAAAAATCCAATGTCAATGATTCATGAAAAAAGAAAAAAGAAAAACCTCTCTGGAGCAAAGCTGACATAGGTATGATTATGCTGACAGGAAAAAAAAAAATGTACTTGTTCTAGAATATTACTCTCACTTCCCTGAGAGCGTACTAGAAGACACTATGGTGAAAATGGTAATCAGGCATATTAAAAAATTAAATATTTTTGTTAAATATAGTACATCTGCCATCATAAAACCTGATAGTGGGCTACAGTTTAGTAATTACTGATGGGAATTAGTTGTCTCAAACAGTAAAGATGCCCTAAGCGTCCATCATGTGGTTTAATGGAGCTGCCACCTCAGGAAGACTGAGCAGGAGACATTTGCAGATGAAGGGGACAGGGGCTGGATGGGTGTAAAAGGGACATTTTACCAAAGAAGACATCGCATGACTACTTGTAGTAGGTTTACGTGGCAAGGTTTTGGTAGCAGGGGGCCATAGGGGTGGCTTCTGTGAAAAGAATGCAGAAGCTGCCCCATGTTAGGTAAGGGCCCCACTGGTGACCAGAGCTGAGCCAAAAAGCAATGTTGTTTGTGCGTCTGTGAGAGCATATTTAAGAAAGGGAAAAAAAAAACGTTGCACCACACAGCAGCTGGGAGAGAGAGAGGAGTGAGGAACAGCCTTGCAGGCACCAAGGTCAGTGTAGAAGGAGGGGGAAAGGTGCTCCAGATGCCGGAGCAGAAGTCCCCTGCGGCCTGTGGTGAGGACCATGGTGAAGCAGGCTGTCCCCCTGCAGCCCATGGAGTACCACGGTGGAGCAGGGTTCCATGCTGCAGCCCGTGGAGGAGACCATGGTGGAGCAGGTGGACCTGCACTGACGGAGACTGTGGCCTGTGGAAGACCCCTGCCGGAGCAGATTCCGGGCTGGACCTGTAGCCCGTGGAGAGGAGACCATGCAGGAGCAGGTGACCTGGCAGGAGCTGCTGCCCGTGGGGGACCCAGGTTGGAGCAGTTTGCTCCTGAGGGATGGACCCTGTGGTAGGGACCCATATCTGGAGCAGTTCTGGAAGAGCTGCTGCCTGTGGGAAGCCTACGCCGGATCAGTTCATCAAGGACTGCATCCCGTGGGTGGGACCCCACAGCACAGGGGACGAGAGTGACCGAGAAGGAATGGCAGAGAAGAAGCGCTGTAGACTGACCATAACCCCCATTCCCCCGTTCCCCTGCGCCGCTCGGGGGGAGGAGGTGGAAGAGGGTGGATCGGGGGGAAAGTGCTTTTGGTTTCTTTCCTTTGTTTCTCACTTGTTAGCTTTGTTTCTAGCTTGTTAGTAATAGGTAATAAATGTTACTATCTCCCTGTGGTGAGTCTGTTTTGCCTGTCACGATGATGACTGTGCGATCTCCTCGTCCCTATCTCAACCCTTGAGCCCTTTTCATTGTATTTTCTCCCCATTCCTCTTTGAGGAGGGAGAGTGAGAGAGCGGTTGTGGTGGTGCTCGGCCACCCACCCGAGTAAAACCACCACGGTACCAAATGACAAGGCAAGGTGAATGCAAAGAGGCAGCTCCCCAAGCAGCCATATCAGATTTCTCAGCAGCAATAGAGCATGTTAAGGGAATCAGTCCCAGACATGACAGAAGACCAGAAAAAATACCACTAGCAAGCAAACATACCTTCTAACTTCTGATGAGGGTCCGAATAGCACTGATATTTCAAGAGAAATGTACTAACATAAGCATCTAGAGAATAATAAATTAATTTTAAATTGTTAATTAACTGAATATGATGGTTACAGATATTTGTGACTGCATACATTTTATAATGTTGTTCTTATTTTATGGCTAGTGAGGGAAAGCAGAGCAAATGTTGAAAACTGTGCCTTTCAATGGCATTCGTAGGGACAGATTTATAGTCCCTTATTCACCTAAAATTAGGGCCAAAATCTGTTTCAGGAAGAACGGCTGAAAACACAACAGACACTAATATGGTCAGATCATGCTCTCCCTTTATTACCCGTGTTATAAAAGAAGTCTCAACTCTGAATTTAGTAACATAAAAGAATATTTATAAAAGGCAAGTAAACAGCGCTGGGTGCGTGGGGAGCCTATGCTCTACCAACACGCACACCCACCCGTCGAACTTTCCAAATATATATAGGACATTGCTGTTACATATTTACAAGAAAACCCGAGTATGCCTATACATATGTATATCCTATCCCCGCTTCATATTATAATTCTCTTTGTGGTGGTCATTGTGGGTGAAAGTCTCACGGTTTCCCCATCACCATTAGCAACCTTTTGTTCCAGACTGCAGGAGCGGCTTCGACTGTCTTCCTCTTCTTCTGCACATGCTCTGCTCACCACAAGGTTCCCGAAAGCAACAAAACGTGATTGCTTTTCCCGCGTTTCGTTACCACTTGAAACCACACTAAACAATAAATGTTAACAGTTCTAACCAGCAACACCCCCCCCCCCCCCCTGCAACTTCCATGCCTTAACAGAGGGGAAAACAAGCAATCCCAGATGGCAGGGTGTCGCCTCAATCACCCTTCTTTATTTCCTCTAAACTCTTTACATTCCTGATGACCTCATCGTTAAGAGTCTGATGTTATCACCAACCAGGAGGCTTTCCGACCCCCATTGCCACATTCCCAAATCTCCCCCTTCTTTATTAATATCAACCATTTTTCTGACACGAATTACCACTCCATATATAACACCCGAATAGCCTCACTTTTATAGTAAACTTAACAGGGGCGGAGAGTGTCTCACACAAGATTATTAAAAACTCCATATATAACAATAACAGACAGAAGGTCATAATTTTCATCAAAAATCTGAACTGGAAAAAAATAACACTTTTTTATTCCCCTTTTTTTTTTTAATTTGCCTTCCTTTTCACAGAATCACAGAATCACAGAATCACAGAATTTCTAGGTTGGAAGAGACCTCAAGATCATCGAGTCCAACCTCTGACCTAACACTAACAGTCCCCACTAAACCATATCCCTAAGCTCTACATCTAAACGTCTTTTGAAGACTTCCAGGGATGGTGACTCCACCACCTCCCTGGGCAGCCCGTTCCAGTGCCTAACAACCCTTTCAGTAAAGAAATTCTTCCTAACATCTAACCTAAAACTCCCCTGGCGTAACTTTAGCCCATTCCCCCTCGTCCTGTCACCAGGCACATGGGAGAACAGGCCAACCCCCACCTCGCTACAGCCTCCTTTAATGTACTTATACAGAGCGATAAGGTCACCCCTGAGCCTCCTCTTCTCTAGGCTGAACAAGCCCAGCTCCTTCAGCCGCTCCTCATAGGACTTGCTCTCCAGGCCCCTCACCAGCTTCGTCGCCCTTCTTTGGACCCGCTCAAGCACCTCCATGTCCTTCTTGTAGCGAGGGGCCCAAAACTGAACACAGTACTCGAGGTGCGGCCTCACCAGAGCCGAGTACAGGGGGACGATCACCTCCCTAGCCCTGCTGGTCACACTGTTTCTGATACAAGCCAGGATGCCGTTGGCCTTCTTGGCCGCCAGAGCACACTGCTGGCTCATATTCAGCCGACTGTCCACCATCACTCCCAGGTCCTTCTCTGCCTGGCAGCTCTCCAACCATTCCTCTCCCAGCCTGTAGTTCTGCTTGGGGTTATTGCGCCCCAGGTGCAGGACCCGGCACTTGGCCTTGTTGAACTTCATACAGTTGACCTCAGCCCATCGGTGCAGCCTATCCAGATCCTCCTGCAGAGCCTTCCTACCCTCGAGCAGATCGACACACGCACCTAGCTTGGTGTCATCTGCAAACTTACTGAGGGTGCACTCAATGCCGTCATCCAGATCATTGATGAAGATGTTAAAGAGGACCGGCCCCAGCACCGAGCCCTGGGGGATGCCACTAGTGACTGGCCTCCAACTGGACTTGGCTCCATTCACCACAACTCTTTGGGCCCGGCTATCCAGCCAGTTTCTAACCCAACGAAGTGTGCGCCAGTCCAAGCCAAGAGCAGCCAGTTTCTTGAGGAGAATGCTGTGGGAGACGGTGTCAAAAGCCTTGCTGAAGTCAAGGTAGACCACATCCACAGCCTTTCCCTCATCCACCCAGCGCGTCACTTTGTCGTAGAAGGAGATCAGGTTCGTCAAGCAGGACCTGCCTTCCATAAACCCATGCTGGCTGGGCCTGATCGCCTGCTTGCCCTTCAAGTGCCGCATGATGAATCCCAAGAGGATCTGCTCCATGAGCTTCCCTGGTACTGAGGTCAAACTGACCGGCCTGTAGTTCCCCGGGTCTGCCCTCCGGCCCTTCTTGTAGATGGGCGTCACATTTGCTAGCCGCCAGTCAGCTGGGACCTCCCCCGATAGCCAGGACTGCTGATAAATGATGGATAGGGGCTTGGCCAGCTCCTCTGCCAGTTCTCTCAGTACCCTTGGGTGGATCCCATCCGGCCCCATCGATTTGTGGACATCCAAGTGCCGTAGCAGGTCACCAACCAGTTCTTCGTGGATGGTGAGGGCCACATCCTGCTCCCCGTCCCCTTCCACCAGTTCTGGGTACTGGGTATCCAGAGAGCAACCGGTTTTGCCTCTAAAGACTGAGGCAAAGAAGGCATTGAGCACCTCCGCCTTTTCCTCATCTCTTGTAACTAAGTTTCCCCCTGCATCCAGTAAAGGATGGAGATTCTCCCTAGTCCTCCTTTTTGTGTTGATGTATTTATAAAAGCGTTTTTTGTTATCTTTAACGGCAGTAGCCAGATTGAGCTCCAGACGAGCTTTGGCCTTCCTAATCTTGTCCCTGCACAGCCTCGCTACATCCTTATAGTTCTCCTTAGTGGCCTGCCCAATTTTCCAAAGATTATAAACCCTCTTTTTTCTCCTAATCTCAAGCCACAATTCTCTGTTGAGCCAGGCTGGTCTTCTTCCCCGCTGGCTCATCTTTGGGCGCATGGGAATAGACCGCTCCTGCGCCATTAGGATTTGCCTCTTGAAGAGCGCCCAGCCTTTCTGGACCCCTCTGCCCTTCAGAACCGCCTCCCATGGGACTCCACCAACTAGTGTCCTGAGCAGCCCAAAGTCAGCCCTCCGAAAGTCCAATACAGCTGTTT